>NC_000076.6:62685865-62985865 GCF_000001635.26 Mus musculus | reverse complement strand
AGCAATCCTAGGACACGTGCCCCCGATATATATTCCCAAGATGCTCTTCCGGCACTTTGTAATCTGGAAAATATTGGGAACAGTCTGAGCTCACCGGGGAGAGTAGGTTCTGCTCGGAGGTGACTGAAGATGGCTCTCTACTTCTGATGTTCCTGCCTCCACCTCCCAAGTGCTGGCATTAAAAACACGAGCCCCTGTGGTGTTTCTGAGGTGCTGGAGGTCAAAGCCAGCATGCTAAGCACACACTCCCATCAACAGAGCACACCCCCAGGTTGGGTGTCCAACTCTTTCCTAGCCCACTACTACACAAACGCTGATCATACTAGAAAGCCATCAAAGCTGCCCCCAAATCCGAGTGTGTATTTATGTACGTATGGATGGATGGACGGACGGATGGATGATTTTTTTTTTTTTTAAAACAGGTTCTCACTATGTCATCCAGGAACTCCCTATGTAAACCATGCTATCCTCAAACTCAGATAGTTGACTGCCTGGGCCTTCCTAGTACTGGGATTGAAGTTGTACGGCCACAGACACTCCAGCCAACACAGGCTGGCCTCAGACTTGCTCTGCAGCTGAAGGCGGCCTTAAACATCTGGACTTCCTGTCTCTGCCCTCACGGGTGCTGGGATTACAGGCATGCATTACCACGCCCAGCTTAATTGTTATCTTAAGTAAAAGAATTATTATTATCCAGTATACATTTAAGCATTGAAAACTACACAGCTAGGGTGTCATCTTAACTTGGGGTATGTGTGTGCGAGGGAGGTCAGACACTAGCTTTGGGAGGCATGCTCAAGAGCCATCCACCCTGTGTTCTGAGGCAGGGTCTCCCCATAGGACCAATGGATGGTAACTAAACTAGCTGAGCTCCAGGAATCCTCCTGTCTCCACACCCCCCAGTCCCACCCCCAACCCCAGTTTAGGGATTACAAACTTGCTACCACATCTAGCTTTCTGTGTGGGCACTAAGGATTGAACTCAGTCCTCACACCGGGTCATCTCCCCAGCCTGCTATCCTGTGTTTCATCTCAAACATACTTCAGAGCTGCATGAGTCCTTGAAAAAGCTCTCTCACCTCTGTGCAGAGAAGGTACCTGGCACCCACCACGTCTGTCCTTGGGACTACGCAGCAAGTACCAGGCCAGTCTGGGCCACTTGCCAGATCCTTCTCTCAAAACATAACTACCACCTGTGCATGAAGGGGCCTGGTTAACCTCAGGAGATAGAGGCAAGTGGACTTGTCTGAGGTGGAAGCCAGCTTGGTCTATACAGTGAGTTCCAGGATAGCCAGCGCTACGTAGAGAGCCTCCAAACCCACACATTTTCCTCGTCTCTACCTCTGGTGGGATCTGCATAGCAGAGAACCATCCTTTCCGGGACCACCTCGGTTTCTAAAGGAACCTGGTTCAGAGGACACTTTGCCATGCAGGTCCCCATGCACGGAAACATTCCTGATCTACGTTGGTGTAATTTCTTCAACTGAGTTCAAACTATCAGTGAGCCCACGCCAGCATCTCCACTCAGTTTCAGTTTCAAAAGCAATCTAAGGCGGCTGAGATGGCTCAGTGGGGAGAGGAAGCAGCCTCCGGCAAGGTGCCCTCTAATCTTTATGTTCATGTGGTATGTGTGCAAGTGTGTGTGTGTGTGTGTGTGTGTGTGTGAGCGTGCACGTGTAGGCGTGCACATAAGTAAATATAATTTTTTAAAAGTGTGTGTGTGCGCGCGTGTGTGTGTGTGTGTGTGTGTGTGTGTGTAAATAAATGTAATTTAAAAAAAATTACCCAAGAAAATGGAAACCCGTTAAAGGGTAAATATGTAAAAACCATGTAATCAGGCCAAGCATGTTGGCTCCCACCTTTGATCTCAGCACCTGGGAGGAAGAGGCAGCCA
Organism: Mus musculus; assembly: GCF_000001635.26. Lineage (NCBI taxonomy): Eukaryota > Metazoa > Chordata > Mammalia > Rodentia > Muridae > Mus > Mus musculus. The sequence goes on along the minus strand of NC_000076.6, from coordinate 62,983,972 downwards.
GGTCTCTGTGAGTTTAAGGCAAGCCTGGTCTATATAGTGAGTTCAAGGCCAGCTATATGAGACCATCTCAAAAAAAGAAAAAAAGAAAGAGTAATCAAGTATGTTTTTCACCAATTATTAGAAGAAAAAACATTCTTTTTTGCAGTGCATAATGGTGCACTAGCCCTGGGGAAGCAGAGGCAGGCAGCAGATCTGTGAGTTCCAGCCCAGCCTTGTCTACAGAGTGAGTCTGAGACAACCAAGGCTGTTTATTACACAGAGAAACCCTCTCTCAAAAAACAAACAGCCGGGCGTGGCGAGGCACGCCTTTAATCCCAGCACTCGGGAGGCAGAGGCAGGCGGATTTCTGAGTTCACGGCCAGCCTGGTCTACAGAGTGAGTTCCAGGACAGTCAGGGCTCTACAGAGAAACCCTGTCTCGAAAAACCAAAAACAAACAAACAAACAAACAAACAAAAAAATTTTTCTGAAGATCATGTACTAGGAATCACAACAGTAATTAATACATTCTCCTGAAATCAACACACCTTAACCTAGACTCCAAAGATCAAAGTGGAGTCTTCCAGCTCGCGTGGCAAGCCATTCCATTGGCCCAACATTCAGATTTAAAATGCAAAATAGGGCTGTCTCAGTTGGCTCAGCGGTTAAGAGCACTGACTGCTCTTCCAGAGGTCCTGAGTTCAATTCCCAGCACCCACATGGTGGCTCACAGCCATCTGTAATGGGATTTGATGCCCTCTTCTGGTGTGTCTGAAGACAGAGACAGTGTACTCATAAGTAAATAAATCTTAAAAAAATAAATAAATAAAACAAAATAAAATGCAAAAATAATGACGGCAACTATGGCCTTAAAACTATTTCTCCGGGGCTGGTGAGATGGCTCAGTGGGTAAGGGCACCTGACTGCTCTTCTGAAGGTCCGAAGTTCAAATCCCAGCAACCACATGGTGGCTCACAACCACCCGTAATGAGATCTGATGCCCTCTTCTGGTGTATCTGAATTCAACTACAGTGTACTTACATATAATAAATAAATAAATCTTTAAAAAAAAAAAAACTATTTCTCCAAGGACATCAAGGGTGAGAAGCAAGGGAGCGGAAGGCCGACTGATTTGGGGGTCTCGTCATACCTTTCAGGCCGTGTTTCAGACAATGTTCCATGACCACGAAGAACTGCTGCAGAGGAGGGTAGTCAGAGTCCAGCGTGCGGCCGAAGCTCAGGGCAGACTCGATGAGCCCTTTGATACTCAGTTTAGCCATGTTTAACAGGTTGGCTCTCTCCACGGCTGTGGGGTCCTTTGTAGCTGAAAAAATGCAAGAAAGCCCAACATCATCCCCAGGACAAGACAACAGTGGCGAATCCACAGATCTGTCCTTCCCCGTGGAAGTCTGCTCTCCCGTGCTTGGCAGCCGGATAGCTCCTCAGGCCAGGTTGCCACAACACGGCCTCTTTCTTCTCTCTCACAAGCCACAGCAAAGCACCATCCACGCCCACTGTGGCCATGCTTATGAACTATCCTCAAGACTCCACACAGAGAATAATAAGCTTTATTTTCTGGCTGGTGAGATTGCTTAGAGAGGATGTGCGGGACGGACCACTTGAGCTCCATCCAGAACCCACAAGCCGGAGAGAATGTCTCTGACCGTCATTTATCAGGCACAGCACATTTGTGTCTACCTACTGCGTGCTCGAGCACACACACGCACGCACACAATCACTAGCCACGGCCCACTGTGCCTACCTACTACACACATCTTAAGGTAAAATGGCTTTCAGTAAAGATAAGCTTGCAAGTACAAGCCACATGTTTGAGGATTTTGCAAATGGTGGGTAGCAGGCATGGTCTAGGTCTAATGATTTCCAAGCAAGAATAAGAGGCTAAAGAAATGGCTCAGTCATTAAGAGCATTTGCTGTTCTTCCAAAAAGCCAAAATTTGGTTCCCAGCATCCACTAAGATGGTTCACACCTACTTGTAACTCTAGCACCAGGTGGCCAAATGCCCTCTTTTGACCTCTGAGGTCAACACACACACACACACATACACACCTTTATTTCAAAATCAGGCAGTGGTGGCTTGCATCTTTAATCCTAGCACTTGAGTTAGAGGCTAGTCTAGTCTACAGAGTGAGGACAGCCAGGCCCACATATTAAAACTGTCTCAAAAAAAAAAAAAATCAAAATACACTAGCAACAAAATAAAAGGTAAAGTTATCAGATTCCAGAATCTCCCAGAACAAACATCACAGGGAAAACAACAACAACAGAAAAAAAAAAAAAAAATCAAAATATTTTGACAAACCCAAGGTAGTCTTCTGTGCCTTTGACCTAAGCAACTAGGAGATTGGTTCCAGGCCGGCCAGGGTTACACAGTAAGACCCTGTCTCGAAAAAAACACAACTCCCAGGTCAAAAGAAAAGAAAAAAAAAAAAAAAAAGGAAAGAAAAAAATTCTAGTACGGGCTGGAAAGAGGTTAATTCCCCATACCTGTGGTAAGCGCTTAACTCCAACTCCAGGGAGACCCGACGCCTCTGGAGGCCCCTACACTCAGGTACACACTCATTAAAAATAAAAATAATTTTTTTTAAACCAGCTGTTCCCCCAACACTCTAAACACTGCCGAGTGGCACAAATATTTTTCTGCGAAGATAGCAAAAGAGATGTGAAAACCAAACCTAACATTTATTAATCTCCAGAGAACTCTGCCATGTAGCTGTTTCTGTAGTCCCAGCGTCTGTGATTCTTGGGTCCAGCCTGGTCTAAACAGAGTGTTCTGAGGCAGCCAATGCTATATAGAGAGACCTGTCTCAAAAACAACCTTCAAGTAAATGACAAACCCAGGTGGTCAGTGCGTTCACAATTTAGTGGCCCACTCAAAACAAAACAAAACAGCTGGGCGTGGTGCGACACACTTTAATTCCAGAATTTGGGAGGCAGAGGCAGGAGGGAATCTCTGAGTTCGAGTCCAGCCTGGTCTACATAGCTAGCTCCTGGACAGCCAGGACTATGCAGTGAGAACCCGTTTCGAATAACAAAACAAGAGTCCCCTTGCTCTGGCACTTGGCTATGGTTTGCATCCCAGCTCTCTTAGGCTGACTTCCTCCGCAATCTGAAACAGCCCGGCTGGGTGATGAAGGATATGGCCACATCTTTTCCTCCACTCTCCGTCGAGGTGTGATTCCCTCCGTCCACCCCCGCTCCCGAAGTGAAACCACCTGACGTTTAATAATCGGCAGAATTCTCTTTTTAAGAGTGTTCATCACAACCTGTAACCTGCACCGGAGGAGCCTAGGACAGCGGCTGTGCAGCAGCGACCGCAGGTGGGGCTCCTCGGCAGTCCCTAGAGGCGGCCCCGCTCCCTCTGCGCCCCCAGCCTGCAAGGGGGCCCCGCGGAGCGCGCTCCTGGCACTACACCGCTCCCCTCCCCAGCCTTCCGCCCTGCATCCGCGTGACTGGGAAGCCATCCCTGTCCCTGGACGCCCTGGTCCCCGCCCGTCCGCCGACCCCAGCCGCCAGGCCCCAGGGCGGGCGGGGCGCAGGGATGCGGGCGGGCGGACGTTGCCATGGAGACCCCGGGAGCCCCCGGTTCCCGGGTGACTGCGTGACCCAAGCGAAGGATGGTGACCCCGGCTGCTGCCCTTACCCATGGCGGCGGTGCGTGCGGGACACGGGCTCGCGGAGCGGGTCAGCAGCTCCCCGCAGGCGCGCGGCGGCCACCGCGTCTGGCCCGGCTCGGCGCTGCCACAGCGCCCCTGGCGGCGGGAGGACGCCACGGCCGCGTGAAGCTGGTCCCCGCCGATCACCCCCACCCCCACCCCAACCCCCATTTGACCAACCCTGACAGCGTCAGAGAAAGAGGCGTGACGGGGACCTGGGGCACAGCGCCAAGGGAGGATGTAGATGCGGGCCTCAAGCTACCTGTCAAGGTTTCATCCTTGCAGGCTGGATGGGTTTAAGGAACACACCGGCCGACTCGGAGCTAGCCGACAGATTTTAGAAAACCTCACACAATTAGCAGAGCCGGCGGCTTGTAATGCCAGCATTTGAGAGATGGGAGTTAGATGGATCCGTAGTTGAAGACCAGGCTCACTTACATAATGGATTTGAAGCTCGCCTAGTCTCAAAGGAAGACACTAAATCCAGCTGCTAACCCCAGCACTCAACAGGAGTGGACGCAGGAGGACTGCTAGGACCTTGAGGTTACTCTGAGCTACCTAACAAGTGCCAGGTCGTCTAAGGATAGCTACAAAACCCCTGTTGCATGTAACAAAATGTGATACTTTGTAAGTGGGTATGGTGGACCTAGAAAATACCAACTCTTAGGAGTTGGAGGAAAGACACAAGACCCCAGTTCCATGTAACAAAATGTGATACTTTGTAAGCGGGTATGGTGGACCTAGAAAATACCAACTCTTAGGAGTTGGAGGAAAGACCTAGAGTGTTTGTTGCTTAAAAAAAAAAAAAAAATCCTTTCCTTAGTGAGGTGTAAACAACGTCTACCAAATGCTTCCAAAATTCTGAGGACACACCAAAAATGATTAACACCGTTCCCGCTGAAGAAGCAGTGAGTTATGGGGGATACTGGGGAGGACTTCGAAATCCCTCTAGGAATGATGACTCCTTCCTGGCTGCAGATAGTCACCCCTCCACTAGCCCCTCCCTTCCTATATGTTAGTTCCTCCCTAAGGCCATTTGCAGTTAGGGTAGAATTGCATACAACAGCTTGCAAGAGAAAGACTGGTTGTTCCTGTGAAGGTCCCATGACCCTCCCTCCCTGCCCTCCTATGAGGGAATTCAAGTCAACTTGCCCAGCTGTGATCTTTTGCAAGCAGATGTAGGCCAGTTTGCTGAAAACAGTGGTAGTTTTGACTCAGTCCTGTACAACACAGTTCAAGATCATTCTCCCAGACATTCGAGATTTCAAGGCCAGCCTGGGTTATACAGGGCTGTCTTTTAAAAAATGCACAGGCACACACACACACATGAATGCTTCCTCCTGCCTTTCAACTTGCCATAGATAAAACTTGCAACAGGCACCTGGGTGTGCTGCCTGTCATATACCTATAACCCCGGGATCCACCCTTCAGGCAAAAGCAAGCAGATCTTGATTCCGGAGCTAATAAACCCATCTCAAAAACTTAAACCACCAAAAGTGGGTAGACAGATGCAAGTCACAATGTTAACTCAACACTCTGGTTTAGAATGTTAAGAGATAGTTGCCTGAATCCAGCTGTCTCGGGACCAACGTCCATTCTGCTGGCAGAGTCAAAACTGAGTTCATGGTCCCAGGCCCCAGACCCAACACTTATTCTGCTTCTTCAGGGGTTTCATGTTTGTCTGTTATCCAGTAAAGGGGGGGTTGCCTTATCTAAAACAAGGCATGCAAGCATTGCTGGGGGTGAACTACCTGACTGCATGCAGCTTGCCCACTCCTTTGTTCCCTTATCATTCTGAATTCCAGACCAGAGTCCAGGGGGAGACCTGACTGCAAATCTGAATCAAGGACCTTGAAACCAGGTGACCCTGATAAGGCCCAGTCACCAATGTTTTAAGTCCTTGCTCAACCCCCTTGTGTTAAAATATGCTGGACAATGCTATGGCCCGGCCCATGCTTTGGGGTTCCATCCTTAAAGATGCTGTACAATTTCTCTTCTGGATCATAGTGAACTCCGAAGTCTGTTCTGTGTCTGTGAGCAATCAGTAGTGGCCTGAGCACTATAAAAACTTGTCATCTGCTAAGATGAACGTTCAAAGGCACAGTCTCCCGAGTCTGTGCTATAGTCTCTGGCCGGCCAGATTTTGCTGCCTAATTCAAATAAAGATCATGCTTTGCTGGGCTCTTGTGTTTCACTTAGGGTTTCATCGCTGCGAAGAGACACCAGGACCAAGCCAGCTTTTCTACAGGCAAGCATTCAGTTGGTGCTGGCTTGGTTTCAGAGGCTCAGTCCAGGATCACAAGAAGCATGGCAACATGCGAGCAGATGTGTTATTGGAGAAGGAGCCAAGAAGTCTACTTTTTGATCCAAAGCAGCCAGGAGACTCTTCCACAGTGGGCGGAGCTTAAGCAAAGCACCTCAAATCCCACCCCCACAGTGACAAACTTCCTCCACTGCCACACCTCCTAATAGCACCACTTCCCATGAGCCAAGCATGTTCAAACCACCTCAGGTTGCTTTGGTTTTCTCTTGTACCCCAACAATGATGCATTAGATGCAATGGTGTCCAGCACGTCTAACAAATGTCGAGGAAGCATCTTTTTTCCCTAAGAGGTTTGCTGTTTTGTGTGTATGTGCTTACACCTGTGCGTTCTTACCTGAGAGAATGAATTCTGCTTTTAGATGCCCTTTTCTGGTTTTGACAGGTCTTGGGTAGCCCAGGTCAGCCTCCAATTTATATAAGTAGTGGGAAAGTTTTCTTTAATGTGAGATTGTCATACACGGAGAAGTATATTTACAAAGAGTCCTAATATAAGTGGGAGATGAATTGGAACAGAGACCTGACCTACCCAGGCCCTGAAAGCCTAGGAACATTTGACGCAGAGGTCAGTACTGTCCCGACTCTCATGAGAATCCTTTCCCTACTTTTAGAGTATACTACCACCACCTAGGTACAATACCACCACCTAGGTGGGTGACCCTAAACAATGTAGCTCTGGCTTTAGGCTGCTTACACTCCCCACAAATGAAATAGTGTACAACTTTGTTACTTATTTCTCCCCCTCTTCATATCTAGGAGGACTCCAAGCCCCAAGGAATCCCCCAAGCTTGAGGTGTTTCCTGGCTGTGCATTGCACAAGTCGGGTCTGATTCTTTATCCTAGCCCAGTGCTCCCAGAAATCCTAAGACTTGACATAGATTTACGAATACCTTGGTCATAGAGCTAAGCTCTTTTCCGACTAGATATAACTTAAAATAACTCATTTATTCTAATCTACACTCTGCCACGGACTGGTTACTTATGCTCAGGTACCATGCATCTATCTCATCGCATTTTCTTTCCCAGGGGGCAACTCCTGCCTGGCACTCTCCCAGAATCCTTTCTGGCTCCTGGATATCCCACCACCTATTTTCTGCCTAAGCCACAGGCGATCGTATTTATTACTGACAGGTGCCACATTCATACAGACCTAAGATATTCTCTCTACAGTGCATCTACCCTTCTGTGCAAGAGTCTCTAGTGCATACAGGTAATACCAGAACGGTCTGGCGAGATTGCTCAGTGGGTAAAAGCACTGAGCCACCAGGCCTGAGTTTGATCCTCAGGGGCCCACATGGTGAGAGAATTGATTCCTGAAAATTGTGTCCCAACCTCAACATAGATGGTGTTAAGACATAAGCATCCATCAGCCAGTAAATAAATATAGTGATTTTTTTTTTAAAGTAGCACAATTGCCAGGCGGTGGTGGTGCACGCCTTTAATCCCAGCACTTGGGAAGCAGAGGCAGGCAGATTTCTGAGTTCGAGGACAGCCTGGTCTACAGAGTGAGTTCAGGACAGCCAGAGCTACACAGAGAAACCCTGTCTCGGGAAAAACAAAACAAAACAAAAAACCACAATTACCAGGAAATCAGCATCACCTTACTTTTTGTTTGGCTGAGTTTTTTGTTTGTTGTTTGAGACAGCTGTGCGTGGCTTTCCTCACTGAGGGCTGGCGAGAGCAGCGGCTAGGAGACACTGATCTAAACACAATCAATCTTCAAGAGCTGTCACCAGGGCCACCTCATCAGCGGCCTTATCTACATACCAGGCCCAGGCTCAAACCTGTCATCTTCCTGTCTCAGGCCTCCCGAGTGCTGAGATTTAAACTGGTGATTTTCACAAAGACCATAAGTAGACCAGGCTACCAGGGTTAAGGTTCAGGAAGAGCAGGTGCTGCGGTGACAACTGGGCCCAGAGGTTGTCAGGTGAAGTGAGTACATCAGAGGCTTGGCTCAGGCTATCCAATAGGTCCAGGAATGGGGCTGCTGAGAGTGCAGACTATCTTATTTCCTAATTATTACGTGTATCTGTGTATATCATCTTACTAGATGCATATGTGCGAGTGAATGAATGTGCGTGTGCATGCACTAGCAAGAGTGTACATATTGAGAGGGAGGAGGTCAGAGGAGAGTATCAGAAGCCCTGAAGTTACAGGCCACTGGGGTGGGAATCAGACTCAGGTCCTCTGCAAGAGCAGGGTGTGCTCCTAAGCACTAAGCTCACCGCCAGCCCCTGAAAGGCCACACTATTTTCTGAACCTGCGCTCTGACTAGCACGAGGTAACCAAATGGGTCCATGGTGCTTTGACAAGGAATTGCATCTAGGGAGTCCCCCTCCCCAGAAAAGAAAGATGAGAGCCCTCCTGCTCCACTGTAGGCAGCGCTGGTGGGGTAGGGAAGACCTTACCTGTGCTTAACCTCAACTCCAGACCTCAAAGCACAGAAACATCTCTGTAGAAAACATCTTAACTCTTTCAGATAACTGAGAGACTAGAGTTGGGACTGGAGGAGCTCCGTGGTTAGGTACTTGTTGCTCTTGCAGAGGACTCAATTTTGGTTTCTAGCCCCCACATTGAGAGGCTCCCAACCGAGTGTAATTCCTGCTCCAAGGCTCTGCTACCCTCTTCTGGCCTCAGAAGACACCTGCACACATGCATACATGCATGCACACATTCTTTTCTTCTTCTTTTTTTTTTTTTCCAAGACAGGGTTTCTCTGTGTAGCCTTGGCTGTCCTGGAACTCACTTTGTAGACCAAGCTGGCCTCGAACTCAGAAATCCACCTGCCTCTGCCTCCTGAGTGCTAGGATTAAAGGCGTGCACCACCACGCCCGGCTTCTTTTCTTTTTAAAGATTTCTTTTATGTATAGGAGTACACTGTCACTGTCTTCAGACACACCAGAAGAGGGCGTCAGATCCCATTACAGATGGTTGTAAGTCACCATGTGCTTGCTGGGAATTGAATTCAGGAAGTGCAGTCAGTGCTGAGCCATCTCTCCAGTCACACACACACACACACACACACACACACACACACTCTTTACAAAAAAACAAAAACAAAAAACAAAAAACTTTTTATAAAAAATCTGTTTGGCTCCTCCCAGGGACTGAAATTACCATAGATTACCTCCAGCCCATACTCTCATAATAACAAGAATTATTTAAGCAGCAACAGTAACTCTTCTGATCTGCTGTCTACTGTTTTCTTTCAGTGTTAAGCCCACCCAAGACGTCATTTATAAATCTCTTTGGGATACTGTTATTTCTTGGTTTCAGCTGTAGCCTGCTGTGGTAGCAGGAACACTAGAGGCTGATGTATTTGAACACCTGGTTCCCAGTTGGTGGGGACGTTTGGGGCTGGCTCAGCTCTATTGGCAACAGGTATTTAGTGCTCACAGGTTCACCTCACTGCCAGGCCACTTTCTTCCTCCTACATGTGGCTGAAGATGGGCCGGCTCAGCCTCCTGCTCCAGTGCTCAGCACCCTTACAGACTCTGCACCTGGAAACCTGAAATTAACTCTTTCTTCCCTAAGTAGTCTTCAGACATGATACTTGATCTCAGCAAAAAAAAAAAAAAAAAAAGTAACTGATATAAGTATAAGCAACATTTCACCCATTGTTAGGGAAAAAGAAGCTAGGCACCCTAGCTTAATCATTCCTGGGGACAGAGGGTGCACAAAGCTGGAGGCTCAATCCCTACCACTGCAGCAACCAGACAAGCAGGAGGACCACAGCTCAAGGTCACCCGAGACACAGGAGAGCCTACATCACACACACACCTAAAAGTCACAAAATGAAAAATGACTCAGTGAAGTTTATCAGGACAAAAAGATTTATTCAACTGTACATTAAATAATAAAAAAGACAGAAGCACCAACTATTTTAACATATTTAAATTTCCACTCAGTGAGGTAGAAGTTTTTCCCCCCCAGGAGATTAAGACCTGATGTGGAAATGTCACCATATATATTATATAGAGATGCTAATTACTTGCTGATCAATTTATTTTTTAAAAAACATCTGTACGTAAGTGAAAAAGTTGAGTAATAACCTAAAAGAGGCAAACCGGGGTGAAATAGGATGTACCTTGTATGCTAACATCAATTCAGGAACCAAAACGCCTCAGAAATATATCAGAAATACATTTATATCAAATCCTCATCTAATATTAAATATAAAACAACCAGGAAATCCCAAAATTCATAGAGTAATAGTCCTCTGATCTCCCTGGCACAGAGTGGCTTCAAGCAATGAGATGGGCCAGTCTGTCTGACTGTTTAAATGTAACTTGTATGATTTGGGAATCAGACCCGAAGTTGGTAGTTTCTTTTGTGAACTCTCAGCCTTGAGCTATAATGGAACCTTAGGCATTGCAGTACAGACCCCAAGGCTAACCCACAACTTAAAGTGGAAAATCTTATGGTTTTTCCCCCTTGGTCAGACACAGATATATTTGAAGAATTTCCAAATTTAGAGTTCTCAATTTTGGGTACATCAAGACTTTTAAAGTAGAATTTACGTAGTAACAGAAGAGAAAAATCTGGGACCTTGAAAACAGTACATTCACCTCCTTTGGGCTAAAAGTCACCTTCAGTTTAAGGGTGGCATTCACAGAAAACCTCAGCTGGAGCATCTCGTGGCGCAGTCTCTGCCTATGCCGCGGCAGTCTCCGCAGTGTCTCAGTCTCGCTGACAATCGCCCAGGATGTGGCTGAGGCTCTCATGCTCTCTGGAAGGAAGGTCCAGGATGTAAGATGAATTAAGGAAGACACAGTCAGGGAATGTGCCGGTGCGCTATGGCGTATCCACAACCTCAGCCCTAACAAGGCGGAGGCAGGGGGATGACTTCTAGACCACTGCTCTACACTAAGTTGTAGGATGACCTGGGATACACGAGACTCTATAGGGAGGTAGAGGAGGAGAAGAGGGGAGAATAATGCCAGGAGTGGGGTCACAGGCCTGAATCCCGGGGCTGCCGAAAGATCAGAACTTCAAGGTCACCTTCAATTATTGCCAACTCAGGGCCCCAGGGATATCGAAGACTTCACCTCACAGAACTGAGAGACAGGTGTGGTACACACCCTTAGGCCAGTTAGCCCAGTGGCTCTCCACCTTCCTAATGAGCGACCCTGTAACACATCTTGTATTACACGTACTTAGCACAGGTCATGGTGTAGTGATCCCCAGTCATAGGACCATTCCGTTGCTACCTCTTGTCTATACCTTTTCCTCTGCTGAGTCAAACTGTAAATGTCTGATATGCAATCCCCCATGAAAGGGCTCTTCAACCACCCACACGGGGTGTGGACCCCAATTGCTGCTATAATCCCAACCCTGGAGAGGCAGAGGCAGGACCTCAGTCCCTGGCCAGTGATGGTGTCTCTAAAGAAATAAACAAACAACATCAAAATGGTGGGGTGTCATAGAAAGACTATCAACAAACAAACAAACAAAGGAAAGCCGGGCTTTGTGGAGCCTGCCTCTAATCCAACAAGCAGGAGGCTGACACAGGAGCTTCTAGTCTTTTGCCCCCACCCCTCCATTTTTTGAGACAGCGTCTATGTACCTCCCGCCTGACTTGGAACTCTCTATAGACCACGCTGGCCTCAGACTCAGAGATCGACCTGCCACTGCCGTCCCAGGGCTGGAAATAAAGGTGGGCAACCACACCATGCTATACCCAGCCTGAATTTTTTCAGTTATAGCATAATACTGGGTCTCTATCAATGAGATGCAGTACCTGGGGCTAGAGGGCCAGAAGAGGTTGCCCATCCCTGCATACGCTAGTCCCAGATGGCAGAGAAAGCCATTTCTTCTCCCTGGCTCACCCCACAGACTACCCCGCCCATCATCATTACGTCACTGACGGCTGGACAAAACTTCCTGTGAAGTGTCAAACTGATCTCTGAACTATGCCCAGGGCAAACAAAGCCGAGTCTCTGTTCACTCAAGCTGAGGAGGAACCCACAGGAGCTGCGCCCCAGCGACCACACAAATGAGCAAGGATATTAACTGCTCTGCATTCAGATGGTCAAAGAGCGTCCCCAGAGGCGGGAAGCGCTTCAGCGAGGACACGCTGCCCAGCAGGATCAGTTTATGCTTGGCTCTGGTGAGTGCCACGTTGAGTCTCCGCCAATCTTTCAGGAGCTCGCCGAGCTGGGGCAAAAGGAAACTTCCAATTATTTCAGTCGTGTTATATAACTAAACTTGTTATAACATTGTTTGCCTTAAATGACTTTTATTGGTTTTTTTTTTTTCTTTAATTTCTCCAGACAAGTTTTCTTGCAGCTCACCCAGACTAGGCTCAGACTTGCCATACAGTCAAGGCTGGCCTTGAACTCCTGATCGGCCTCCAATTTCTAGGTACTAGGGTTACAGGCCTGTGCCACCACAGTGGCTTTGTTACTTCTTTTGTTTTCTGAGACAGTGTGCTACATAGCCCAGGCTAGCCTTTCCTGCGTCTGCCTCTACCACAGGCATGACCCAGTGTGCTATATGTAAAATCCAAGTCCAGAATGGCACGTACATAATCCAGAAAGTCACACAAACAAGAAGCGCCATCACCTGGGCCGTAGGCACAGAGTGATGAGGAGCTGGGTGAGGAGGCAGCTCTGCTGGGTACGTTCTCAACTCCTATGGGTGTGCTATAGTTTAAAAAGGGTATTGTGGCTCAGGGAGCAGCAGAGGACCTCACACTCACAGCTCCAGGCATGCACGTGGTACACAGACATACATGCAGAAAATACTTTTTTTTTAAAAGGAAAAAGTGGGCTGGAGAGATGGCTCAGTGGTTAAGAGCTCTTCCAGAGATCCTAAGTTCAATTTGCAGCAACCATCCATAATGGGGTCTGTTGCCCTCTTCTGGTGTGTCTGAAGAGAGCAATGGTGTACTCATATGCATAAAATAAATAAATGAATCTTAAAAAAAAAAAAAAAAGGAAATGGTATTAAAGAGTGAAAAAATGTAAACAAAACAAAACCCTGAAAGTGTCTGTGAATCTGAAGAGTTTCTTGTGTTAAAAATGCCCCAAATGTGGTAAAAGTGATTCCCGAAATGAGGAGGGAAGTCAAATGTGATTCCACGGGTGACAGAACATAATTCAACCTCTTATTTGCTTTTGTTTTTCCATACAGGGTTTCTCTGTGTAGACCTGGATGGTCTTGAACTTTGAGATCCACCTGCCTCTGCCTCTCAGCTCTAAGTTAAAGCTGTGCACCGCCAGCATCCAGCATGAGTCAGCCTTACAAACCAAATCCTCATGCATGCTATAGTATAGATAAGCGCATGTGCAGTAAGCCAGGTACAGAGAACTCAGGGACAGAGGAACAGTGGCTACCAGGGTAAGGAGTAGACAGCTAGTCACAATGAGCATGTTTCTAACGCATCCTTTCAACAGCCTTGTTTCACAGTTCTATACACATACAAATGGTTAAAATGGCCAGGCATGGGGCACACATCTGCAATCCCAGCTTCTTTTTTTTTTTTTTTTTTTAATTTATTTATTACATGTAAGTACACTGTAGCTGCCTTCAGACACTCCAGAAAAGGGAGTCAGATCTCATTACGGGTGGTTGTGAGGCACCATGTGGTTGCTGGGATTTGAACTTCGGACCTTCGGAAAAGCTGTCGGGTGCTCTTACCCACTGAGCCATCTCACCAGCCCGCAATCCCAGCTTCTAAGTGGTACACATGGGAGGCTGGCTCAAGAGTTAGTTACAAAGTGAGCTTAAGATACATCTAAGCTATAGATCCTAAGCTATAGAATTCAGAAATCCGCCTGCCTCTGCCTCTGCCTCTGCCTCTGCCTCTGCCTCTGCCTCTGCCTCTGCCTCTGCCTCCCAAGTGCTGGGATTAAAGGCGTGCGCCACCACTGCCCGGCTAACAACTGTTTTAAGAGAGAAGGAGCTAGAGTGTAGCTATACTGGTGAGGTGCTTGCCTGGCTAGCAATGAAACCCAAGGCCTTGGATTTTAGCGTTGATCACGTGAGGCCGGAAGGGAAGGAGGGAGGGAGATCTGTCAGCAGCAGATAGTGAACTTACAGTTCCATCCTCATTACTCCTAACAAAGGACACCAGGATGAGACTCTTGTCCCTTCCTTGGTATTTGTCTACTGTGTTAACCTCAACCATCCCAACAGAAGACCGGGCCAGTAAGTCGCTGATGATCCGCAGCTGCTGTCGGTACGGGGCGATGACGCCAATGTCTGAGGGGCTGCAGCCTGCCTGCGGGGAAGACGAACGGGATTTAAGTGCCGCATCCTGATCTCTAAGTTCTTTAAGCTCAACATTACTTTTTTTGCCCCAACTTTTAAAACATTTTAAGTTTTCACCTTTTGCAGGTGTATGTGGTTGGTACCGTGTTCAAGTGTGTTTGGGAGTCTGTATGTGAGCGGGGTTGCCCGAGGATGTGGAGGCCAGAGTTCTGACCTTACAGGCAGGCCATCACATACATATGTCTGACATTTATATGGGTGCTGGGGATTTGAACTCAGATCCTTATGCAGGCAGAGACAAATCCACTGTGTTCTCTCAGCCCTTCAACTTTCTGCTGTTGCATTCAATCAAGGTTTGTAGTGTGTAGTTTCTACCACCCCACTTTAAGCTCTGGGGCGGACCGTGCTACCAGCCCCCCTGCCCAGGAGTCACCTCAGATCCACGTGTGAACACACACACACACACACACACACACACACACGTTTAAGTTTGTTTTAGCTCAACGGCCGGGCTCTTCTCAGCCTCTTGGCTAGCCTGCCCTCTCTTCGACCCCAGCAGCATCTCTGAGTCTGCCCTCAGCTCAGTTGCCTCAAGGAAGCAGCCAAAGGCCACTCCACCTGAGATCTCACATAGCTCGTGGCTTTCTCCCTCTGAAGCATGGCGAATCGTTTTCCTCCTGTGTCAGCTACCCTGCAGGAAACTAGAAATCCTGCCTCTTCCTCCCAGCCATCGGCTGCTAACATCTTTACTGATTGATCACCAATTGGGGAACAGAACCTTCAGCATTGTTCCCAATGACAGCATCAGAACCATGCCCTACAGAGGTTCTAATGACCCCACACACTCAGGACGCTACACAGTGATACTAAGGGGAAACTTCAATTGCTACCAGAAAAAGAATTGCATGTCACTGGGCCTGGTGGCACAACCTTTATTCCCAGCGCTCTGGAAGCAGAGGGAGGTAGACCTCTATGAGTTCTAGGCCAGTCTGGGCTACAGGAGAGCCAGATATATATAGACCCTGTCACAACATACAACAAAAAATTCTTAAGTTTTCTTTCTTTTCTTTTCTTTTCTTTCTTTCTTTTTTTTTTTTTTTTTTTTTTTGGTTTTTCGAGACAGGGTTTCTCTGTGTGGCCCTGGCTGTCCTGGAACTCACTTTGTAGACCAGGCTAGCCTCGAACTCAGAAATCTGCCTGCCTCTGCCTCCCAAGTGCTGGGATTAAAGGCATGCGCCACCACGCCCGGCCTTAAGTTTTCTGATTGTGGCTTTTAGAGTCTGTCTTTCTGTCTTTCTTTCTTTCTTTCTTTCTTTCTTTCTTTCTTTCTTTCTTTCTTTCTTTCTTAGTCTTTCCTTCCTTCCTTCCTTCCTTCCTTCCTTCCTTCTTTCTTTCTTTCTTTTTTTTTTAAGATTTACTTATTTTTTATTTATATGGTACACTGCCACTGTCTTCAGACACACCAGAAGAGGGCATCTGATCCCATTAAAGATGGTTTTGAGTAACCATGTGGTTGCTGAGACGTGAACTCAGGACCTCTGGAAGAGCAGTCAGTGCTTTTAACCACTGAGCCATCTCTCCAGCCAGTCCTTTTTGTTTGTTTGGTTGGTTGGTTGGTTTTTGGTTTTTCGAGACAGGGTTTCTCTGTGTAGCTCTGGCTGTCCTGGAACTCACTCTGTAGACCAGGCTGGCCTCGAACTCAGAAATCTGCCTGCCTCTGCCTCCCAGGTTCTGGGTATAAAGGCGTGCGCCACCACGCTCGGCCCGCTTTTAGAGTCTTAAGATTTGGGTTTTAGATCCTGTGAGCTGGAGTTAGAGGTGTTTGTGAAGTGTCTAACACAAATGACAAAAACTGAATTCCAGTTCTTTCTAAGATACCAGACCTTAACCACTGAGCCATGTTTCTAGATCCTGACCCTCCTTATCTCAATGAACAAGTTTTAACACCAGATCTTCTGTTCCTTAAGTGTCTAACGATATTTAACAAAACAGTCAATAATTTCTCTGCATGCAGAGCGACTAACCTGGACACCCCTGCATTACCTTTATAAAAGTTGAGGTTAGGAAGACAATGAGTCTGGCTTCTGTGACATTGCTAACACCACCATTTTCAACTTGCTCTGGAGCTGGGACCTAGGCAGAGAACCGTGAGTCAGTGATGCGATCTGTCAAGTTCAAGCAGCAGGGGGTTACAAAGGCCTGCCGACTAGGGTCTGGAGATAAGTGGGAAGCAGTCTGAAATAATATACAGGGGCATGCGCGTGCATACACACAGACACACGCACCCACCGCGGACATGCGCTGCACAGGCAGAGTTTATTTCCAGAGAAGCACATGACGACGCATAAAAAGCACTCCACACCTCTGGCTGGCTCTCACACGCCTCACTGTTGTCTGTCTCTGATCCTCCTAATTCCATCCTTCCTAATTACCCCAACCTTAAGAAGTTAACCCTGGGGCTGGTGAGATGGCTCAGTGGGTAAGAGCACCCGACTGCTCTTCCGAAGGTCCAGAGTTCAAATCCCAGCAACCACATGGTGGCTCACAACCATCCGTAACGAGATCTGACTCCCTCTTCTGGAGTATCTAAAGACAGCTACAATGTACTTACATATAATAAATAAATCCTTAAAAAAAGAAAAAAAGAAGTTAACCCTGACATGTTGTCAACCTATAGAACAAAGACCCCAAGAGACTGTAGCCAGGAGGTGCCATAACGCACAACTTTAGTAGCTCACTTGTGAGGCACAGGCAAGGATCATAGATCTCAGAGTCTGAGGCTGGCCAGGGGAGAACCAGGACAGACAGACAGGACTGTGGTGCTGCGCTGAGGTGTGGACGTACGTACGTATGTACGTACGTGAGCATGTACTAAACTTGGTTCTAAGCAATCAGGTCAAAAAGGTACAGTAAGCTGAGAAATTTAAATACTAAGACAAATATTTTAAAAGAACTGAAAATGTTCTTCACTCTGCCCTTACCTTGTCTGTGTTAAGGAAACACACGGGATTGTCTGGCTCTAACACTCCAGCCAGCCAGGGGCTGTCAGAGTAGTCGGCATAAAGCTGGAGGCTCAGCCTTGCGTCCTTGAGGTTGGGCAGGGCTAGCACTGCGTTGGCCACTCGGTCTGACCCACACTCCAGTTTCCCTGCGTATGTGAGCTTGTTGCTCAGGGACATAATCTTCCTGGAAGAGTCAGAGAACAGAGAACACCACCTGGGTTTGAATGGGGACGGAGAAGGAGCAGCCAGGCACCCAGGGCTGGCGGGCTGCACACACCTGTTCATTCGGTATTGCACGGTCAGCTGCACCACAGCGCTCTCGTTCCGCTCCAGCCTCTTGAACAAGCTCTCGCTCATGCCCAGAGCTCTGCCAACAAACCATATCATAAACACACCGAAGCGTCCCTTGAAAAGAATCCAACTCCTTTTTTACCTTTAGCTACCGATCCAGAGATGTGCATCTGCTTTGCCTGCCCACCGTGATGATCCAGTGGAGGCCAGAGGTCAACTTTCTTTAGTGACCCTCTCCTTCTGCCACCTTAACTGAGGCTCCAGGGATCAAACTTGCTCCTCAGGCTTGGGAAGGGCTTTTCCTGCTGCGCAATCTCACTGGTTCTCAAAAATACAGCTTAAAATAAAAACTTGCTCTTTTTTTTTTTTTTTTTTTGAGACAGGGGTCAAATCGAACCCACAAACTTGAAAGGTAGCACTGGATGGCCTTGAACTTCTGACCCTCCAGCATCGATCTCCCAAGTGCTGGAAATCTGTGCACTAGGCTTGGGTCATGCACCACTGGAACGGACCCAAGGCTCCGTGCACGGCAGGCAAACACATTGAGAGCTGAGCCGCATTTCCTACAGTTAAAGCTTCAGTACTGGGTGGTGACACGGGTCTGCCGTCCCAGCTCGCTAGACGCCTGAGGTGGGAGCCTGAGGCAGAAAAGATGCTTCAAGCCTGGATAATATGGCAGAATCCATCTATTAAAACCAAACCAAGGGCTGGAGAGATGGCTCAGTGGTTAACACTGCTCTTCCGAAGGTCCTGAGTTCAAATCCCAACAACCACATGGTGGCTCACAATCATCCGTAATGAGATCTGACGCCCTCTTCTGGAGTGTCTGAAGACAGCTACAGTATGCATACATATAATAAATAAAATAAATCTTTAAAAAACAAAACTGAAACCTGGGTGAGGGCACACAGGTTGGGAGGCAGAAGCAGGCAGATCTCTGGTCTACAAAGTAAGTTCCAGACCAGCTGGGGATACACAGCAAGACTCTGTCTCAGAAACAAAACAAACACTAAAATGAAATGTCTACAGCCCACTGTTATCAACTGAACATAGTGAGAAGAGAGAACAAATATCAAAGGAAGAATTTCCTCCATCAAACTGGCATATAGGAATGTCCAAGGGGCGTTTTGTGATTGTTCTCTGATGCAGGAGCAGGGCCGAGCCCACTGTCCCAATGCTGGACAGAGGCCTGGGAGCGAGCCAGTCGGCAGTGCTCCCTGTGAGCCTGGGAGCGAGGCAGTCGGCAGTGCTTCCCGTGAGCCTCTGCTGCAGTTCCTGACTTCACTTCCCCCAGTGGTGAACTATAATCTATAAGCCAAATAAAATCTTTCCCTCCCCCAGGACGGTTTTGATCAGTGCCTGACACAACAACGGGACACAGACAAGAGCATCTACCCACCTTGCCTCTCGGTTTACAACCAGGGGAGGCAGCTGCTGATGGTCCCCCACCAGCACAAACCTCCGCGAAAAGAACAGTGGGCCCAGGCAGACGGGCTGGCTGATTTGAGATGCTTCATCCACAATACAGAAATCAAAGGTTTTTCGGGAAAATATTGGGTGATTTATTCCCATGCAGGTTGTTGCAACAATAGGCTACAAGCAAGCACAGAAAACAAGCCATTTACCAAATGTCAAAGATGGTACTTGGGTCCCCGTCCCGGCCTCTTTCTGAAATTAAAAGATCAAAACCACCCCCCCCTCCAATAGCAAGAACCTCTCAATACTATTTAATTCAGAAACATGTATCGTGTGTTTGTTTCTTGAGAGACTCTTGTTACTTACTTAGTCTAGGATCGCCCTGAACTTCCTATGTAGCACAGGTTGGCCTGAAACTGCTGGGTCTAAGGCGACCGCTAGCCTGAGCTTCCAAGGGAGTTGAGAGATCAGACACACACCATCATACCTGGCACATTACTAAGTCCCTTGCTCTGCAAGAGATGCTGTGAAGAGGATAAAGGCAAAGAGGGAGACCAGGAAGCCATATATGCAGAAGACCAGAGCCTAATGTGCATAGTGCCCCAAACTCAAAGCAAGCCAGGCCTAGAGGCATGGGAGTTGGGGGGGGGGGAAGGCCTGGAGCCATGGGGGGAGGCATGGAGCCATGGGGGGAGGCATGGAGGAGCCATGGGGGGAGGCATGGAGGAGGCATGGGGGGAGGCATGGGGGAGGCCTGGAGCCATGGGGCACTGGCCTGGAACCCCAAGCTCCTAATTGACTTCAAGGTAAGCTTAACTACAAAGAAACTTCAAGGTGTGCCTGGTCTAGGACATAGGTGACAGACAGAGACAGAGAAACAGATGGACTCCCTGGGGCTTGATGGCTGGCCAGCCAGTCTATCCTACTTGGCAAGCTCCAGGACAAACAGATCTTGTCTCAACCTGAGAAATAACAGAGACTGTCCTCTGACGTCTACACGCGCACACACACGCACAAGCACACACAGTAAGAATCAGACTGACTTACGTGACTGTTATAGAGTTCTTCTAGATGGGCTAAAGACGCAATGGACCTCGATCTGCAAATCTCCTCCTCTGTAAACTTCTGGATGTCTGGATGGACCTTATGAGACTGACCCAAGCGCAAAAATCCGACTTTAAACTTGGCTAACTTCAGGAGAATATTGTCAACGGCGGAGTGCGTGTAGCTGGTCAGCAGAACGCTGAACCCACAGGCAGAGAGGATCCTCACCTAGAAATGGGAGGCCGAGGAACAGGGAAAACATCATCACTTTGAAACCGGACAACTGTTAACAGGCTTACAGTTTTCAAACACTTACAACGTTCAGTGAGACTAGAATCGGCCCCCCAACACACATACAACAGAGGACTGCCGGGTCTGTGTTCATTCAGAGATGATGCACCTAACCCTCAAGAGACTGGTGACTCCAGGGAGTTTGAGATCAGATGGGATGGGGGGTGGGGACATCCACTTGGAGACAGGGGGATGGGGAGGAGGTATGGGATGTGGAGCAATAGAAGAGTAGATGGGAGGTTGGGGGGGGGATAAAATATGGGGTGTAAAAATTAATTAATTAATTAATTAATTACTTTTTTTAAAAAAAGCTCAAATCCAAGAAAGAAGTTTGCTGCTATTAATCATATCGACCCCAGAGTGGTGTGAGTGTAGGCCTGTACCACCACACCAAGTTAATTTATCTTTTTTTGTTTGTTTTGATGAGACAGGGTCTATGCACTCTTGGCTGGTCTGGAACTTGCTATGTGGACCAGGCTGGACTCAAACTTACATATCCATTCTCCCGTCTCCACCTTCAAGCGTTGAGATTAAAGGTGTGTGAGCCATTATAGTAGCCCAAATTCAGCAGTATGAGGGCTAACATAACTTGTGAGCCCCATAGGCCCAGGGACAGATAACTTCCTGGATTGCTGGGAGCTGCTGGTTTTGTAAGGAAACAAGTCACACGCTCTCGATTTAATAAACAAGGTTGGTTGCCCCATCTACACAGGATGCACTCAATCATACCGAGGCGAGAGATGTGTAGGCAGGAAGTATGTCAATATATGCTGGGCCCCAACTGGACGAATGTGGAAAGTATGTAGCCTAGTGAGTTTGACCTTTATAGACACCTGGCTGACCGAATACAGCGCCTCTCTCTGGGAGTCCTGGGTGTGGACCTGGCCCTTGCCCATTTTCCTAGCCAGTACTATAGACAGTCTATATAATTAGTTATAATTGCCTAACTGTGGGACTGGTCTTCCTCATCCAGGTCTTCAGGGTTTTTTGTTTTTTTGTTTCTTTGTTTGTTTTTTCGAGACAGGGTTTCTCTGTGTAGCCCTGGCTGTCCTGGAACTCACTTTGTAGACCAGGCTGGCCTCGAACTCAGAAACCCGCCTGCCTCTGCCTCCTGAGTGCTGGGATTAAAGGCGTGCCTCGCCACCACCGCCCAGCTTGAGGTCTTCAGGTTTGTGAAGCAAGCATCACAAACTCAGGAAGGACGGAGCCAATGCAGGGTTTAATTTCAGAGCTTACCAGGGCACAGATGGTGGTTGTCTTTCCTGTCCCTGGCATCCCAACAATGAGCGTGTAGTCTTTCGAAAGAAGGACTCTCTTCATTGCTTGTCTCTGGGGTTTATTCAAACCTGTATTTCAATTTACCAGAACAAAAACAAGACTCCATCTCATGCTCTACCGTATTCATAGAAGCAGGTAAGACAGTGTCTCTAAATCAAACCCAAGCTCACCCTTATGGGCCGGCCGGGCTGGCTATCTAGGCTTGTTCCAGGGACGCCCTGGTCTGCCCAGCTGTCACGCACACCCAGCATTTCCGGGTGGTGGGGAGAATCTAAACTCCAGGCCTCACACATGCATGGCAAGCGCTTCATCGCACTGAGCCGTCAAAGTCTTTACCTTTGTAAACTTACTGTGTGTATGATGTGTGCACAGGAACATGCGTGCTATAACATGTGGAGGAGCTGGTGGTTTCCCTCCACCATTTTGCGGCAGGGACTCCCTTATTTCTGCCATGCTGCACACTGGGAGTTATCTGGCTGGCCCAGGAGCTTTATGACAATTCTCCAGCCTCCACCCTCCCATCTCGCTGTAGGAGATGGGCAGATATAAACCACCGCATCCTTATTTGTTTAAATGGGTTTCAGGGACCAAAGTCAGCTCATCAGGCTTGCACGGCAAGTCGCCTTCCCAACTAAGCCATATATAGCTGTATGTCTAATCAACTGCTAAGCCACTGCACACTTGGTATAGTTTACATTAGAAAAAGAACCAAGAAAATCAAATTGAGATGCTGGCCATACCCTTTAGAATGTTGGCCACCGTATCCTTCGCATCGTGTGGAAGGACGGAGCTGAGGTAGGCGATGAACTGAGGTTCCCTGAAATCGATGATTAATTCTCGAAGTCTTTTGCTGCAAAGAAAAGCGAGAGTACTCTTACTAGCACCTCAGGGGAAGTGGGAGGAGTCAAGACTCCATCATTACCCACCTGGGATCTGTGCTTTCCATCAATTTAGACAGATTTCCTAGTGGAGTACTTATGTCGCCATGTCTTTCTTCCCGGTCTAATCGAAACACCGTTGTTGCTGGGAGTGTCGACAAGTTCCTAAAACAACAGAAAGGCTGTGTGAGGCGCACGCTGCTGCGGGGGAGCCTGTAAGAAGGGGGGTATGGGATGTGAGCTGGAATCCTGGCACAGGGGAGGTGGAGGAAGCTGCAGGGCACTGTCAGCCATGTTCCAGGTCATCCTGGACACAACACGCAAACCTCATCTCACACCCACAGATGCCCCAAAAATAAATAAATAAATAAAAGTGTACATTTTTTACCATAACCTATATGCTGAGGCACCTCTAAGCAGCCCTTTCCTCATGTTTCCCGGTTCAGAACTGCCCACACCTCTAATACCTCGGTCATACCAACAACCTTCCTATAACATGGTCAGTCGCTTGGATGTGCCTCCTGCTCTCAGCTGACCTGTGGATGGAGAAATTAGCTCTCCCAAAAAGCCTTCTAAGTGGAGCACGGGCATCGTGGACATTCTTATTAATGTGTGTGTGTGAAGAGTGGGGGTGGAGAGGCCACAGCCTGTGTGTGGAACCAGAAGACAACTTGGTGGAGCGTTTTTCTCCTTTCTGTCTTTCCATGGGTTCCTGGAATAAGGTCAGACTTGTGCAGCAGGAACCTTCTCACCCATCTTGAGAGCAGTCACTGTCTTAATCACTGATCTCAACGTACTAGCAACTGGTGCGGAGAGCTGGGGCTGGAACTCGGTGATAGCCTTTACCTAGTGTCGGCGAGCTCCTGCGCTCAAACTCCAGCATGAAAGGGAAAGGGCTGGGCAGTGAGGCAGGCTGGGGGCTGCTGGATGCGGTGGTACCCAACTTATATGCATAAATAGAAAAACTCAGCAAAAGAACACAATACACTACAGCAAAACCCAGTTACCAAAGACCTTCTATTAAATCAGCTTGTTCAAAATGTTTAAGAGGAAAATTTACAGAGACAGGAAGCAGATCTAGCAGTGTGGATAACCCCAGCTCCATACAGACAGAGCGGGTGTCCCAAGAATCACCCCAATTACCTGTCTAGCAAGCAGGTAACGGCTGCCTTGTTCATCTTCTTCACGTAGCCTTTGGACAAAGCAAATAGTTTTCTCTCTTCTCCACTTAAAATAATCCTGTCACCTGCCATCAGATTGGTGGCTGGCATGGGACCATTTTTCCGCTGAAAATTATGTAAATACTGTCCATCACAAACTCTTGATACAGGCTCCGTCCTGACCAGGTTTCCAACACAGTTGCCACTCTCCTCCCTGAGAAAGAAAGAAAGAAAGAAAGAAAGAAAGAAAGAAAGAAAGAGGGAGGGAGGGAGGGAGGGGAGGGAGGGAGGGAGGGAGGGAGGGAGGGAGGAAGGGTCCATTGACGTATTTGTTTATATAACCCATGAATTTTTAGAGCGCGCGCAAACATGGGCCTGTGAAGCAGGGGACGACTCCCAGAATACAGTTCTTCTCTTTCACCACGTGAATACCAGGGATTAAGCTCAGGATATCAGGCTTGGCTGCAAGCCCCTTTACTCCCTGAGCCATCGTGCCGACCTATGGCTCCTGGCAACCGATGCTACGTTTGCCTTTTTGTTGTTCTGTTGCTTTTAAACCCTTTCTACAATCCACTGTAAAACTCAGATGCCACGCTAACAGCCTTCTAGTTCCTCTTTTTTTAACATAATTCTGTGACACCTGTGACACGGTCGTGAGCAAATGACACAGACACTTTAAAAACTGTACTTGTGCATAAGAGTGTTGAGGCGCTCACCTGTGCAGATGCAGCCCTGGGTGACCCCTCAGGAGCTGTTCACCTGCATTTCTCACATGGCCTCTCAACGGCCTGGAGCTAGACAACTGAGCTATGCTGGCTGGCCAGCGAAGCACTGGGGTCTAGCTGTCTCAGTGCCCCTCAGCACCAGGGTTACTTTCCACATGGGCTCAGGGGATTAAAACTCAGGTCCTCGTGCCTGCAATCCAAGCCCCTTGCCAACCGAGTCTCCATGAGCCCTTGTCTTTAACATACCCTACAAACCTCTGCTCTCATGGGTTCCGAATGCTACGGGTATTACCTAGCACAGGACCGACAGTCTGCTGGGTGGGACACTCACAGTTCAGAGGCAGGCGTTAACCAGATACTCTGGTGAGTCTTCCGGTTGTCTTTAGATTGCGACTCCAGCGTTAACATGAGACACCACAGGCTGAAATACTTCAAGTGCGCCAGCTGCAGGTGCCGTGTTTCTTCCTGGATTTTGGACAGCATGGCTTCTGGGATGGATGCGTCATCTCCCTGCTCTTCAACTGCTCTAAATACAAAGTTCCAATTAGAGCTAAGCATACATTTCCCTGGTAGGTAGTGAAGTAAGGTCTCCTATACACACACACACACACACACACACACACACACACACACACCACTTACCTGCTATAAAGAGCACAGTTGCCTATCTGCGAACAGTATTTACAAGTTTTCTCTTCCTCGATTATCTGTGGCAAGGCAGAGAGCCGAGCTTCCTCCCCCGGAGCTGCTCGGCTCACACGGTGCAGCAGCGAGGCGGCCAGCCAGTTCCTGAGCTTCAGCAGTTCTGGGGACAGGTAAGGCTGGCTGTTTAGAATGAGGCAGACTTTCTACCAGTAAAAGCTTCATATTTAAAGACAAAGCAGAGGACAGTATGCGTATTTGCCTCTGTATTAGAGTAAACACAAGCATAATGTGCTGGCATACATCAAGGCTTTTGACACCCGATGAGTTTTTTAAACAACCTCCTCTTTCATACCGGGTAAGTACTGTGAGACTGATTAGTTGTTTTTGTTTGGAGACAGGGGTCTTACTGTGTAGACTTGGCTAGCCTGGAACTCAATATGCAGACCCCCTTGCCCCAAGTGCTAGTGCTGGGGCTGGGGTTAAAGGTATGTACCCCACCGAGCTAGTGAGACGGCTAAGCAGGAAAGGGAGGGTGCTGTGGAAAACTAGAGACCTGCACTCCTCTCATAAACAATAAAGACAAATAATAAATTTATAAAATATAGAACCACAAATCGCAATCTGCAGTATGGTCTAGCAAGTAGCATAAAGGTATCACTAGGGAGGGCAGTAGTGGCTCACACATTAATCCCAGCATTCGGGATGCCAAAGCAAGAAGATCTCTGTGAGTTGAGGCCAGCCTGGTCTACAGAGTTGAGTTCCAGGGCTACACAGTGAAAGCCTGTCTAGAAAACAAACAAGCAAACACACGAGAAAGTTATCACCAAAAGCTGGCAGGAGGAGCAGGCCGCAGAGGAAAGGCCAAAGTAAGCAAAGCAGTCCAACCTCTTTTGTCCAGATGGTTGGCGGGCACAGGGTACATCTGCCCGGTCTTGAGGTAGAGAAGCCAGCCAGCCTCGGGGTCCTCTCGCCTCTCCTGGCTTAGCAGCGTGTACAGGACCACCTGTGTAAGACAGACAGTGACGTGTGCTCTCTACCTATGCTGTCTGGAACCACACATCGAAGAAGGTTGGCAGCACAATTCCCAATGTGTAAGTAGCACAAGCCCTTGGTAACGGTGACAAACCAAACTCAATGTCAAACATTTAAACTGCACAAACCTAACAGCTCCTGCTCTGTGGTTTTACACCGACTGGAAAGAAATGTGAACTGGGAAATGGGGGCGTGGCTCAGCAGCACAGTGCCAGCCCCAAAAATAGGAAGACGGGGAGAAGAAGGTTTTCTCACCTCAATACTTAAATCCTGGACTCCCTGCCCCCCTTAAAAAGTTAACAAATTAAATAAACTATTTCACATTTCCAAATTAACAACCTCTACATGTTCTTTCCTGACTTAACAAATGAACCCTAAAATGCTTAGGATTTACAGAGTCACTGTGACAATTCAACAAAACCAACAGTGACTTTTCCAAAGCAGAAACTCTCATTACTTTTAACGTTAAAGGTGTCCAGCAAAGGAAGCCACTAAATCCAATACAAATACAGCCTTCCTGCCTGGAGTATGGCTGAGTTGTAGGATAGCCTGGTCTACATGGTGAGCTCCAGGATAGCCTGGTCCAAATAACCATTGGTGTGTCTGAAGACAGCTACAGTGTATTTATATATGATAAGTAAATATATTTTTTATTTTATATTTTTAAGATGTTTTTTAAAAAAAAAAAAGTCAGCTGGGCGGTGGTGGAGTACGCCTTTAATCCCAGCACTTGGGAGGCAGAGGCAGGCAGATTTCTGAGTTCGAGGCCAGTCTGGTTTACAAAATGAGTTCCAGGACAGCCAGGGCTATACAGAGAAACCTTGTCTCGAAAAATAAATAAATAAATAAATAAATAAAT
Organism: Mus musculus; assembly: GCF_000001635.26. Taxonomy (NCBI): domain Eukaryota; kingdom Metazoa; phylum Chordata; class Mammalia; order Rodentia; family Muridae; genus Mus; species Mus musculus. The sequence continues at coordinate 62,957,164 of NC_000076.6, read as the reverse complement.
AAATAAATGTCATACCTGACTCCGGTGCTCGATGGAGTTGGACTCTTTGCCGGTCTTCAGCTCCAGTGGCATTACCTTGTATTTCATTTTACAATCTCGATGTATTTTGACCCCGACTGTGACGTCTATTTTGCCCTTCAGTCCAAACCTAGGGGACCAGATGCTTTCTTCGATATCCAGTGACTTGACTACTTCAATGTTACAAGGTGAACTTCTGTTACTGCCATCGCTTGGCCTGAACAGGGACACAGAACACGCTCACTGCACACCAGACCTGATGACTACCACACAAGTACCTCTTCTGGTTGCTGAGGGGGTTTTGTTGCTTTCTGAAATGCAATACTGGCATGACCTGGGAACAAGACCAAAAAAGGTGCCCTGTGTTTGGCAAGTGACTGACTGACCCAAATCCCACTGCTCAGCCTGTGACAACTGTTTGAGAGTCACAGTGGTGTAGTGAGGAACTTTCCAAAATGGCCAGCATAGTGGTAGCCGCCATTAATCCTAGCAATCTAGTTGCAAAAGCAGCAAATCTGTTGAGTCAAGGCCAGCCTGGTCTACGTGGTGAGTTCCAACCAAGACGCCATAGGGAGACCATGTGACAAAAGAAAAACGCTGAGACAAATCAGAGCTGGAGAGATGGCTCAGAGGTTCAGAGCACTGACTGCTCTTCCAGAGATCCTGAGTTCAATTCCCAACAATGACATGGAGTCTTACAACCATCTCTCCTGGGATCTGATGTCCTCTGCTGGCATGCAGGTATACATGCAGATAGAGCACTCATATACATAAAGAAAAAAAAAAGTTAAAAAGGTGAGATGAATCAGAACTATTCTAACATTGGAAATTCTTACATGAAATGCTATCGATTAACATCAGGATGAAACTAAAATCCTCTACTCGAGAGATTTCTTTGGTCATAGAAAGATACTATAGATAGTAATTTGTGAAAGACCGTAACAGCAGAATGATAAATTGTAAAAGCTTATCCTTTTAAGGCAGACCCGGTGGCTCACATCTTTAATCCCGGCACTTAGCACAGGAAGGCTGATGAGTCTCTGTGAGGTCCAGGCCGGCTGCAGCTAGACAGTGACACGCTGCCTTAGTTCTTTGGATAACCTTTATGTGTTTACTTAGCATGTGTTTACATGTCAGCATGAAGACCCACAAATGCTACAGCATGCATGTGAAAACCACGTGACGATATCCAGGAACTAGCTCTATTTCCCCCGTGTGACAGGACACGAGCGCCTTCACCAGCTGAGCCTCCTGCTGACCGCTCTCCTGACCTTTAAAAAGCTTTGGGAGAGCTGTGCATTTCTCCTTCCTATACGTGTTTGTATACATGCCTGTGTATATGCAACAGTGCCTGCAGGAGCCCCTGGAGGCACGAATAAGACATCAGAGCCTCTGCAACTGGAATTACAGCCCTCACGAGTTCTAGGAATAGAACCCAGGCCTCGGTAAGAAGAGTAAGTGTTCTTCACCACTGAGCGACCTCTCCAGCCCCCTTTACAAAGCTCTGAATTGGCTGTCCAGAAGCAGGTTGGTCTGTACGGGGTTGAGGCCAGCCTGGTTTAATACGGAGTTCCCGGCTAGCTAAAACTAAACTAAGTAACATATGGTCTTAAACAAACAAACAATAAACTTTGAATCAAGAAACATAAGGGAATTCTGTCTAGACATCGCAACAGTGTATAAACAGAATGCACTGCTTACAGAGAGAGCTGCATTTGAGGGAATTCAGACGAAGGGCCCTTACGCATGAAGTCCTCCGCCCACTTAGAGAAAGAAGGGAGATACTCCTCAACTTCACAGAGTATTTCATCTTGGCTCAGATTCAAGCGATACCTGCCAAAAAGGGGAAACTGAGTAAGGAAGCAGAAATATTAGAAGTATAAATGAAGAAAATATCGAAACAGGCTAATGAACAGATGTTTCCAAGTGTGGTCCAAACAACAGAATACAGCTCAGCCTTCAAATATTCAGGGGTGCAGAACACACTCTGCATGTTTAAGTCTCTGGGGTTGAGTCCCAGCTTCCTCTCTTAAGGTATAGAGCCGACGTAGGCTTGAGATCACACACCTAACGTCCAGTGGGTAGAGCGGCTGGGGCTTAGCATGCGGAGGTAGGTAGATCCCACAAGCCTGAAATCCCCGGAGGAAGGAGAGAACCAACTAACTGCACAGGGCTGGCCTCTGTTCTCCACAGGCTGCCCATGTGCTCGGCCCACATCACAAACACAAGTACACAGAAAAGAGTAAGTAAAATGAAGTTCGAAACCAAGCAAGCCTATGTACCGAAGGTTATCAGACTGCTCCTACTGTGTGACAGAAGGAGACAGGAGCTGCTCAGGCAGCTGGCCTGGATCACACAGCAAAGCAGCAGAAGCAAGGCTGACTGTCTCATCAGGGGGGAAGCAAGGGCCAACTCCCAAAAGCTTTGGGTAGGGAGCCACAAAAGCCTGCAAAAATACAGACTTCTCGTTAAAACTGGCTAAGCAGCATGTGGCTGCTCCCAGTTCCCGATTCCAAACACATACAGTGCTCAGCACATTGGTCTCTAGAACCAACACAAAAGCGATTTGCACCTGTTACCCGTTCTCTGAGGACAGCTGAGGAAGCTATCAAACACGGGTTCTGTCCTTCAGCCCTGTAGGCTATTTCAGCAACGTTACCCAACAGTCCCTGCTGCCCAGAGACACCACAGGGTGCTGTGAACAAGATGGCTGAACTCCCGCTGTGCGGGCCCATAGTGAAGGGTCTCCTTCCTGACACCTGACTGCAGGCAGAAAGTTACAGAGGGTCCTGACATCTGCCCTTCTCAGCGACTTACATTTCCTTCAAATGCCTCACTTCTCGGAGGGTCTGAAGAGCAAGCTCTTGTAGCCTTTCTGGAGCAAAGCTCTCACTTATCGCTTTCTGAAAGACTTCGTGGAGAATTGTACCGATCAGCATCTGGCGAGTGGCTGGATCAGAGCCCTGTGAAAACAAGTCACAGGCACGTCTCACGCTAACACACTGACACAATGACTGGAGTTATGAAGCCAACAGGAACTAAGGCACCCGCCAATACATTTGCAAAGTTGTTGTTGTTGTTGTTGTTTGTCCCTAACTGGTTCGCTCTCCAGTGAGGAGGGGTACTTTGACTGCAAGCGTGTCTGCATACCACGTGTGTGCCTGGTGCCCACTGTTCTCACTCATTGGAGATTTTCCTAGGCACTGCCCATACCCTTTAAACAGTCCCTCAGGACTCTGTTGTTTTCTGTCTTCTGGTCTCTCAGCCTATCTCTCTCTCTCTCCCCCCCCCTCTCTCTCTCATGTCCCCATTCTGAGATGGCCTTTCACTCCCCACCCCCCACACCCTAATAAACCTCTCGAATCAGATCAGTTTCGTGGTGTGATCTCTTTGCCACCTGACAAGGTACTTCTGCCACTAAATCCTAACCCTTGCTCCACAAACCTACTGACCTGAGTTTGAGTCCTGGATCCCGCATTAGAATGGCCAGTCGGACCTACAGGGGTGGTGCCTGGCTTTAATCCCAACACTTGAGAGGCAGAGCAGGTGCAGTCTGTGAGGATGAGGCCAGCCTGGTCTACGGCGCCCCAGATGACCTATGAACTCCCAGCAGCTACGGCTGCTACACGGGATCAGGGCCAGTTGACTTGCTAGCGTTGGAGGTGTGTTAGGTCCACACTAGGCCTCCAAAACGGCAGTGCCACCCACTGACAACGTCTAAATTACAGTCTGAACGGAGGTCAGAAAGGGTTGCGAGCAGATAAATGAAAGCCGAACACCTGCACTCTTCAGCACCCTCTGCAGCAGGTTTCGATCTTTCGGGAAGAGCCACTACTACCATCTTTATGTGCATCTAGAGCTAACTGCCTTCAGCAACGGGAAGATCTAGTTCCCTATCCTATGAATACATGTCCAAAACACCAGGCCAGTCCCAAGCTTTTAGATCACAAACCACCCCCCCTCCCCAACACCCCCCCAACACTCTAACTTCCAGGCTGTTCCCTGAGTTTACATACATCTTCCTGTCTCTTTAAAATTGGCACGACTTCCCCTACCTTTTGCGGCTCTCTCCTGCTCACCCCACCCCCACGCCACCCTCTAAGATAGCCACAGCAGCTTTGACCTCCCCGCAAATAAACCTATCTTTCAGAGGGTGGTGGCTGTGCATGGCTGTAATCCCAGCACCCAAGAGAGTCAAACCCTGTCTCTGAAAAGCCAAAATCAAAACAAACAAACAACCCTTTTGACCCATGGAGCATCCAGTTCAGGGGCTTCGCTGTGCCTCCCTTTCAGGGTGGACAGCGCTCAAGAGCTTCTTCCCACGCTGAGAAGTCACTGACAGTGGTGGCTTCTAGGGGGTGAGGGGCAGTTTTCCTCAGTGGGGTGGGCCCCAACAAGCTGACCAAGTTCCAGGGATGGTTTTGTACCCAGGGGTGCGAGGACAGCACAGACTGGAACTGGAGGGTTACTAACAGAAAAAGGGGGTGGACTGGAGAGATGGCTCAGCAGTTAAGAGCACTGACTGCCCTTCCAGATCGGAGTTCAAATCCCAGCACCCACATTGCAGTGCCCATGATCTGACCCCCACACACACACAGACAGACAGACATGTAGTAAAACACCAATGCACATAAAGTAAAAATAATAAATTTTTAAAAAGTAGAAAAACCGGGCCGGGTGTGGTGGCGCACGCCTTTAATCCCAGCACTTGGGAGGCAGAGGCAGGCGGATTTCTGAGTTCGAGGCCAGCCTGGTCTACAGAGTGAGTTCCAGGACAGCCAGGACTACACAGAGAAACCCTGTCTCAAAAAAAAAAAAAAAAAAAAAAAGAAAAAAAAAAAGTAGAAAAACAAGGGTGGGAGGGAACACAAAGTTTAGGGGAGGTTAAAAGAGATCTGGGAGCCGGGCAGAGGTGGCGCACACCTTTAATCCCAGCCCTTGGGAGGCAGAGGCAGGTGGATTTCTGAGTTGGAGGCCAGCCTGGTCTACCAAAGTGAGTTCCAGGATAGCCAGGGCTACACAGAGAAACCCTGTCTGGAAAAAAAGAGAGAGAGAGAGAGAAAGAGAGAGAGAGAGATCTGGGAGGAGCAGGGTAAAGATTACCAAAGTATATCACATGAAATTCTCAAAGAATTAACACACACACACACACACACATACACACTTTTTTTTTTTGGTTTTAAAAACCAAAAAAAAAAAAAAATTTACTTATTATTTATATGTAAGTACATTGTAGCTGTCTTCAGATGCACCAGAAGAGGGCATCAGATGTCATTACAGATAGTTGTAAGCCACCATGTGGTTGCTGGGATTTGAACTCACGACCTCTGGAAGAACAGTCAGTGTTCTTAACTGCTGAGCCATCTCTCCAGACCCTAAAAAAAGTATTTTTAAAAGCAGATCTCTGCAAAGGAGCAGACACGAAGCTCTGTGGGTTGGCTTTTCTGAGTTATTTACAAACAAGCAACTCTTCGTTTCCTTTCTACTGTGTAGCTGATCTCCAGGCACCGTGGCTTTCTCCTCCTGAGCTGTCCTCCTGGGCTGTCGCTGAGGTTTACAGCCTGCCTCCTGTGGAGTTTCCCTTTTAAACTCTAAGAAAATTGCCCTTGAGCATGGGGGCACACCATACACTATCATTCTCATGAATATTGCTAATAAATGCTTATAGGGGTGGAGGACCCAAACTATTAGGAGGTGTGGCCTCATATAGAGGAAGTGTGTCACTGTGTGGGTGGGTTTCGATGGCTCCTAGAGCTCAAGCTACAGTAAGTTTGGAAGTCAGTCTCCGTCTGGCTGCCTTAGGATCCAGATGTAGAACTCTCAGCTCCTCCCCCAGCACCACATCTGCTTGCACGCCACCATGCTTCCCACCATGATGATAACGGACTGAACCTCTGAACCTGTAAGCCAGCCCCAATTAAATGTTTCCCTTTATAAGAGTTGTTGTCATCATGGTGCCTCCTCACAGCAATAAAACCCTAAGACATCGCTAAATAAACCTCAAAGGACCAGATACATGGTCCGAATCCCAACATTGCAATTGCTAGGTGCGTGACTCTGGGCAGGTCACTCTGGGCTGGCGGCTCTCAGTCCGTTTAGCAGGGGAGGACTGAATGCTGGCTGGCGTGAAGGCCGAAGATGCAGCTCACTAGAGTGAGGCTTTGGATTCCACCAAGGCTATGGCACAGTAGGGGAAACACTGCAGAAACACGGACTGAAGCTACTCACCCTGAAGGTCTCGCTCAGGACAGCTCTTCTCAGACACCGAATGCTGCTAGCGACGCTTGTGCCGGAGATCATCATGTCCGGGTACAGAATAAAATATCCAAAGTCATCGTCTATTATCCACGGCTCAGATGTGCAGTCTCCCTCTAAGTGAACGATGTCCCCTGGCTCAACTGGTACTGAGCTCCTGAAAACAGGCAAGGTTGAAACACAACCTTACAATCTTGGTCCCCACAGTTAAAAAAACGCATCGAGGACTTTATCTACAGAATAAATATTTCTAATGCCCGGCATGGTGGCTCACGCCTTTGATCCCAGCACTTGGGAGGCAGAGGCAGGCAGATTTCTGAGTTCGAAGCCAGCCTGATCTACAAATTGAGTTGAAGGACAGCCAGGGCAAGAATAAATATGTCTAAACCTCTGAGTATTAGATTTTGTTTAAATGAGGGGTTGCTAAAGAGATGGCTCTATGACTAAGAGCACGTCTGCCCCTGCAGAGGACCCTGGTTCAGTTCCCAGCACCCACAGTGCAGCCCCCAACTGTCTGTAACTCCAGTTCCAGGGGGTCCAATATACTCCTTGGGCCTCCATGATACCATGCACAAACATGGTGTTTGAATATATAAGTGCAGACAAAACACACAAAACAGAAATTTTTAAATAAAAATTAAACAAAATTAACTTGCAGGGCGTGGTGGCGCATGCCTTTAAACCCAGCACTTGGGAGGCAGAAGCAGGCGAATTTCTGAGTTCAAGGCCAGCCTGATCTACAGACTGAGTTCCAGGACAGCCAGGGCTACACAGAAAAACCCTGTCTCAAAAAACCAAAAACCAAAAACCAAAAACCAAAAAAAAAAAAAAAAAAACCCAAAATCATAATCATATCAATTTAAATTTTTATTATTGTTATTATTATTACTTTATTTAAGTATACACACATGTACCTGACATATGCCACATGCGTTCAGTGCCCAAGGAGGCCAGGGGACAATCTCCGATTCCCTGGGACTAGAGTTACATGAAGTTATGAGCTACTTTGTGGGTGCTGGGAACTAAACTCAGGACCATCCACAAGAGCAGGAAGTGCTGTTAACCACTGAACCATTTCTTGAACCTTCTTTTTTACCCCCCCCCCCCCGCCTGCTTAAGATTATTCTTTTTCTTTTTTAACATTTTTATTTTGTGTGCCTGTATGGGGTGAGTCCCAGGTATCAAACTCTGGTTTTCAGTTTGGGTAGCAGGCACCTTTACCCTTGAACGATCTCTACCTCCTTTCAAATAATTTATCCACGCAAGATGGGTTTTCAGGTGATGTCCTAGAGTTGGGACGGGAACTTAGGGGTGGAGCTTAGTTTGCCTGGCACACTCAAGGCCTTAGGTCAGGTGGTGTCCTCCAGACGCTACCAAATCATGCCAGGTAATCGCAGCATTTGGAGGTAAGGAAGTGGAGGCGAGATACCATCAGTTCAGGTACAGCCTGGGCTACGTGACAGCAAACAAAAACAACAAACCACCAGACCACCAAATCATGGCTCAAAGTCAAAAATGCAAATCACCAGCCATTCCTCAGGATGCACAGAACTTCGTGCTCTCGGTCCTGGGACGCCGTGACGTGCAAGCGCTTCTCCTCGGCTCCTCTTTCATTCTGCGAGGTCTCAACAGCTAGCACCAGGTACCGGTTATCCACTCCTCGGCTCAGAACTGTCTCTGGAAACAAAGCGTCCGCCTTCTTCCGAAGTCTAAATCGAAAACATAGAAACCATCCTATCAGAGCCGCGAGATAAGCAGCCGAGAGTTGGCTGTGTTCTGCCCAAGTCAATCTTCTGGTTTTCTAGTCTTGTTTGATCTGAAAACCTTAAACTTAAGAAAGACAAGGGGGAGAATTCCTGTTGTAAGAGCTGGAGGCTGGGGCTCAGTTGGTAGAGGGCTTGCCAAGCGTGCACAAAGGCTGGGGGTCGATCTGATGGCCAGCACTGCACAAACTAGGTGTCTGAGTGTGGTGGCTCATGCTTCTAACCCCAGCACCGAAGAGTCAGAAGCAGGAGAACGGAGTCATCCTTAGATGCGTAGGCAGTTTGGGCTAGCCTGGACGACATGCGGAACCATCTCAAAGCAAACAAGAAGTGAGTCTTCTCCTTTTAAAAGGTATATGAGCAATAAGGGAAGCTGGACACGATGAACCACTCCCATGGCTAGGGAGGCTGGGGCAGGGGAACTACCACAAAGTCAAGTGTTGCAAGAGATCAAACACAAAGAGCCAGACACCCAAGCTGCTTTAAGTAAGGAAGCAGACTCTCTCTAGAGGGTGGCTACCATAGCTCCTGAAAGCACAAGACGGTAATTTTGTAAGTTTCTGCCTTTGTACTTGATACATGGTTACATATATTCTGATCAGTATTCAAACTAGAAGGCAGTAATGGTTAGAACTGGGGAGGGGTACGGGTTAGGGTCAGTCTACAAACAGGAGAATGCCCACCAGTTTGGCCAACTCTCACCAATACCTGGACTAGACATTAATCAGCCTGTGTGGCTTTTTCTTGGGCCTCCAGGGCCCACTCCTACCTCCTAACCACACAAGGTTAGCCTGGTCTACAAAATGAGACCCTGTATAAAACAACAGCAACAAAACAAACACTTGGGAAGTGGAAAAAAAGAGGATCAGAGATCAGAAGGTCAAAGCCGTCCTGGGCTGGCTACACATCTCAGCTCGAGGCTAGCCTGGGCTACCTCAAAAACTGGAAAATACCAAAAAGGGCTTCTACCACAGTCGAAAGCAATTAGGAAGTACAACTAAAGAGAGCTAGTCCTGTCCATTTTCCAGATAACTGATATACTGGGCATGCCAAAGTTCAGTGGCATAGCACCTGCTGTGCTGGGCATGACAATGTTCAGTGGCACAGCACCTGCTTGCTGTACCTGGTCCGCCCAACTACTGCTTGAAGGAAAAAAGAGGGACGCGGGAAGCAGCATGAAAGGTTCACTGCAATTGCTGCCAGGAGCTGCCAATCATACTAATCTTTATGGCATTAGAGGGCTTGGACCTACTGTATACCGGGTGTAACACCTCCAGGAGCTCTTAAAAGATATATTGAAGGGATGGCACGAGCGCCAGGAGATGCCTCTAAACTCAGGCACTTGCATATGTACACTTAAGTAAATTTAAAAATAAATAAAAGCCGGGCGTGGTGGCGCACGCCTTTGATCCCAGCACTCCGGAGGCAGAGGCCGGCGGATTTCTGAGTTCGAGGCCAGCCTGGTCTACAAAGTGAGTTCAAGGACAGCCAGGGCTACACAGAGAAACCCTGTCTCAAAAAACCAAAAAAGAGAAAGAAAGAGAGAGAGAGAGAGAGAGAGAGAGAGAGAGAGAGAGAGAGAGAGAGAGAAAGAAAGAAAGAAAGAAAGAAAGAAAGAAAGAAAGAAAGAAAGAAAGAACGAACGAACACTGGGTCGTCTGACTAAAGGCGATTCCTGGCAAGCCTTCAGCCCGGAGTTTGACCCCGACGTCCCACGTGAAAGAAAATAACTAGCACGGGTGCTCCTCCGACCGCCACAAGCGGGTCTTCCGCACATGCAAATAAGACAAAATCAAATCCAAAGTATCAATGACAGGGGTGGGCTGACGTGTGAAAAAGCAGCGGGCTACACCAGCAAGCTCAGGTCCCAATTAAGACTGGCCGACGATCACCCTCCAGCTAACACCCGGGAAAACCGCGCAGGTCCCGCTCGCGCCCGCCGCCCTCCCGCAGGCTCACAGCTCCACCCGCGGCACGGCCTCCGCTCCGCCGTCCTCTTCCAGCAGCAGCAGGTCCAGCTCGTCCAGCGGCTCCATTCCTGCCGAAGCCCGCCGGGAGAGCGGGCAGCCGTAACTCGCGGCGCTAGAGAAGCGCCAGCTCGCTGCGCATGCGCAGCAGGCGCCCCGCGCGCCAGCGGCTCCCGCGCTCTCCGCGCCGGGAAGCACAGCGCCGGACCGGAGGCGCTTTTCCGCCGTCTCCACTCCAGGACCGGATGCCTGCATGAACCTGCTGGGCTGCCGCGCAACTGCACGCGTCTCATAGCAATCCCCCGTCTCGGGCTTTTCAGAGCAGGAGAGCGGGAGATGCAGCTGAATTTCCACTACGAACCTGTCTTGTTGCAGGGATCTGATGCCTCCCACCCTCTGGCCTGGAAAGGCATCCTCATGCACATAGTGCATAGTACTCACAAACACACACACAAACAAAATAAATTTTTTAAAAAGTAAATCTAAGCCGGGCGTGGTGGCGCGCGCCTTTAATCCAAACACTTCAGAGGCAGAGGCAGGCGGATTTCTGAGTTCGAGGCCAGCCTTGGTCTACAGAGTGAGTTCCAGGACAGCCAGGGCTACACAGAGAAACCCTGTCTCAAAAAAACAAACAAACAAACAAAAAAAACCAAGCCATCAAAACAAGGATAAAAAATTACTTTTAATATCATATGGATTCTATAACAGACATAGAAGGCAATTTCTTATTTTAGAAAATATCTTCAGTTCTCTTTATTGATAATATAATTGCGATATTTATTTTATAGATTTAAATTACCTTAAGATTGAATGGAATAATTAGCTACAATGTAGTCCAGAAATTAAAATATACAAAAGAGTTTTATAAACAGACTTATCCCCACTCCTGGTACATTTACAAATCACATGATACATTTTTATTTTTAAAGTAAAGATTATAAAAATGAAACTAATTCATCCAATTTTTTCCAAGATGTGACAAGAAATATTTATATACATGAAAAAATGCAGAAATAACATTTGCAGCTTAATTTTAATGTTTTAAAAATCACATCAGTTCTACAAATAACTACCTCTAGAGAAGGCTTGATGCTTCTACTCCATGGGTCATGCTTACAACAAAAAGTGTTCTAAACACAATGATCAGAATTCTTATATTCTAAACAACCTTTTTAAAATGTAACAATCAAAATGTGGTTTATATTTACGCTTCGGACTATGACACACTAAAATTACATTACATGGAAGAACTTATATCTTGACATAATACCTCAGAAACATTGCTTCATCTAAATTGATGGTCCATTTACATTTCCTAGTACATACCAAGTTATTTTAGACAAGCATCTACAATGCTACTCTCCTTTTAAGGGCAAAGATATTTAATCTTTATCATAACTGCCTCTGGGAAACGCAGTGGCATGATAATCAAAGTTCATGGTAATAGCATTTGAACAAGACCTGGGACTTTCTTCATTTGTTGACAATCTCCTTTCAAATACAACAGTAATTTTATTGAGAAGGAAGGACAACTGGGGATATACCTCAGTGTACAGCTGACTTTCTGATGGGATCTCATCATGCCTGCCATGTACAACGTCCTGGACTCAATCCCCAAAGAGAGTTAGAAAGAAAGAGCGCAAGGAAGGAAGTGCTTCTCAAACCACTAGACGGAAAGGTGTCTTTTTACCCACTGGAGAGAATTCTGAGAAGAAACATAATAAGAACACTACTTTGTTGCTGGCTCTGTTTCACAGACCTTACATTTTCAGTTCTCATTCTGCTACAATAAAAGGAAGTCAGCTGATTTAAATAACATTACACAATGTTAGAAGGCTGGAGATGTAGTTCAGAGGTAGAGCGCTTATCTAGCAAGATAGGCAGAGAGACCCTGAGTTTACTCCCCAGAACAAGTAGAGAAGGGACAGAGTGGGAGGGGAAATAACGAGCGGGGTTAGCGGGCTGGGGTGTGGACCATTGGCAGTGTGCGATTACACAATCAGCATGCATGAATGTGATCCCCAGCACCATCCTAAGAAAGGAAGAGGCCAGTGACATAGCTCAGTGGCATGGCGCTGGCAGGCTGGGGATGTGGCCTAGTGGGTACATGTGCTTGGCATGCAAAGGCCCTGGGTTCGATTCCAGCCCCTCCCCCTCAGTAACCACAATTACAATGCAGAGTTTGGAAAGTATGGTAGGACTAAGGGCAATCTCTTGAACTCAAATGCGAACCTTCTTTTCCTTCCAAATAACACTTTACCCAAGATGGCTTTTCAAGGTGCTAAGGTATAACGTTTGCCATTAATAAATATGTTGGAGCAGGCATGGTGACCCATGCCTGGAATTTCAGTATGTGGGAGGCAGAGACAAGAGGATTGCCTCTCTACAAAGAGGAGGTCTCTCCACAGTGAGGTCCAAGCCAGCCAGGGCAACATACAGAGATCCCATCAAAAAGAAAAAAACAAATTATGCTAAGAATTTTTGATCTGTGATTTTAAAACTCAAAGAAATCAAGTATTAAAATACCAGTGGTTCCTGTATCAGGGCGAACGTCCCCTTCAAGTAATGTTTCCTTCACAATTAAGGTATCATCATATATATATGCATGCGCACACACACACACACACACACACACATCCTTCTGAGAATTTACTGAGGAAAATAACTACAAATCATGATTTTTTTTTCTTTCAGTTAAGGTGAAAAAATTGCTTCATCAGCTCATACGTTGTGAAAGCCACAGCTTGAGAGGGGATACAGCGGATGTAGTTCAGAGATAAGCCACGGTACAATCCTCTCCGAATCCCATGCTGTCCATAGACGTACTTCATGGTCTCCCGCATGGTACTGAAAGGCAGTGGAAAATGATATAGCAACCATCCAAAGGGGACAAGCCACCACAAGGTGACAAGACAACTCAAGAGCCCAGAACAGCTTCGTTTGTTTGGATGGTTCCTTCAGACAGAATGGTGCTCTGCAGCCTGGGCTAGCTTTGGACTATAATCTTCTGCCTCCCAAATGCTGGGCAAAGAGGGCTATGCCACCAGAACCAACCTAGAGTAGCATTTTTAAAGGAGGCTTAACTGGTTATGGTTGCTCAAGCTTACAATCTTAGCACTTCAGAAGCTAAAAGGAGTTTCAAGCCAACTTGAGCTACAGAGATAGAATTTGTATCAAATAAAACAATAAATATTTGCATATATAAATACACACATACAAACGAGTCCAGGTGGTGCATGCCTGTAAGTTTAGCACTTGGGAGACAGGAAAACCAGGCATTCAAGGCTAGCCTTTGCTAAAGTAAGTCAAATGTTTGAAAACTGGCCTAGAGAGTTGGCTCAGAAGTTAAGAGAACTTCTGAACTCAGGTTCCATTCCCAACACCCACATGGTGCTCTACAACCATCTATAACTCCAGTCTCAAGGGACCCAATACCCTCTTCTGGCTTCAGCAGGCACCAGGAATGGACATGGTGTGGACACACACGCAAGCAAAAGCAAAGTGGCCTGAATGCATTACATGAGACTTTGTATAAACTTCCATCTGGAATAGCTTTAGGAAGACAAAGGTGACACATAGCTAACATATCACAATGACAAAAAAAAAGTCACTCCAAAAGGCAAACATTCCACAGGCCTACATTCCCAGGCTCCTCAGGACCATGTGCTGAGTCTGTACCACGTCTAGGCTGTTAACTGACAGCACTAGCCCACAGTCACACTGATGGAAGCACTGGCTGTATGAACAGCCACTCTTTAAGCTTCCTTTACAGTGCAACTTTTCTGCAGCTGCTTGGTGCTGCAGGCCTCAAGCCTGGGGTTACCCGAGCTCTAAGGGGCACTGCTGGGAATGATGAGAGCTCCCAGGTGGGACCTGGCTGGGGGCAGCTGGGGAAGACTGTAGGACCCTACCCTCTTCTTTGCTTTCTCTTTCATTCCCTGCCCATGGATTGGGTCAGGGTGAGTTTCTCTGAGACAAGGTCTTGTGTAGCCCTGAAGGATGGTGCATGTTCAAGGCCAGATGTGTACTACATAGTGAGATCCTGTCTCAAATACCAACCAACCAAGAGGCCAGGTAAGAGGGCCACACCTTATCCCTGGCACTTAGTATTTGAGAAAGGAAGCTCACAACTTCAAGGTCATCCATATTGCATACAGAATTGGAAGCCAACCAGGGCTACATGAGATTCTGTCTTAAAAATAGACATTTAGGGCTGGTGAGATGGCTCAGTGGGTAAGAGCACCCAACCGCTCTTCCAAAGGTCCGGAGTTCAAATCCCAGCAACCACATGGTGGATCACAACCATCCATAACAAGATCTGACTCCCTCTTCTGAAGACAGCTACAGTGTACTTACATATAATAAATAAATAAATCTTAAAAAAAATTAAAGACCACTAGTTTTCTAAAGATTATGAACAGTTAAGACTTTAGAACACTTACAGGCACTTCTCAAACTCCGGCAGGACTGCCCCTAACTGCATTCTCCGTCGGGTCACATCAAATGGGTAGCTGAAGAAACAGAAGAATTAAAGACTTAAAAACAATCTCTCATTTTCTATCTGACAACCACTGAAACCAACATCTACTGAGCAGTCTGGGACTGGGCAGATGGAGGCAGGAGGATCTTAAGTTCAAAGCCATCCTCACCTACATAACAAGTTAGAGACTAGTTTTGACCACAGGAGACCCTGGGGGTTTTTTTGGGCTGGCAGAGATAAGAGAAAGAAAACAGGTTATAAGCTGTGAGAAAAGTCAGCTTTGAGGAAAGGGAGGTGACAGGGTAGCACTCCTGGTGCTAGGGACATGTCCTTGGCCACCTGGGAGGCTTTCTCTGAAAGGTCCTGCTGCTTTTTGTCTCTGCTGCCCGGCTCTCAGCCTGCTTTCTTATAGAACCCAGGACCACCAGCCCAGGGATGGCACCACCCACAATGGGCTGGGTCCTCTCCATTGATCACTAATCGAGAAAATGTCCTACAGCTGGATCTCACAGAGGCATTTTTCCCAACTGAGGCTTCTTCCTCTAATGACTCTAACTTGTATCAAGTTGACACACAAAACCGGTCAGTACACATCTGTAATGCAGGGGATCTGATACACTCTTCTGGCCTCTGAGAGAACTGTATTCATACATACATACATACATACATACATACATACATACATACATACATACATACATATAAAATCTATACAAAGGGGGAGTTTCTGAGTCAGCTATTGTATTTTTCCTTTAGTGAACCTTACCTTACAATGCTTCATATACTATCTGGAACACACACACTCACACACCACAATCCAAAAACACGTATACACACACGCATAACACACCACATATTACACACTCTCATACCACAATCCACATACACATACAACACATATCACATATTCACCCCACAGACCACACTCACACACACATTAAATGGCTCAAATGTCAGAAACTTCTTGTGGGCCAATTGACCAGAACAAATGAATGAAGCCCAGAAGTGATGGCTCACATTTTAATCCCAGCACATGGGAGACAATGGGAGGCAGATTTTTTTAACTTTGAGGCCAACCTGGTCCACAAATTGAGTTCCAAAATAGCCAGGTCTACACAGAGAGACCCTGTCTCAAAAAACAATACAAACAAATAAAACAAAACAAAACAAAAAACAAAAACAAAAAAAAAAACAACAAAGAAATGAATGCTTATATTTACGTGATTGTTTTTTCAAATGAATCCCTAAGAAAGTGGGAGGATCTGGACTAATGCAATCCACTATTGGCATGTCATTACCTATAATATGCTTATAATGAAGGTATGTCTGAAAAAAGGATTGAATTAATATTTATCAAAATGAAATGATATTTATAAGGGATTGTGCTCTTCAATGATGGATTAGAAGAGAATAGCATGATCACAATGTCAGACACGGCCAGAACCAGAGACTTAGGAACTGAAGTGGAGGCACTTACGATATCGTCTGTGCTATTGCTCCAGCAACACCACCACAGAGGAGGTTTATGTGAGTTTTCAAAACTAAGACATTGGGGTTGTCGGACGAAGGTCGGCCAAGCAGGGCAGGAGCATAGGAAAGCCCAACACTCTTCAAGGTACCAAAGGTAAAAAAGGAGACACCTGAAAAGCAGAATACGACTCAGCATGACATGAACTGAGAAAGAGATCTTCATTGCATGGTAACAAAATAATTAAAGGAAACAATTATGCATTTCCTAGTCTAAGACAATTGTTTTAAAATGTTTAATTAATACTATAAATACTAATTCAAAGACATAACCAGTTATCAAAAAACACTAGCATTAGTTTTCATATATTAATATATACTATGCACTGAAGGAGCAGAAGTAAAAACTATTTCAAATCATATAGAGTAGAATTAAAAAGTCTTCCAAGGTTTAAAATGAGTAAACTTTAAATTCGGGATGGGGAGGGGGTCTGAGACAATCTCACCACGTAACTCCAGCTGCTTGGAATCACTGTAGCCCCAGGAGCCCAAGCCTCTCAAGTGCTGAGATTAAAGAAGGCCTGTACCACCTAGCCCATAAATTCTATACACACGCACACTAGACAATAGACTGTGGTGGTTTGAATATGCTTGGCCCATGGAAAGTGACACCATTGGGAGGTGTGGCCTTGTTGGAGGAAGTGTGTAACCTTGTAGGTGGGTTTGAGAGTTTCAGGACTTAAGATCCCCACCCCTGGCTACCTACAGAAAACGGTCTCCTGGCTGCCTTTGAATCAAAGTGCAGAACTCTCATCTCCTTCTGAGAACCTGATCTACCTCCATACTACCGTGATGATAATGGGCTGCACCTCTGAAACAGTAAGCCAGCCCCAATTAAATGTTGTCTTTATGGGGTTGGGGATTTAGCTCAGTGGTAGAGCACTTGCCTAGCAAGCGCAAGGCTCTGGGTTCAGTCCTTAGCTCTGGGGAAAAAAAAATGTTGTCCTTATTAGAGTTTCCTTGGTCATGGTGTCTCTACACAGCAACAGAAACCCTAACTAAGATATAGATGTAATCAAAATATTTTTTAATTATAAAGTCATAAAAGCCAGGCTCACTGAAACACACTTGCCAGCCCAGAACTTGAGAGTCCCAAGCAAGATCAAAATTTCACGGTCATTCTCAGCGATACGGCAAGTTCAAGGCTAGACTAAGGTACATTAAACCTCAGTCTCAAAAATAAATACAAACTAGAAAACAGCTCCACAGCAAAAACAAGAAAATACAGTTTATGTCTCCAACATAAGGAACCTCAAAACCACACAATTGAATCAGCCACAACATGATTTCCTTTATGTGAAATGCAGACCTACAGAGATATAAAGATTAATGGCTGTTTAGACTTTACAGATGCAAGATGATGTCAATTTCGTTATGATGATGGCTGTGTATGTAAAATCAAGTAAAAGCCGATGACTTGGACACTTACAGGGACAAATTGTGCAGTGCTCTACTCATAACTCAATGAAGCTGTTACTGAATAACAACAGGAGGGCTGTTCCTGAAAGACACTTAGGGGCTAGAGAAACAGCTCGGCCTTAAGAGCTCTTGCAAAGGACATAGCACACACACGATGCCTTACAGCAGTCTGTAAGCCTCTTCTGGCCTCCAAGGGCAATGAACACATGCAGTGAACATACACATATACAGGCAAATCCCTCACACACATATAATAAAGATAAATGTTACAGGCGACAGTGTTCTAGCCAGCACAGCAGTCACAGCGATAACCCTAGCACTGGGATTCAAGGTTCTCAGCTATGGAATGAGGCCAGCTTGGGCTACAAGACGTATCTAAAAACAGAGAGTAATGAGAGCACTTCCTGCATATCACCAAGGCTGGCCCAAAACTCCCAGGCTGGGTCTCCTGCTTCACCTTCTCAAGCAGCTGGGAGTGCGAGTGTTTACCACTTTGCCCAAATGTCAAATGTAGATGAGGTGATCTTGAAATTCTGACCCTCTCACCTTGACCTCTCCAAAGCTAGGATTAAAGAAATGTACAAACATATATTTCTTCCTTTATTTTAGAATATGAGTGACACATGGATGCCTGGTGCCTGCAGAAGCACGAAGAGGCTGTCAACATCTGACCCAGAGTAAGAGATGGCTGTGAGCCACCAAGCAGGTGCTGGGAACTAAGCCCTGGTCTTCTGTAAGTGCTCTTAACTACTGAGCCATCTCTCCAGCCCCAAACCTGAATTCTTTTTTGTTTTTTTCCAAGACAGGGTTTCTCTGAGTAGTCCTGGATGTTCTGGAACTCACTGTGTAGACCAGGCTAGCCTCAAACTCAGAAAGCTCCACCTGCCTCTGCCTCCTGAGTACGGGGATTAAGGCATGTGCCACCATGCCTGGCTCAAAACTGGGTCCTTAACAACGTATGTGTTCATTAACAAGATGTTAACTGAGTCACATATTAACATAAATTTACATTTCTACTCAGTGTACATAAACAGCAAACTTTATATATAATGGGCTGAGTGACCATATTTGAATTATGATTCTTTCTTCATCATAAGTAAAAACCATTTCAGTCAGAGAGCAGCTTTTCATGTTGTCACTTTAAAAACACTGGTGGCGCCGGGGCCTAGCAAACACATAAGTGGATGCTCACAGTCAGCTATTGGATGGATCACAGGGCCCCCAATGGAGGAGCTAGAGAAAGTACCCAAGGAGCTAAAGGGATCTGCAACCCTATAGGTGGAACGACATTATGAACTAACCAGTACCCCGGAGCTCTTGACTCTAGCTGCATATGTATCAAAACATGGCCTAGTAAGCCATCACTGGAAAGAGAGGCCCATTGGACACGCAAACTTTATATGCCCCAGTACAGGGGAACACCAGGGCCAAAAAGTGGGAATGGGTGGGTAGGGGAGTGGGGGGGAGGGTATGGGGGACTTTTGGGATAGCATTGGAAATGTATTTGAGGAAAATACATAATAAAAAAATATATAATAATAAAAAAAAAACCACTGGTGGCATAAACACAAAGTAGGATGCTGACAAACTTCATTTTGATTTGCCTTGTACTGCTTCATGTCTGAGACGGGAGCTCGCTGTGTAGACCATGCTGGCTCCCAACTCAGAGCCCTGCCTGCCTCTGCCTCCAAGTGCTGGATGAAGGATATATAGCATCTGCCTGGCCCAGTTTGAATCATACCTGCATATGGAGCCATTCCTAATATAGTAGGCATCAGACCTCGGTAGAATCCAAGGAAACCACCTTCCTTTGAATGAAGGAAATAGAGGATTATAACATACTCATTATGATAAACGTCATCCAATAAAGGCACGATGCAATGGAAGCGACCCTAGGACTCATGTGAGATACAAACACCAGCTTCTCAGGGCTACTGCTGCCTTACCATTAATTAGTAACTCCCCTCCTCCCTCCTCCCTTCTCCCTCTTCCCTCCTCCCTCCTCTCTCCTCCCTCTCTCCTTTACTGTGGTACTGGGAATCAATCCAGATCTTTTGCAGGGTAGGCAAGTGTTCTACCACTGATCTACACCCCTAACCTAGTATCATTAATTCAGATGAAGGAAAAGGTAGCTATCTTCCACAGTTCCTTAGAACAGGGAGGCAGGCTGTATTTTTGGAAAGTGGGATGGAGTACCTTGGCATAGATTGTCTTGAAGGCATGGATGATCCCTGAATAGGTGTGCTCTCCTTTCACCTGGAAGGCCAGGCGCACCCTGACCACATCGAGAGGGTAAGTGCAGATAACCGCTGTCATGCCTGGAAAGAAGGAAACTGCAAACGTAAAAACTGTGACATGCACATGTGTACGCATACGCTCCATAGAGTAACATTCTTAGTATTATAAAAATGGTGAGACCTACTAAGAACAAAGGTGAAATTAAGGACTAAAGACTCAAACCATCCAATAGCAGTACCTAAGGAGGGTTAGGGGGTTTTTGTTGGGTTGTTGTTTGAGACAGGATCTCACTATGCAGCCTTGGCTTACCTAGAGCTCAGATATCCTATCCACCCATGAGTGTCTGCCCATAAGTGCTAGGTTTGAAGGTAGCACTCCTGGAAAGGGTCACTTCCTCTCAGTGTGAAATCCTGCTGTTGGCACCAAATGATGGAACTCAAACACATCATGGTTTGGTCTCATTGGATATGATATTAGAAGTAAAAATGGGGGGCTGATGAGATGGCTCAGCGGTTAAGAGCACCGACTGCTCTTCCAAAGGTCCTGAGTTCAAATCCCAGCAACCACATGGTGGCTCACAACCATCCGTAACAAAAATCTGATGCCCTCCTCTGGAGTGTCTGAAGATAGCTACAGTGAACACACATATGATAAATAAATAAAATAAAATAAATAAATAAATCTTTAAAAAAAAAAGTAAAAATGATTGTAGGTCAGGTGGCGGTGATGGCGCACGCCTTTAATCCAAGCATGGAGGCAGAGGCAGGCAGATTTCTAAGTTGGAGGCCAACCTGGTCTACAGAGAGAGTTCCAGGACAGCCAGGGCTACACAGAGAAACCCTGTCTTGAAAAAATGAAAACAGGGGCTGGAGAGATGGCTCAGCGGTTAAGAGCACTGACTGTTCTTCTGAAGGTCCTGAGTTCAAATCCCAGCAACCACATGGTGGCTCACAACCATCCGTAATGACATCTGACACCCTCTACTGGTGTGTCTGAGGACAGCTACAGTGTACTTACATATAAATAATAAATAAATATTTAAAAAAAAAAAAAAAGAAAAAATGAAAACAAAAAACAAAACCAGTCGGTGGTGTGGGAGGCCACGCAGTAAGAAGCCCTCCCCAGCACAGGGCCTGCCACTTGTCCCCAGTACAGGGCCTGCCATTTGTCCCCAGTACAGGGCCTGCCACTTGTCCAGCGGCCTGAGGTTGGGATTTATTTGACCCTACAGCCACCAGGGATGAGCTGATTCTCAGTTACTATGTCCTTAAATTCATCAACATGACATTTGGTGAAGTCCAACTTCTTGGACATGTGGATCTTCTGGCGGCCAGGGAACTTGAACTTGGCTCTATGAAGAGCCTCAATCACATGTTCCTTACTCTGCAGCTTGGCGCAAACGAACGTGATGTGAGCTGCCCAAAGTGAACCTGACTACTGTGTCCTGGGGCTTCCCAAAGAAACCGTGAGTAGCTGTTGGGAGCCTGCTGGCCCAGCACAGGACAACACCGTGTGGAAGCAGATGATATAGGAAGGGTAGAACTGCACTTGAACATGAACGTCACCTTCACAAAACTCTGTACCATGTACTTGGTACAAACATGGATGGCCTCTAGGACTTAGGAAAGCTGCTCTTATTCATCTGACATCAGAGCCCACAGAGAAAAAAATTCATCCACACTGGCCTTCTTCCACCCCAGGTCAAAGATGAAGATCGTAGCATCAGCAATACCAAGGCAGAGGGTAGACTCTGAGTGTGGCCTGTCCTTACAATTCACACAACACTGGATAGAGTCCCATACTGAAGTAAGGATCTTATGGTGTTTCACAGATTTCTGAGGTTTCACAGAGAGGAATGTATTCTATTTGTTTATACCCAGTTTAATAAGATAAGGTTCAAAACACACCACTACTTTCATTTTAGAATTTAGACTACTTTGTAATTAACTAAATAGAATAAAAATATAAATGGCCAGCTGTGTGTTGTGGCTTACTCACGCAACCCAGCATTTCAGAGGCTGAGACAGAAGAGTTGCTACAAGTTCCAGGCCACTATGAGCAACATAGTAAGTTCTAAACAACAAGAGCTACAGAGAAACCCTGTCTCAAAAAATAAAAACAATGGTCTGGAGAAATGGCTCAGCAGTTGAGAGCATTGGCTGCTCTACCAAAGGTCCTGAGTTCAATTCCCAGCAAACACATGGTGGCTCACAACCATTTGTAATGGGATCCGATGCCCTCTTCTGGTGTGTCTGAAGTGCACGCACACACACATACATACATACATACACACACACACACAATAAATCAATAAATCAATAAATTTTTTTGTTTTGTTTTGTTTTTTTGAGACAAGGTTTCTCTGTGTAGCCCTGGCTGTCCTGGAACTCAGTCTGTAGACCAGGCTGGCTCAAACTCGGAAATCTGCCTGCCTCTGCCTTCCAAGTGCTAGGATTAAAGGCATGCGCCACTATACCCAGCCCAAATAAATGTTTTTGAAAGAAAGAAAAAAAAAGAAAGAGAGAGAGAGAGAAAGAGAAAGAGAGAGAGAGAGAGAGAGAGAGAAGAAGGAAGGAAGGAAGAAAGAAAGAGAAAGAAAGAGGGAGAGGGAGGGGAGGGAGGGGGGAAGGAAGGAAGGAAGGAATGAATGAACGAATGAACGAATGAATGAATGAATGAACGAACCAACCAACCAACCAACCAACCAACCAACCAACCAACCAACCTCAGTGTTGAATTGCTTTCAGGGGCTTTGGTTTTGTGGTTGTTTTGCTGGTTGGTTGATACTTGGTAGAGTGCTTGTCAAGCATTCATGAGACAAAGTCTCTCTATTATGCAGTTCTGACTGTCTTAAAACTCTGATATGTAGACCAGGTTGGCCTCAAACTTACAGTGATCCTCCTGCCTCAGCCTCCCAAATGCTAGGATTAAAGAAGTGTTACACTACACCTGGCACCCTCAGTTTTTCATGAATATATGATTTCAACTTCCACAAACAATCCAGTTAAGTTTAATGTGTTTAGATTTGTTTTACTTCATGTGTATGAGTCTTGTATTTGGTTGTATGTCTACCACATACATGCCTAGTAGGTCTCTTGAAGCTAGAGTTATAAATGCTTGTGAACCATAATGTGGGTACTGGGAATAGAACCTGGGTCCTCTGCAAGAGCAACTGGTGCTGTTAACCACTAAGCCATCTCTCTATTCCTAAATTTAACACCTGCAATTCCATCACTGAGGTAAGCAGAAAGCTGGGGATTTCAAGGCCACTTTGTCTAAATAGCTAATTTGAGGCCAGCCTATGCTCTACGAGACCCTATTTCAAAAAACAAACAACAAAACCACACTGGGGATGTAGTTCACTTGGTAGAGTGTTTGTCAAGCACTCATGAAGCCCCAGATTCAATTCTCAGTATACATAAACTAGGCATGGCAGCAGTGGTGCACACTGAGGAATCAGCCTGTGGGGAGCAGAAGCAGGAGGACGGGAGGTTGAAAACCATCCTCAAGTACATAGCAAGTCCAAGGACACCTTAATACTCAAGACGATGTATGGAAACAAAACAAGGACCAGTTGTAATGCCTTATTATCAGTACTAGGGAGACAGAGGCCAGCCTGGGAGGGCTATCTAGTGAGATTCTGTCTCAAAACAGTCAGTCAGCTGGGGAGTGCGGCTCTGAAGTAGAGCATTTGCTTAGCATGGACCAGGCCTGACTTCAGCCCCCAGTATTGAAAGAAAGCTTATCTCTTAAAAATGTTTTCGGTGAGATGGCTCAGCAGGTAAGAGCACCCGACTGCTCTTCCGAAGGTCCAGAGTTCAAATCCCAGCAACCACATGGTGGCTCACAACCATCCCTAACAAGATCTGACTCCCTCTTCTGGTGTGTCTGAAGACAGCTACAGTGTACTTACATATAATAAATAAATAAATCTTTAAAAAAAAAAAAAAAATGTTTTCTTGCCAGGTGGTGGTGGTGCACACCTTTAATCCCAGTACTTGGGAGTCAGAGGCAGGCAGATCTCTGAGTTCGAGGCCAGCCTGGTCTACAGAGAGAGTTCCAGGACAGCCAGGGCTACACAGAGAAACTCTGTCTTAAAAAAAAAAAAAAAAAAGTTTTCTTAGCGTTTTGTTGGTTTGTTTGTTTGTTGTTTTAAACAGGGTCTTGCCCTACAGCTCATCCTGTCCTAACACTCTCTGTATGGACCCAAGATAATTCTGAACTAGTAATCAGTTCTCTAGAGGCTGGAGGGACGGCTCAGGGGTTAGAGCACTGACTGCTCTTCCAAAGGTCCTAAATTCAAATCCCAGCAACCACAGCAGCCATCCGATCTGATGCCCTCTTCTGGAAACAGCTATAGTGTACTTAGATATAATAATAAATAAATCTTTTAAAAAACAAAACAAAAAACAGTTCTCTAGCCTTGGTCTCCCAAGTGCTGGAAATTCAAGCACCTATAAGTACTGTACCCTCACACACACACACATACATGCATGCACACATGTGCATTTGCATGCAAATAAAAATAAATATTTAAACACAGGCCTACCAGGACTACATAGTAGCACTGTGTCTCAATAAAAAATAAATAAATATTTTTAAAAAATAAAAGGAAGTATTCTTAACTATTTAGCCATCTCTCTAGCCCACAAAGTAAGCACTTTGATATAAAGAAAACTTATTTATTACATATAAAATGTACCTACTCATCTTACCTGCCATGGATCCAGCCATTAATCTGTGCACATGACCAGAAACTCCCAGCTTTGTAGTAATGAACTAGAAACCAAGAACACTGAATTAAATGAGGGGCTGAGAAGACGGCTCAGAGGTTAAGGACATTTTCTGCTCTTGCAGACTTGGGTTCAGTTCCCAACACCCACATGGCAGCTCATGACTGTCCCTAACAGCAGTTCTAGGGGATACAGCACCCTCTTCTGGCTACCATAGGTACCAGACATGCACAGTACATACACACAGATACATATGAAAACAAACCATCCATATACATAAAATAAAATCCCAGCACTTGGAAGGCAGAGAGAGGTGGATCTCTGTGAGTTAAGGCTAACCTGGTCTATAGAGCAAGTTTCAGGACAGCCAGAGCTACAAAGAGAAAACCTGTCTCAAAAAAAAAGAAAAGGAAAAGGAAAAGAAAGAAAGAAAAGAAGAAGAAGAAAGGAAAAGAGAAGAGAAGAGAAGAGGAGAGGAGAGGAGAGGAGAGGAGAGGAGAGGAGAGGAGAGGAGAGAAGAGAAGAGAAGAGAAGAGAAGAGAAGAGAAGAGAAGAGAAGAGAAGAGAAGAGAAGGAATAGAATGAGTGTAGCAGGGAAGCTGCTGAAGCACTGCTGTGAAATAATAAACCTTTGTAACATGATTCCACTTACTGAATACCAAAGTCCCAAACTAGGGATGCAGTTCACTGGTAAAACATCTGTCTAGGGGGCTCAAGGCTCTGGGTTTGATCCTCAAAACAGCGAAATATGTATGCATGTATGTGTGCATAATTAAATAGTTATATAATATACATTTATTAAATATGATATACATTTATACTTTATGCAATTGAAAAATATAAATATGATAAATGAATATAAATGAATATAAAAGAAAAGCCACAGCGGTATTCTCAGAGAACTGGAGAACAAGTCTATTGAATGGGCTGGAGGGACAGCTCAGTGGGTGAAGCATGCTGGCTGCTGTTCCAGAGGATGTAGATTCTGTTTTGAGCACCCTCAGCAGCTAACCCCAGCTCCAGGGAGATCCAGTGCTGTCTTCTGGCCTCCACAGGCACCATACACACATACAAATATTTTTTAGTTTAAAAAGCATATTGAAATATTATAAATTTATCTTTTTAAAAAAAACTTCAATTGTTATTCATTTTATTTTGTGTGTGTGTGTGTGTGTATGTCTGTGTGAGTGGGTGTGCACAATCATGAAATCAGAGGACAACTTGAAGGCGTCAGCTATCGACCATGTAGATTCCAGGAACTGCACATAGGTCCTTAGGCTTGGCGGAAGCCACCCTTACCCTTTACCTACCTCACTGACCCTGTATCTATCTTTCTGGAAGGCACTTTTGAGCTGGCATGGTTATGTACACCTACAATTCCAGCACTTGAGAGGGAGAGGAGGCAAGACTAGGAGTCCAAAGTCAGCCTTGGCTATACAGTAACTTCTAGGCCAGCCTTACATAAAGTCCAGATCCATCTCAAAACAAACTAACAGGAAATGAGAAGACGCTCAGTTGGGAAAGTGCTTGCACAGAAGCATAGACGCTTGCACTGGATTCATAGCACCCAAGCTTAACTCTGAAGCTAAAACTGCTAGTGTGCACAGAATTGTAGGCTCAGTCCCCAGCGCTGGGGTAAAATTCCAATGGAGAGCATGCTAGCATACCCATGTAATCCCAGGGCAGAGAGAATCTATTGTGTACTCGATGGTTGCATCATTTGCCAATAAAATTCCTATGGCCTATAGAAAAGGGAAGAATGGAAGGTGGGACATCCGGTCAGCAGAAAGGATTCTAGCATACAGCCAGACAGGGCAAATGCCCAGGAACATGGAGGTCAAAACCATGGCAGCTGAGCAGAGGTAACCAGCCACATGGCAGGACATAGCTAGAATAAATGGATAATAACTTATGATCTAATTGGAGAACCAATCTAAGCTTATGGCCAAGGTGTTTCAAGATATTTTGAGTCTCAGAGTTATTCTAGTTGCTTGGGCCTAGGAGGAAAAAAATGCACTCACCATCCCTGTACTTGGGAGGCTGAGGCAGGAGGATCATTAGTTCAAACCTAGCCTGTGCTTAACATAAAGATGCTGTTTCAAACCACAAAAGATGCAAGGGACTGCAAGATGATACAGCAGAAAAGACATCTGCCACAAAGCCTGAGAACCTGAGCCCAAACACAGACCCCACAGGATGGGAGGATTTCTACAAGTGCTCTTTGACTTCCATGCACGCGCGTGCACACACATGTGCACACACACACACACAAATGTTTGGTATTAAACATAACATTCAAAGACATGGAAGAAAGAAAAACCCACGTACCGTTTTATAATGCTCGAAGGCCATGAACTGGATTGCACCGTAGGGAAAGATCCGAATCATCATTGCACCGTTTCCTTTATACAGTCCAAGATAGCCTTCCTTTTGGGGAACAGCACGCAGTGTGGAAAGTACCCCTATTCGTGGAATGAGTTTAGAAGAGTATTATAAAGGTAATGGAAACTAACTTCGAGGCATATACTCACACGTGTATCCGTCTTCACTGTTTCTGCTGTGTTCTTCTTTCAGTTTGTACGTACTTACTATTGTGTATGTGTTTGAGAGCGTGTGCACACTGGTATGCTCGTGTCACTGCACATGTACAGGACAGAGGACAACTTTGAGGAGAAGGTTCTCCTTCCATAGTCATATGGGTCCTGGGGATCAACTCATTAGGCTTATGTGGTAAGCACTTTACCCACAAAGCCATCTTGCTGGCCCATGTTTCCCCTTTTTCCTTTCTTTTTATGCTTCTTGTATATGTGTGAGTGTGTGTTTTGTGACAGGGTCTTACCATATAGCTCCAGCTGGCCTACAATCTCTAATTCACAGAGATCTGCCAGCTCCTGCCTCCTGAATACTAGACTAAAAACACTTGCCCCAGCTTCACCCCTATTTTGTTCTTTTTTCTAAGTGTAATCTCAACACAGGGGAGGCTAAGGGAGAAAGAACACATGTTCAAGGTCAGCCTGAGCTACTTGTAAATTTGAGACCCAACCTAAAGAACAGTGTCTTAATGTTCCCTCCTCCAATAAATGTGTTGAAATTCAATTTTTCATAAAAAAGATAGAGACTAATAAACCATCATTCTTAATGAAACATATTTAAGAAATTACATAATTTCAAGAGTGTTTTGGTTTTTCTAGAAAGGTCTATGACTGAGGCTGGCCTCAAATATCCTAGACAGCCAAGAATGACCTTGAAGCCTTGATCATCCTGCCTCTACCCGTCAAGCGCTGGTATGCATTATTAGTGTGCACCATCATGCCCAACCACAAATGGTATTTACTTTTTAACCATTTTTTAATTTTATTTATATATACAGCTGTTTTGCATATGTGTGTATGCATTATGTGAGTGCCAGATGCCCAAAGAGCTCAGAAGAGGGTATTGGACCCCGTGAACTAGATGCATGGTTGAACCACTGTGTGGGTGCTGGGAACTGAATCCAGGGCCCTACAAAAAGAACACATGCTTCCAACCTTCCACTGTAGCTGTCTTCAGACACCCCAGAAGAGGGCGTCAGATCTCATTACAGATGGTTGTGAGCGACCATGTGGTTGCTAGGAATTGAACTCGAGACCTCTCAAAGAGTAGTCAGTGCTCTTAACCTCTGAGCCATCTCTCTAGGCTGTTCCATTTGTTTTCATCTTTGGCTTTTTTGGCAAGTTGGCAAAATTTCAACCTAGCTTTTTGCCAACTTGACACAAGGTAATCATCTGAGAGGGGAGACCCTCAACTGAGAAAATGCCTCCATACTATAGGGCTGTAGGCAAGCAGGACTGTAGGGCATTTTCTTAACTAGTTATTGATGTGGAAGGAGGCCCAGCCCTTTGTGGGTGGGACCACCTCTGAGTTCTACAAGAAAGTGGTCCTGGGTTCTATAAAAAAGTACATTGAGAACTGGCCCCTGTTGGTGCACACCACCTCTAATCCCAGGACTCAGGAGGCAGAGAAGGGCAGATCTCTAAGATCCAAGCCAGCCTGGTCTACAGAGGACTGCCAGGGCTGCACAGAGAAACTCAGTCTTGGAAAACCAAAAAGAAAAGGGAAAGGAAAAGGGGGAACTGAGCAAGCTGTGAGGAGCAAGCTGTGTTCCTAGCTGGGAATCATCTCTGTGAAGCCGCAGTCCTCCGTGGCTGCTAGCCTGGTGCTCGGCTCTGCATCAGCTCCTTTGGTTCTGCCCTGTGTGAGGAGATCCTGTCTGCCTCGGTGATGAACTGGGATACAGAGGAGCAAGTGAAATAAACCCTTTCCTCCCCAGTGTGCTTTTGTTCATGGTGTTTATCACAGCAATAGAAACCCTGACTAAGACTGCATGTAGAACTCACCTAAATGTTTGTAATGACGGTTGTGAGCTTGTAATAAAACTTTCACTCGGTCCAGGGGGGCAACTGTGGTTTTGGCACAGCATCCAGCAATACCTAAAAGAAAATGGAAAGGTCAGAAAGAAACTGGAGAGCACCTCCTCCCAAAGGGAAATCATCACGGGTCCAGCCAGAACACCAGCTACACTTCAGTTGGGTCTCCATGGGGAGAAGTGCTTGGTAAAAGGTTCTGCACATCAATGGCCCTGTTTCCTGGAACTTACAGACAAGTTCTCAGTGTATCCAGCAATACAATACCCACTGCCGGAAGACTGGAGGGCAATTTACTCAACTGGGAAGTTTCATTTGAAACTCTCTTCTAAAAATATTTTCGGGGGCTGGCGAGATGGCTCAGTGGTAAAGAGCACCAGCTGCTCTTCTGAAGGTCCCGAGTTCAAATCCCAGCAACCACATGGTGGCTCACAACCATCCGTAACGAAATCTGATGCCCTCTTCTGGAGTATCTGAGGACAGCTACAGTGTACTTACATATAATAAATAAATAAATCTTTAAAAAAATATATTTTTATTAAAACATCAAAACAAGTGTTGCCTACAGAATCAATCATTCATTACAGTGCAGCAAGTATGCACCTGGTGCCTACTCTGTTGCATTGTCAGCAGGTATGCATGCAAGCAGAGACATGCTTACAGCACATTCCCATAGATGCCTGCCTGAGCCGTTAGCCTACCAACAAGGATGGCTCTAAAATGACTGAATAAAGGACATGGTGGCACACTTCAGCCTTCAGGAGGTTGAGACAAGAGAACTCTGAGTTCCTGTTGCTGCGGATACACAGTTCCACATCAGCTTGAGCTACAGAGTGAGATCAGGTCTCAAAAAATTAAATAATTATCACCCCATGCCTTTAATCCCAGCACTTGAGAGGCAGAGGCAAGCATGTCATCTGTGAGTTAGGGGCTAATCTACATAGTGAGTTCCAGGGCAACCAGGGCTACAGAACTATAGAGAAATCCAGGCTCAGAAAAACAAACTACAGGGGCTGGTGAGATGGCTCAGGGGGTAAGAGCACCCGACTGCTCTTCCAAAGGTCCAAAGTTCAAATCCCAGCAACCACATGGTGGCTCACAACCACCTGTAACAGAGATCTGATGCCCTCTTCTGGTGTGTCTGAAGACAGCTACAGTGTACTTACATATAATAAATAAATAAATCTTTAAAAAAAAAAAAAAAAGAAAAACAAACTACAGAAAGAAACAAGAGCTAGATAACACGGCTGTAGTGGCTTAACGTACTTGCCATCAATCCTCATGACCTGAGTTCCCTCCTGAGACCCATATTATGAAAAGAGTATACCAATTCCCACAAGTTACCCTCTGACCTGTGCACATGCCCCCCCTCCCACACACACACATACACCCAAAAATAAATGTAATTTAAGAAATTGTAGGAAGCCAGTTATGGTGGTGCATGCCTTTAATCCCGGCACTCAGGAGGTAGAGGCATGTGAGTTTGAGTCCCACCTGCTCTACACTCCAAGTTCAATACAGCCAAGGCAACATAGAAACCCTGGCTCAAGAAAAAAGGAAAGAGAGAGAGAAAAAGAGGGGAGAGGGAGAGGGAGAGGGAGAGGGAGAGGGAGAGGGAGAGGGAGAGGGAGAGGGAGAGGGAGAGGGAGAGGGAGAGGGAGAGGGAGAGGGAGAGGGAGAGGGAGAGAATTTTAGGCGCTTGAGAGGTAATTTCCAGTTAAGAACACTGATTGTTCTTCCAGAGGACCTGAGTTCAACTCCTAGCATCTACAAGCTGTCCATAACGATCTGTAACTCCAGTACCAGGGCATTCAATGCTCTTTTGGCATTCATTGGCACTACCTGTATATGGTGTGCAGACATACATACAAAAACACCCGGGCTGGTGAGATGGCTCAGTAGGTAAGAGCACCCGACTGCTCTTCTGAAGGTCAGGAGTTCAAATCCCAGCAACCACATGGTGGCTCACAACCATCCGTAACGAGATCTGACTCCCTCTTCTGGAGTGTCTGAGGACAGCTACAGTGTACTTACAAATAATAAATAAATAAATCTTTAAAAAAAAAAAAAAAAAAAAACACCCAGCACAAAAATAAAAATGAGCGCTGGTGAGATGGCTCAGTGGGTAAGAGCACCCGACTGCTCTTCTGAAGGTCCAGAGTTCAAATCCCAGCAAGCACATGGTGGCTCACAACCATCCGTAACAAGATCTGACTCCTTCTTCTGGAGTGTCTGAAGACAGCTACAGTGTACTTACATATAATAAATAATGAAATCTAAAAAAAAAAAAAAATAAAATAAAAATGAAGGAAAAAATATTTAATTTAAGCACACACACACATAAGAAGGCATAGGTACACTCCTATAATCCCAGCACTTGGGGGGCAGAAGCAGGAAATCTGCCTTAGATACATGCCAAGTTAGAAGCCAGCCTAGACTACATGAGAGCCTGTGTCAAAACCCTACCTACCACTTCTCTCTAATTTGGTAATGGAAGAAATAGGTTCAATATTGTACAATCCATATACTCTTTCTGCTTGTTAGTACATGACAGGGCCTTGCTATGTGCCACATAATGGTCTTGAAATCATGCTTCTCCTATCTCAGTCTCTCTATTAGTAGGATTGTTTATTTGATGTTTTTACAATATACTATGGTTTTCAGAACAGCTTACATATTTCAAAATTATTTATACAGCCAAAAGAAATGTAAACAATTAATTTGGGAGGTGGCTTGTAAAAGAACAGCACAGAGTGAGACTGAAGGCTTTGCTTGATATTTATAATTATTGTATCAATTTTGAATAAGAGGACTTTAACTTATAAAGTTAAAGTCAGAACTCTTAGTCTGAGATGAATGCTTCTCAAAATCATCACAGCCAATGAACCAGAATCTTACCCTCACCTAACAACTGTGCCACCCTCCAAGCAGAACCATTGTTCATTGAAGCAGCTGATGAATGACTTCATGGATAGACCATCTTAATACACACACCATTTCTTAAATGAATGTAACCTGTTCCCTGCTGGCTGAGAATGACGACAATCACTCAAGTCAAATAACTTTGACTGTAGCAAGAAATCTGTATCCAAAAATCGTGCCTACAATTCACTCCTTGGCGCAGCAGAACTGTCAACTCTTAGCTTTTCTACTATGGAGGTAAAATCCTTTGGTGATATGAGACATTCAAGTACAGCCTTATTACAATGAACTCCAATGTCCAAAAACTGTTCTTATTTTGTGTTTGTACCACAGAAAAAGTCAAGATTTTAAACTCGGGCTGGTGAGATGGCTCAGTGGGTAAGAGCACCCGACTGCTCTTCCAAAGGTCCGGAGTTCAAATCCCAGCAACCACATGGTGGCTCACAACCATCCATAACAAGATCTGATGCCCTCTTCTGGAGTGTCTGAAGACAGCTACAGTGTACTTACATATAATAAATAAATAAATAAATCTTTAAAAAAAAAAAAAAAAAAAAAAGATTTTAAACTCTACTAAAAACAAAACAAAACAAAACAAAACAAACAAGCAAAAAGACTTTACCTATTTATGTTCATTAAAAAAACTAATAGTGCCAGGCGTGGTGGCACACACCTTTAATCCCGGCACTCGGGAAGCAGAGGCATGCAGATTTCTGAGTTCAAGGCCAGCCTGGTCTACAGAGTGAGTTCCAGGACAGCCAGGGCTACACAGAGAAACCCTGTCTCGAAACAAACAAACAAACAAACAAACAAACAAACAAACAAAGACAAACCAACTGCCAAGAGTTAAAGGCCATTCTAAACTAAATAGTTAAGTTCCAGGCCAGCCAGGGCTACCCAGAGGGATCCCAGGCTAAGGGAAAAAAAAAAAGAAGAAAAGAAAAAAATTGAGTGTTCACTTTGTAGTAAGCACTAGGCTGAGATTTGACTGTAGACACTGTGCCAAGATTGCTACACTCTCATTTAACCCTTTCAGTACTGGAACATCACAGAGTCTGATGGCATAGACATGTGATCCTACCTACTGGAACGGCTGCACAAGGATCCTCCTGAGCTTAGAGCTTGCCTGTGCTACAGGGCAAGTGCAAGGCTGCCACGGGCAACTTAGTGAACCTGAACCTGAGCAAAGGGCTGGGAGCACGAGCTGCTCCTGCAGAGGTCATGGCATATGGTGGCTCACAACCACCTGTAATTCTAGTTCCATGGGATTGGGCAACCTCTTCTGTCTGTGCACACAAGGACTGCACAGGGTGCACACACGCACATACATACATGCACACAGAGAAAACGCACATAATAACTAAGGAAGCAATTATTTTTTTAAAAAGGAAAGAGGAGGGCTGGAGAGATGGCTCAGCGATTAAAAGGACTGACTGCTCTTCCAAAGGTCCTGAGTTGAATTCCCAGCAACAGCATGATGGCTCACAACCATCTGTACAGCCACATTGTACTCAAATACATAAGATAAATAAATAAATAAATCTTAAAAAAAAAAAAAGGAAAAAGGAGCAGCAGCAGGAGGAGGAGGAGCAGCATCGCAGGGTGTGGTGGACACATCTGAGACACTGTGCCAAGATTGTCTGAGACGTGGCCCTAGGAAAGCAGAGGCGGGGGTCTGAGGAATTCAGTCACTTTCAGCTAAATACTAAGTTGGAGGCCACCCTACCATATATGAGATTCTGTCTTAACAAACTCTAGTCAGACATAGTGGCACACATTTTTAATCTCAGCACTCGGGAGTCAGAGGCAAGCAGATCTCTGAGCTTGAGGCCATCTTATTGGGAGTATAATTATTTTCTTCTGCAGATTAAAAAAAATTTTTTTTGTTTTGTTTTTGTTTTTTGTTTTTTGTTTTTTGTCTTTTGAGATAGGGTTCCTTCTTCCTGGGGATCTGGTGATGCAATGGCTGCCAAGAACAAAATCCTTGGCAGTGTAAGCAATCTGTTGTACGTCTCGGTTCCTCTTAGAGGCCTTCAAAATAGTTTTCTGATGGATACTGGTATCTCTGATCTCAATGCTGACCCCAACCTAAGATCCAAAAAAATATTCAAAGTACCTCTGGGAAGCCAGGGCAGTATGGGAAGGGTTCATGTAGAGGTTTGAATGAGAATGGCCCCTATCTTGGATTTACTGCTGTAAACAGACACCATGACCAAAGCAACTCCAAGAACAATATTTAATTGGGGCTGCTTATAGGTTCAGAGGTTCAGTCCATTATCATCAAGGTGGGAACATGTCAGCATGGTGTAGGAGGAACTGAGTGTTCTACATCTTCATCTGAAGGCTGCGAGGAGAATACTGATTTCCAGGCAGCTAGGATGAGGGTCTTATATATAGTCCATGCCCACAGTGACACATCTACTCCAACAAGGCCACCACAAGTACTCCAACATGGCCACACCTAATAGTGCCACTCCTTGGTCTGAGCATACACAAACCATCATAGTTCCCAAAGTCTCATATTCTTAAATACTCAGTCCCTGTGCCGGGCAGTGGTGGCGCATGCCTTTAATCTCAGAACTTGGGAGGCAGAGGCAGGAAAAACCAAAAAATAAAATTAAATAAACAAATAAATACTGGTCCCTGGCTGGTGGAAATGTTGTAAAGGATTGGGAGGTGTGGCCTTGTTGGAGAAGGTAGGTCACTAGGAGTAGGCTTTGAGGTTCAAAAGACTCCCATCATGGCCAGTGTATATATACACACACACACACACTCACACACACATTGTGTACACATTGGTTTTTCAAGACAGAATTTCTCTGTGTAGCTCTGGCCATCCTGGAACTCATGCTGTAGACCAGACTGGCCTGGAGCTAATTCTGCCTGCCTCTGCCTCCCGAGTGCTAGGACTAAGTAACAAATGTCTTTTTAATCTGAGAAGAAAATAATTACATTCCCAAAACAGCTGCAAGCTATGACCCTATCTTTCCATAAGACCTCATGATGTGTATTTTTTTTATTGCCAGTCATAAATAATTAACTGAGCCGGGTGTGGTGGCGCATGCCTTTAATCCCAGCACTCGGGAGGCAGAGGCAGGCGGATTTCTGAGTTCGAGGCCAGTCTAGTCTACAAAGTGAGTTCCAGAACAGCCAAGGCTACACAGAAAAACCCTGTCTGGGAAAAAAAAAAAAAAAAGAAAAGAAAAACCACATAAATAATTACCTGATGACAACTCAAATAATCAATCATTGTGGGGAGGGAGAGGTTAAGAGATACAAACTTACAAACACCTGCTTACTGAAAGGGAGAGGAACCCTGGCACATGCAAGCCATCTGGTAGAGTAAGCACAAAGCACAGTGCTTCTTTTCAAGCAGTTACAAGCTTGTTTACCACGATTCCTGGAACCAGTTTTGGTTGTAGGCAGTTTTCTTTTTTTGTTTTTTGATTTTCCGAGACAGGGTTTCTTTGTGTAGCCCTGGCTGTCCAGGAACTCACTCTATAGACCAGACTGGTCTACAGCATGGACTACAGATTTGTTGTTCTTCTCAAGCCCCTCCCACTTTTGTCCATCAGTTTACCATCATCTATCTACAAGATTAACCAAAACAACAAAGCCAGGGATCTTTGCTATCACCTCCATCTATCTTCTATCGCATGACAAGGTCTGCGGGCCTGCTTCTCCAACTGTTTGGTTTTTGTTTTTTGATTTTTTTTTTTTTTTCGAGACAGGGTTTCTCTGTGTAGCCCTGGCTGTCCTGAACTCACTCAGACCAGGCTGGCCTCGAACTCAGAAATCTGCTTGCCTCCCAAGTGCTGGGATTAAAGGCGTGCACCACCACCACCGCTGGGCGGTTGTAGGCAATTTTGCACAATATCCTTAGTCATTTTATTTTGTTTTTGAGACAGGGTATCACTTTGTATTCCTTGCTTGCCCAGAACTTGCTATGAAGACCTGGTTGACCTCAAACTCAAGATCTGCCGACCTTTGCATCTGCCTGGTGCTGCGATTTAAGGCACATTCCACCATGTCCAGCTCATATCCTAGTCTATTTTTCAAAGTTAGCCTCTAGAGACGGACTGTGCGACATGTGCCTGTAATTCCAGCACTTGGGATGCAGAGGCAGGAGAATCGGGAGTTCAAAGCCAGCGTCAACTACATAAGGCTCTTGAGGTGGGGGGGCGGGGGGGAATACATTAAATATTCTCAAATCATTATCCGCACGCGCGCGCACACTCACGCGAAGGGGACGCGAGCCCAAGCTGGCCTCCACCTCCAAAACTTATTTTCCTTTCAAGCAAACAGCAAAACCCAATCCTACACTGTCACACGTGTTGTTTGTAACAGAAAGGGGTGGTCCCCACCATGTCCCACCTAAAGGATCCTGTTTTCAACCTTAAGAAATAGGTGCTTGGTTCAGCGGAGGGATTAGCCCCGGCTGCAGGGGCTGACGTGAAGGCCCGGCTGGGTGCTGCAGCAGGAGAAGCTCGGGACTGTCTGATCGGCCCGCGGACCGGCTTCAACACCCAGCCCCGGGGTCCGGGCGGCGGATACTGACCTCCGGCCAAGAAGGAACGCAGCCAGTAGAAGTCTCGGCGTGAGGTCGGGCCCCCGCTCCCAGCCGCCTGCGGCACCGCGGGTGCAGGCTCGGCCGCCGCCAGGGCCGCCGCAGCCACCAGGGCCGCCATCGGGACCTGCGCCACGTCCCGAGCCTCCGCTGCCAACTTACAAAACACTGGGCAGCACCATGGCTGGAGCCGGCTCTGACAGGAGCCCAGCCGCCGCGCGGGCGGGGCCAGATGATGCCCATGGCGCGCGGCGGCGAGGAATGATGACGCACGCAGCCGCCGCTGGGACCCGTCCAAGAGAGCAAGGCGGAAGTGGGCGTCACCCAGGGGGTCTGCGACACTCAGGGTCCCGGGTTTCCTGCTGAAGGTTTGCGAGCCTCTTGAGCCAGACCAGTAAATTCAGGCTTGCAGTCTCAGCACGAGCGAACCTGATGACTCCTGACCATGGAGATCAAGACCCGCTTGAGCTATGTAGTGAAGCTCATGCCTGTCATCCCAGCACTCAGGACTCTGAAGCAGGGGCATCACCTCCAGACCAAGACCAGCATGGGTAACTTAGTGAGTTCCCGACTAGCCCAGGCTGCAGAGAGAAAGATACTGTGTCAAAAGAAAATGCTAGACAAGCTAGCTGGCTCAACGGCTGAAGGCACTTGTCACTAGGCTGGCCGACCTGAGTTGTCTCCAGACCCGGCCTAGTTGAAGGAGACAGTCGATTCCCACAAATTATTCTTAGACCTCCATACATGCAACTTGGCAGCACGCGCGCCCACACGCGCACACACTATAATAAATGTTGAGAGCCATAGAGATGGCTCAGCGGTTAAAAGCACTCTTGTTCTTGTAGAATACCTGGGTTTGATTCGCGCGCGCGCGCGCGCGTGTGTGTGTGTGTGTGTGTGTGTGTGTGTGTGTGTGTGGTGTGTATGGTGCCTCTGGCATTAACACAAGCAGCTCAGCCTTCCCTGTCTTTCTGATCCACTCCCATCTTCTGATCTCACACACGATAAATTCTTTAACCTGCTGTCTTCACAAACTCTTTCTCTTTTATTTCTCCTTCTTTTCTTTTTCTTCCTCTCTCCCTGCCTTTCTCGGGACCGGCTATGGAGGCTTGGCTTGTTTGGAGATTCTAGCAGGGTGACACATCTATTCCCACACCCTTTATCAAAGATGGTGTCCTTCTCTCTTAGGGGAAGGTCATCTTTGTCCAAACAGGCATGTAGTTCTGGAAGCCATGTACATGGAGTGGGAAGAGGGGAGGAGACACTCACATAGACAAGCAGGTCGCCAGGCGTGGTGGTCCACGCCTTTAATCCCAGCACTTGGGAGGCAGAGGCAGGCGAATTTCTGAGTTCGAGGCCAGCCTGGTCTACAGAGTGAGTTCCAGGACATCCAGGGCTACACAGAGAAACCCTGTCTCGAAAAACAAAAATAAATAAATAAATAAATAAAAAGACAGCAGGTCAACTTGGTAATCAGTGGAGTGACAGATGGTGCAACTGCATCACCCTCACATCTGTGACCTAGGACTAAATACTAAATATGGCCCAGCCTGGTCTCTAGCCTGAGATACTTCTGCCTCAACCCTGCATGTGCTAAGAGTACAGGAGGATTTCACCACCACTCCTGGGGTGATCTTTATCTGTGTCTCTCTTCCCCCCTTCCTCTGTATCTCTCTCTCTCTGTCTCGGTTGTTCTCTCTGTGTGTGAGACGGGTGTCGGGGGAGAGAAAAAAAAAACAAACTAGGGATCCATTGACCTCAGAGCTTATCAAATGCTAGGCATTTGTATCTGACATC
Source organism: Mus musculus (assembly GCF_000001635.26). Lineage (NCBI taxonomy): Eukaryota > Metazoa > Chordata > Mammalia > Rodentia > Muridae > Mus > Mus musculus. The sequence continues at coordinate 62,919,075 of NC_000076.6, read as the reverse complement.
TAGGTTACAGGCATTTAAACTCCCCATCTTCTCTCCTAAGTATACTGTTCATTCAGCTTTCACCCTGCCACAAATGGGAACATTGTGTTCTGTCCATACACTAGAAAGACCACAGACCAGTCAGTCTCCCTGCTTTCTCTTGCTCTCTACTGTCTGTTTTTGACACAACAGCTAAGGCATTAATTCATTCATGTTGTGGTTGGGGGAACACATGTGTGGAGGTCACAGAACAGCTTCTGGAGTCAGGTGTTTTTCTCCTCACTACATGTGTCTCTTGTGGCTGGAACTCAGGCCTTTAGGTGTACTAGAAAGTACCCTTGCCCCACTGTGCCGACTTGCTGATCCTAAAGATGTAAAATAGCTTGGCATCGTGGCTCATACTTGTAAAGACAACATTGGAAAGGCTGGGGCAAGAAAAATGCCAAGAGTGTGAAGCCAACCTGCCCTACATGGTTCTGTCAAAGCCACCCTGAGCTACAGAGTGAAACCTGTTAGAAGAATAAGATTAAGGGCTTGAGGATGTAACTACGTTACATAGACTGCAACACGTTCTAATAGGACCTTCAGCACCAAAGTAACTGGATGTGGTGCTGTGCACTCCTGGGCTACATGAGAAGGAGACCCATCCTAAGCAAAAAAAAAAAAAAAAAAAAAAAAAAAAATTCTGTTTTTCTGTGTAGCCCTAGCTGTTTTAGAACTCACTCTGTAGACCATGCCTGCCTCTGCCTCCCACCTGCTTGAACCATAACTATTTCAGTAAAGAAAAGATAGTCCAAAAATAGATAGATAGGGGCTGGTGAGATGGCTCAGCAGGTAAGAGCACCCGACTGTTCTTCTGAAGGTCCTGAGTTCAAATCCCAGCAACCACATGGTGGCTCACAACCATCCCTAATGAGATCTGACTCCCTCTTCTGGTGTGTCTGAAGACAGCTACAGTGTACTTACATATAATAAATAAATAAATCTTTAAAAAAAATAGATAGATAGATAGATAGATAGATAGATAGATAGATAGATAAAAGAAAAAAGAAAAGATAGTCCAGTCTGTTTTGCTTAAGTTTCTGGTTCCCTTACCTGTGACTCTCCAGTATTGTACAGCAGTTTGCTGACCAATTTCCTTTTCTTCTGATACAGATTCTCATGGAGCCCAGGTTAGCCATAAACTTGCTGCAGGGTGCCCCACAATAATGTAAACTTTTAATTTTTTTAAAGATGTATTTATTGTGTATGAATGCTCTATCTGCATCTATACCTGCATGCCAAAAGAGGGCACCAGATTACATCATAGATTTGTTGTGAGCCACCATGTAGTTACTGGGAATTGAACTCAGGACCTCTGGAAGAGCAGTCAGTGCTCTTAACCACTGAGCCATCTCTCCGAGAGAACACACTCGTTCTTTTCTTCTCTTTTCTTTTCTTTTTTCTTTTTTTTTTGGTTTTCAAGATTTCAAGACAGGGTTTCTCTGTGTAGCCCTGGCTGTCCTGGAACTCACTTTGTAGACCAGGCTGGCCTCAAACTCAGAAATCCGCCTGCCTCTGCCTCCCAAGTCCTGGGATTAAAGATAACATACACTACTACTGACCAGCAAAAAAAAAAAAAAAAAAAAAAAAAAACATTTAAAGATGCTTAAGGTGGGCTGGAGAGACGGCTTAGCAGTTAAGAGCACTGACTATTCTTCCAAAGGTCCTGAGTGAAGACATTGACAGTATACTCACATATATAAAATAAATAAATCTTTAAAAAGGGTGGGGGTGCCGAAGGCATGGCTCAGCAGTTAAGAGCAATTACTGTTCTTGCAGAGAATTGGAGCTTAGTGCTCAGCACCCACATGATGGTTCATAAGCATCTGTAACTATAGTTCCAGTAAATGTGATTTATTCTTCTGACTTCCTTGGGAATCAAACACATATGCAGTACACAGACACCAGAAGAGGGCATCAGATCCCATTACAGATGGCTGTGAGCCACCATGTGGTTGCTAGGATTTGAACTCACAACATCTAGAAGAGTGGTCAGTGCTCTTAACCACTGAGCCATCTCTCCAGCCCCCTGTATATTTTTTAAAGATTTATTTATTTATTATATATAAGTACTCAGTGTACTTACATATAATACTTATTTATTATATGTAAGTACCACTGAGCCATCTCTCCAGCCTGTATTTTATTTTATTTTATTTTTTAAAGATTTATCTATTTATTATATGTAAGTACACTGTAGCTGTCTTCAGACACTCCAGAAGAGGGCGTCAGATCTTGTTACAGATGGTTGTGAGCCACCATGTGGTTGCTGGGATTTGAACTCTGGACCTTCGGAAGAACAGTCGGGTGCTCTTACCCACTGAGCCATCTCACCAGCCCCTGTATTTTATTTTTGAGACAGGGTCTTGCTATGTAGTCCTGGCAGGCCTGGAGCAATCTATGAGGACCAGTGGAACCTCATACTCAAAGAGGCCAACTGTGTCTCCCAGGTGCTGGAATGTGTCCTCGTATCCCATTTTATACAATGCTGGAAATGGAGTCCATGCCTTCACACAGGCCAGGCAAGCACTTTATCAACTGAGCTATAGCTCCAGCTACAATAAAAACCACATGGCTGGCTGAAACATTTTTATCTGTTTCTTTTTTTTCTTTTTTTTTGGTTTTTTCGAGACAGGGTTTCTCTGTGTAGCCCTGGCTGCCCTGGAACTCACTCTGTAGACCAGGCTGGCCTCGAACTCAGAAATCCGCCTGCCTCTGCCTCCCAAGTGCTGGGATTAGAGGCGTGTGCCACCACCATCTGGCCATATTGAACAATATTTCAATAAATATAGACCACAAACATGACAATGACTAGAAGGCCTTCTTTAGGTTTTTGTCTTCCTGTTTGTTTGTTTTTGTTTTAAAACAAGCCTCACTTGATAGATCTGCCTAGGCCTCCCAAATGCTAGGATTTGAGTTATGGGGCACCATGCCCAGGCTTTTGGTTTTATGCTAGCTAGTTTTCTGTCAACTTGATACAAGTTAGAGTCATCTAAGAAGAGAGAACCTCAGTTGAATTGATGTCTAAGCCAAAGTGGCCTCCAAGCCTATGAGCATATCTGTGATGAGTGATTGACAGGGGGGACCCAGCCCACTATAGGTGGTGCCACCCCAAATAAGTGGTACTGACCTATATAAGAAAGTAGGCTATAGGTGGGCAGTGCTGGTGCATGCCTTTAATCCCAGCACTTGGGAGGGAGAGGCAGGCAGATTTCTGAGTTTGAGGCCAGCCTGGTCTACTGCGTGAGTTCCAGGACAGCCAGGGCTATACAGAGAAACCCTGTCTCAAGAAAAAAAAAAAAAAAAGAAAGAAAGAAAGAAAAGAAAAGCCGGGTGTGGTGGCACACGCCTTTGATTCCAGCACTTGGGAGGGAGAGGCAGGCAGATTTCTGAGTTTGAGGCCAGCCTGGTCTACCGCATGAGTTCCAGGACAGCCAGGGCTATACAGAGAAACCCTGTCTAAAAAAAAAAAAAAAAGAAAAGAAAAAAGAAAAAGAAATTAGGCTATATTTTTGGTTGTGAGTCTAGCCTTTAATGGTTGAGTCATCTTCTCCAGCCAGTGCTGGTAAGGGTGTGGAGCAAGGGGAACATACCTCCATTTCTGGTGGAAGTGCAAACTTGTCCAACTACTCTGGAAATCAATTTGATGGTTTCTCAGAAAACTGGGAATAGTTCTACCTCAAGACCCGGCTATACCACTCCTGGGCATATACCCCAAAGATGCTTCACCATACCACACGGACACATGCTCCACTATGCTCATAGCAGCTTTATTCGTAATAGCCAGAAACTGGAAACAACCTAGATGTCCCTCAACTAAAGAATGGATTAAGAAAATGTGGTACATTTATACAATGAAATACTATTCAGCTATTAAAAACAAAGACATCATAAATTTTTCAGGCAAGTGGATGGAATGGAGAATATCATCCTGAGTGAAGTAAACCAGACCCAAAGAACATGCTTGGTACTCACTGATAAGCACATGTTACCCAAAAAGTACAGGGTACCACGCTATACTCCACAAACCTGAAAAAGCCAAACAAGAAGTAGTACCCAGGCAAGGATGCTTGGATCTCACTTAGAAGGGGGAATAAAATAGTCATAGGAGGCAGATGGAGGGAGGGAGCTGGATGGGAGTGGGGACTGGAAGGGAGTGGGGGACATTTCAGGATCAGGAGTGAGAAGAGATGGTCAGATGGCTGTAAGGATGAATGGAAATTTGCAACTGGCAGGGTGGGAGATTTGGGGGCATCTCCAGGATGTGCCACATACCTGGGATGGAGAAGGTTCCCAAGAATCAATGGTGGTCGACCTTAGCTGAGACTCACAGCAGTGAGAATATGGAACCTGAAGAGGCTGCCTCCTGAAGCCAAGCCACAACCCCAGTGGAGCAATAGAGACACCAACACACCCACAAAACCTCTGACCCAACTAGAGACCTATTGCACAGGCAAGCACCAGTCCCTGACACTATTAATAGTACTCTGTTATACTTGCAAGGAGGAGTCCAGTGTGGCTGTCCTTTGAGAGGCTCCACCCAGCAGTTGAGTCAGATGGATGCAGAGACCCACAGCTGAACACTGGACAGAGGTCTGGGATGCTTATAGAAGAGTTGGGGAAAGGATAGGCACTCCACAAGAAGTCCAACAGAGTAAACTAACCTGGACACTTGGGGTTCTCAGAGACTAAGCCACCAACCAAAGAGCTGGACCTATATATAGCACATATATAGCTTTGACTGGCCTCAGTGATAGAGGATGTGCCTAGCCCCACAGACACTTGATATGCCAGGGTGGGGGAATACCCAGGGGGGTCCCTCACCCTCTCAGACAGGCAGGGCAAGAGGATGGACTGTGGAAGGGGAAAACCTGGAGTGCAGGCATTGATTGAGATGTAAAGTGACTTAAAAAAGAAAGAAAGAAAGAAAGAAAGAAAGAAAGAAAGAAAGAAAGAAAGAAAGAAAGGAAGAAAGAGGGCTGGACAGATGGCTTAGCAGTTAGTAGCACTTACTGTTCTTCCAAAGGTCCAGAGTTCAAATCCCAGCAACCACATGGTGGCTCACAACCATCCAGTACTGAGACCTGACACCCTCTTCTGGAGTGTCTGAAGACAGCTATAGTGTACTTACATATAATAAACAAATAAATAAAGAAGAAGAAGAAGAAAGAAAAGAGAAGAGAAGAGAAAGCAGGCTAAGAAAGTCATGAAGAGCAAGGCAGTAAGCAGCACCCCTCCATGGTCTCTGCATCAGCTCCTGCCTCCAGGGGTTGCTCCCCTGACTTCTGTGATCTACAAGCTATAAGACAAGATAAGCCAACAAAACAAAACAACAGCAAACAAACACACAAAGAAGAAATAAACCCTTTCCTGCTCATGTTGCTTTAGCTTCTGGTCTACAGAGTAACAGGACCCCTGAGTGGGGCAATGTTTTCACTGGGATTTTATGTTCATTTGTTGTCTTGCTCTGTGATGCTTAGAAACGAACCTAAGGGACTGGAGAGACGGCTCCGGATCTCAGAGCGCTCGGTGCTCTTGCAGAGCACCTATGTTCAGGTTTATGTGGCTGTGCACTCTTGGGGGCTTTGCAAGATGTTTTTTCTGCATATTTAGGGGCTGTAGGGTGGGTGGGGGTGGGGCGATCGCCTTGTAAGGTCAAACAAGGAGTAAAGTCTGATAACTCCTGTCAGGGTATTAAATTCTTATTAGGATCTATAGTAGGTGGAGGAGCCAGCTTTATGGCTCCAGGTTGGGAGGGGAGAGGGAACCAACCCCTGCCTCATAGTTGAGGTATGGGGCATTGAAGCTTCCTTAAGCCTTCCTCCGTAATCCTGAGCCATCATGGCCCTACAGTTCCTCCCTTTTGTTTTATAAAAGAGAAGTATCATCATAGTCGATAACTATGTTGGGAATGATTTGGTATTGAACCAAAGCCTGATTGGCAGTGATTTTTGCAATACTACTTGGAAGTGGAAACGTAAGGGTTCTTTGGAAAGTGGGTTGGATGGTGTTTTGCTTGGACAAACACATGAAGGGTCGTTCAGTTAAAGTGGACGCAGGTGTGAAAGGCTCAGGACGACTTGTGAAGGGACGTTTCACAGAAGCAGACAGAGGAGAGAGGATGTTCTGCTAAAGCAAGCACGTGAAAGGACACGTGATGAAGGATTCTTTGCTAAGGACACGCGTGTATTGGTCTGCCTTACATTGCATAGTTGTGCATTGTCAGGAAGCCACAGAGAGAAACACACCAAAAAACTGGTGATGTGCGGCAGTTTGTTGCCGCTTCTGAGGACTCGAGCTGATTGGATGCACGTGTTGAGGCAAGGCATGTAGAGGACTCGTGATGTTTGGAGGACTCCGTGGAGTGATGGAGACAGAGCTTGGCTTCCTGGTATAGCTAGCTGTACATTTGTGGGTCTCCTGTCTTTGCTCCTTGTCTCTGAAAGAGGCACAGCTGAGAACTCTGTTGTTCCTGTTGGTCCCTCCAGTCGGGGCTGGGGCCTGGCTGTCTCTGTTAGGTACTGCCACCATTGCTGATTCGTGTTTGCTATCCCAACTCTACCAAAAGGGACTGCTAGTGTATCCTAGAGGTGTGTGAAAGTGGATAGACCTGCCGCTGCCTGCTAACTGTAAACCAAACTGCTGATTTCTAGACAACACAAATGGGAGTTGTTCCAAAGAACCTTTCTAAACAGGTCCACTTCCCCTCTATCCTTTCTTTCTTTCTTTCTTTTTTTTTTTTTTTTTGTTTTTTTGTTTTATGAGACAGGGTTTCTCTGTATAGCCCTGGCTGTCCTGGAACTCACTTTGTAAACCAGGTTGGCCTCGAACTCAGAAATCCGCCTGCCTCTGCCTCCCAAGTGCTGGGATTAAAGGCGTGCGCTACCATGCCCGGCCCCCACATGGTTCTTTATGTATACATTGTGCATGTTTTTCTTCACAACAAAGACCTGGTGCTTTGTTTTGTTTTGTAGTTTGTTAACATAACTAGAGCATATTTATCTGAAAGAATATTTAGTTGATAGTCCACTATTATTTACTACTTAATTCATATTCAAATTCAAGTTTTGTTGGGCCAGAGAAACAACTCCACTGGTTAAGAGTACTCGCTATCTGAGGACCCATGTAGGGTGGCTCACAAAGTGCCTCTGGCTCCCACTCCAGGGGATCTAGCACCCTCTTCAGCCACTGTGTGTGCCACCACGCCCGGCTTTTTTTCAAATCTTATTTTTGGTGATGGTTTTTAAAATGCTTTAACCTTCCTTGTAACCCACCACCCACCAGATGTAGTGGAAAAGAAAGGATAGAGGGAAGCCGGGCGTGGTAGCGCACCCCTTTAATCCCAGCACGCTGGAGGCAGGTGGATTTCTGAGTTCGAGGCCAGCCTGGTCTACAAAGTGTTCCAGGACAGCCAGGGTTATACAGAGAAACCCTGTCTCGAAAAACCAAAAAAAAAAAAAAAAAAAAAAAAAAAAAGATTTGAAAAAAAATTAAAGTTACACTACTTTTTTGTCGTTTTAGGAATCAGATAAGGCAGGGTTGCAGGAGGAGAGGGGCCCCAATGGCTAGTACAGGGCCAAGGAGGAGAAGAAGACAAACCATCAGAGGGTTGGAGTACTAAGTTGTGAGGGTCCCTGGGGCAGAGCAAGCTTGGAGATGTCTGAGCATTTTTAGGTCTTGTTCCGCCAGCCCAGAGTCATTGACAGACAAACCACATACCTCCCCAGAACAACTTAGTGCTTCCCTGTTTAGTTGTCAGTAAGTCCAGAACCCTGTGGTTTTGTAGAACAACCCTCCCCTCCCCCCACACACACATTAGGGAGGTGATCTGTCATCGGAGGGACCTGAGACTGTCCATAGTAGAAGCCATGGCCTGGTCAAGCTTATCCCAGATGATGTGTTTGGATGAGGGCCTGCTCCAGTGACTCCCATGGTGCCCAGCAAGACAGTGAGACCCAATTGGATGAGCAGAGGGCTGAAGACTGCCCTTTTCTTTCAGTCCCCTCCCAGCTGTAAAGCCAGTTCTTCAGGATCATAGACATAGACTTGGGGACCAATCATTACAGAAACCTTGAAATGGGGGGGGGGGGTGTTGAACCCAGGAACTGGCAATGCAATTACACCAGAAAAGAGCAGGGTCGAGGGAAGTTGGGGGAGGCTTGGTGACAATGACGTTACAGGAACGTGTTGGTTGGGACCTTGAAGAGGGTCCTAAGAGGCAAAAGCAGAAGCATAGATTAAAAAGAGGAGCCAGGCAGTGGTGGTGCACGCCTTTAATCCCAGCACTTGGGAAGCAGAGGCAGGCAGATTTCTGAGTTCGAGGCCAGCCTAGTCTACAAAGTGAGTTCCAGGACAGCCAAGACTACACAGAGAAATCCTGTCTCAAACACCCCCCCCCAAAAAAAGGGGATGGTTTTGTAACTTTTGTGTGGGTAAGGGCCGGCTGGGTTCATGGAGAGAGATGAGAATGGAAGTGGGCCAATAGCAGCCCAGATTTGAAAGCACAAAAAAAGCATTGAGATGTTAGCATGGGCACTTAGGAGAAGGAGATGGGCTGTGTATTTTATGTACTGCAGCCAGGAGATGGTGGCTTGAGCTTCCTTTTGAGTTTGATAGTCCTGTTAAAGAATGTTAACATGGTAAAGACCGACTTGGAGGCAGGTATGAGCTAGTGAGACTCGTAGGTTGGCTATGAGGTATTTGGCATAGTCATTGGGGTAGAGCTTACCCACAACCCCCATTTGCCATTACTTGCCATCATTAGTCTCAGGGATCACCAATGGATAGCTGAAAATGAGTGTTAAGGTTGGTGAGCATGGGGCCCGCTGAGACTGGTAGATCCGATCTGGCACCTCCAATATCTACAGCCTCCCTCTATGGAGGCCTCCTGGAGATCTCTGGATGGTAAGGAAAGTAGAGGAAAGGGCCAGGGATGGTGGAAATAGAATTCAAGTGGTCTGACATCCTTCAAGTGGATAGTCCTGGGTTCCCAGAATTGTGTTGTGTCTGTTATAGGGCTCCCTAGCAAAGACTGTCCAATGAAGGGTTTTGGAAGGGCTAGGAAGAGGCTGGACAGACGCCAAGTTAAAATGAAGAATAACAAAGACAGCCCTTAGAATAGAAGAAAGGGAATCCTGAGGAAGGCATGTGGTCTGGGTGGCTGTCCCTGCGTCATAAGTATCCTTCTTGGAGATCTTGCTCTGTGGATAGTACGGTGATGGTGGGGTCATTTCTGCCCGTTGATCTTCTTGGTTGGTGAGGTTTTGTTGGACATCTCTAGACAAGACCCAAAGAAGCCTGGTCTGATCCTGTGGAAAGACACAAGCAAAACCCCTTCTGGTTGTAAAGAGAGGGTCTGGTCCCTTCTAAATCCCATCCAAGATATACCGTCCATCGTACCAGGAATAGAGGAGATGCCCTTGGTGAGTACCAATGGAGAGAGATGAAGTATGTTTGGAGCTCTTGTAGATATTAAATATAGAGTAGTCAAAACCATCACTAATTGTATGTTAAGGGACTAAGCTTAGCTTTTTGTTGTTTTTTTTTTTTTTAAAGATTTATTTACTTATTATATGTAAGTACATTGTAGCTGTCTTCAGACACTCCAGAAGAGGGAATCAGATCTCAGATGGTTGTGAGCCACCATGTGGTTGCTGGGATTTGAACTCTGGACCTTCGGAAGAGCAGTCGGGTGCTCTTACCCACTGAGCCATCTCACCAGCCCTAGCTTTTTGTTTTTTAAGTTGGTTTTTTTTACTGTTCTTTCTATTGTCCCTTGTGCTTTGGAATCCCCCCTGTGGTGGGCAATTTTTCATTGTGAGCAGAAGGTTTTGAACTGGGAGCTTGTAAAGATGGGGCCATTATCAGTTTTTATTTGTTTAGGAATCCCCATGATGGCAAAGATGGAGAGAATATCATTGTGATGGTTTGTATATCCTTGGACCAGGGAGTGGCACCACCTGAAGGTGTGGCCTTGTTGGAATAGGTGTGGCCTGGTTGGAATGGGTGTGTCACTGTGGGTGTGGGTATAAGATCCTCACCCTAGTTGCCTGGAAGTCAGTCTTCCACTAGCAGCCTTTGGATGAAGACATAGAACTCTCAGCTCCTCCTGCGCCATGCCTGCCTGGATACTGCCATGCTCCCACCTTGATGATAATGGACTGAACCTCTGAACCTGTAAGCCAGCCCCAATTAAATGTTGTTTTTTTATAAGACTTGCCTTGGTCATGGTGTCTATTCACAGCAGTAAAACCCTAACTAAGACAATCGTAAATTCACCTTTTTGAGTTTGCTCCTGGTCTATACCCGTACCAAATGAAAATATGTGCCAACAGTAACAAAGATGTATTTTTGGCATCCATATTGGAGAACGTGGGTACTGACAAATTTGAATACTGACAAAGTAGTCACCTGGTTTGTAAAGCTGGGGTAAAAATAAGGGATGCATAAAAGGAGCATGTTTTATTATTCCTCTGAAGTCGAGCAAGAGGAAGTGGCAGGAAACAGGCTTGAAGCCCTTTTGTATTTGTGTGTGTATGTGTGTGTGTGTGTGTGTGTGTGTGTGTGTGTGTGTGTGAGTGTGAGTGTGAGTAGAATCAGTCTACTGTGTCAGCTCACCTCTCTCTTCTGTCAGTAAATACTGAGGGGCCCCTGGTAATAGGCTCCATTTGCAAAGAGGGGGGGGGGGGCAGAAACCTATTTTTCCACTTGGGAGGCAGAGGCAGGTGGATTTCTGAGTTCGACGCCAGCCTGGTCTACAAAATGAGTCCCAGGACACCCAGGGCTATACAGAGAAACACTGTCTCGAAAAAAACAAAAACAAAACAAAACAAAAAATTCCATAGGCTAATATCAAAGTGGGAGTGATTTCTGAATATCCACTGAATATTGGAGAGAGAAAAAGAGGTGACAATGATATCAGGCCCTTTTCCTAAGGTTGTAGGACCCTATTCTAAAAATAACCTTCATTCATCTGAAGTAATTTTCATCTAGCGTTTATACAGTCTAATCGAGGCCTAGAATGTTTTCGGCCTCTTAGGTTTACTGTTAAAAAACCTCACCCTTTCTAGTTCTTCAGAGCCCTGGCTGAATGGGTCAACTTGGCTGTTCTGGCCCAAACTCCGCTCCTAGCTAACTGGTTCAATCTGGCTTCTCTCAGCTTCTCACTGAATTGCTCTGCTTGGCCTACTTCTGACAATCTGTTTTAAATCTTCTGGCTCCTTCTCATTTTATACCTCATTCTGTCTTCACCTGTGACTAGCTTCTTCTCTCTCCAACTTGTTTGTAAAACTATTCCAGTTTAAAAGTCCCTCAACTGACTAAACTGAACTCAATGAACTCCACTCCACAGCCTCTCAACTCAGTGATTTCATCGAACTGACTGCCTAGAACTTAGAGATCCACATGCCTCTGTCTCCTGAGTGCTGGGGTTAAAGAAGTCTTCCACCATGGCTGGACTTGAGCTTTTCTTTATCTGAAATTTGCTCTATATGAGGCTGGCCTTGAACTCAGAGATCTGCTTGCTTGTCTCTGTCTCCTAGGATTGAAGGTGTATCTGTATTGCAGCTGGGTCACACAGACCTAGAAGGTCTTTGGATGTGATCCCTTGCCTTGGCAGCCATGTTGCTGGATTAGAATTCTTCTACACTCGATTTCTGCCCTTTCTAATCGTATTAGCAAGGGCATCAACCTCAGAATTCTAGGTGTACAGCCTACTGGGGTGTGGAGCCATTCTAGCATTCTCTAGGGCTGATACAGAGCTCCTACGAGTGTAGAGAAGAAGTTAAAGATAAGAAGCTAAAGATAAGAATCGGTACCAGCATTGTTGGATCACACCTAACCAGTGCCATGCCTTTAAGGCTACATTAAAGGAGCCTAAAGCTTCAACTGCCTCAGAAGAGAGCGCCAGTGGGGAAGAGGGGTTTTTATCCTTTTAGAAGATCAAACAGAGACTGTAGGGTACTGGTGGAGAGGGGGAGCCATCGTCGAAGCCAGTTAAGGATACCCAAAAGATGGGGCTGGAGAGATGGCTCAGTAGTTGAGAGCACTGACTGTTCTTCCAAAGGTCCTGAGTTCAATTCCCAGCAACCACATGGTGGCTCACAACCATCTGTAATGGGATTCGATGCTCTAGCTACAGTGTACTCATAATATAAAGGAATAAATAAATCTTAAAATAAAAAGAAAGGACACCCCTCCAGGACAAACTCTAGAAGAAGGTGAGACTTTAGTTTGGGGGAAAGGAAAGAGTGGGTTTAGTAAGTCGTATTGAGGTAAGGGAGATTTCTGTCCCTAGGGATGTAATGGATGGAGTAAGTTGTATCTTGTGAAGGGCTACTTTAAATCCCGGGGAAGACAATAGGGAAGGTATTAATTGATCTTTAAGTAGGAAGAGGAGGCCAATGGGAGTTGGGCTTAGATGGAGCCAAGGGCTGGTTTTGTGTTTCCTACAAGGAATCATACAGTGGTAGGGAGGAATGAACTGGATCGGACTGGTCAAGGTTGCTGCCTGGGCTGTGGAGGAGGTGGCTTTATGAATAGCTTTGATTTCCTGTGTAAGGTCTGTGAGATCTGGAACAAGGTGGTCTATAGGACCGTCATCCTCATATTCACTTACTCAGGAAGCAAAATAGTCTTCTTAGGTCCCATAATTGGAAGTCCTGCTCATTGGTGGACTGCAGCTATGCTCGGCAGGAAACCGGCCGAGGGGCGTCTTCCCTTCCTCAGGGTCTCGGTGCTGGGTTAGGTAGGTGCTTGACAACATGAGTTAGGATTGTAAGGGTCTCCTGTGCCTTTACCTGTCGCTATTTAAAGGACTTCCTCCAAAAAACAGGGAGGCTCTCATTTTGGTGAGTTTTATTGCATGGGATTTTTAAGAGAGCTCGTATATATTTCCCTAATCTTTGGTATCTTTTAAGTTGAGGAAGTATTTCCTATGATAGGAAATGCCAGGTCCAGATAAGAACCTTTCCGTAGGCTTATGGATGCCAGGGGATTCCTCAAAGTCCCAAATGCAAACCTGGCTGAAGTTGTAAGAGCTCTGGTGACCACCCTGGTGGTGTTCACTGGCTGTGGTATACTGTTTTTTTGTTTGTTTGTTTGTTTTCTGTTTTTTTTTTTAAATAATACCTGGCTTCTGTTTGTTTTGTTTTTCGAGACAGGGTTTCTCTGTGTAGCCCTGGCTGTCCTGGAACTCACTTTGTAGACCAGGCTGGCCTCGAACTCAGAAATCCGCCTCCTCTGCCTCCCAAGTGCTGGGATTAAAGGCATGCGCCACCACTGTCCGGCTAGAAAAAAAAGTTTAAAAATTGTTTAATTTATCTTATGTATATGAGCACACTGTAGCTGTCTTTAGACATAGAAGAAGGCATAGTTGGTTGTGAGCCACCATGTGGTTGTTGGGATTTGAACTCAGGACCTTTGGAAGAGCAGTTGGTGCTCTTAACCTCTTAACCACTGAGCCATCTCTCCAGCCCAATAGTTTTTTGTTTTTTTTTTTTTTAAAGGGGAAAAAAGGATTTATTTATTTATTTATTTTGCCGGTTACCCATGTGGGCTGTCCGGGTTCAGATAGAGTTTAAGGGCCTTCCACCAACACCAAGGAATAGCCCTGGCCAGATGTCAGTTCCTGTTTCAACTTGTCTAAACCCAAATCAAGGGTGCAAATCTAAAACAAAGAAAGAAAAAGAAAGAAAGAAAGAAAGAAAGAAAGAAAGAAAGAAAGAAAGAAAGAAAGAAAGGGAGAAAGAAAGGGAGAAAGAAGAGAGGAGAGGAGAGGAGAGGAGAGGAGAGGAGAGGAGAGGAGAGGAGAGAAGAGAAGAGAAGAGAAGAGAAGAGAAGAGAAGAGAAGAGAAGAGAAGAGAAGAGAAGAGAAGAGAAGAGAGCTGGACATGGTGGCACACACCTTTAGTCCTAGCACTCGTGAGGCAGAGGCAGGCGGATTTCTGAGTCTGAGGCCAGCCTGGTCTACAGAGTGAGTTCCAGGACAGCCAGGGCTACACAGAGAAACCCTGTCTCAAAAAAAAAAAACAAAAAGAAAGAAAGGGAAAGGAAAGGAGAGGAGAGGAGAGGAAGAGGAAGAGGAAGAGGAAGAGGAAGAGGAAGAGGAAGAGGAAGAGGAAGAGAAGAGAAGAGAAGAGAAGAGAAGAGAAGAGAAGAGAAGAGAAAAAAAGGAAAAGATAGTGCCAGCCCTCAGTGTGAGGAGGTTTAGGGCCTTTGGACTAATGCCAGATGGCCAGGGCACTCACCTATCTCCTGCTCGCACAGGAGGTCCTGTTAAATCCACCTTGGGTGCTAGACGCCCCTCTGTGTCCACTCCCTGCCCCACTACCCCGCCCTGGGTAGCCAGGCCCATTGTGCATGGAGCTGGAGGGAGGGAGGGAAGCTTAACCAGGTGGGGGTGGGTGCAGTGCTGGATCTCGGTCAGCAAAGAATGCTTGGGCAAGACACAAACCTGGGAACAGCTTCTGAGACCTGGTTCAGTTTATTGGAGGGGAAAGGGGGTTATTTATGCTCCTGGGGAGGTGACCAGGGTTTCTGGAGCAAGTTTTGTGTAGCTGTGCACCCTTGGTCATGGCAGAGGTCGTGGAAGAGGCTTCCTCTGCATGCTCAGTGGCTGTGTGGTTTGGGTATGGGATGGCAGACAACTTCCTAAGAAGTCTGATAACTGGGATAATAAATTCCTGCCAGCATTGGGGGAGCACCCAGATTCTGAAGACAGGACAGAAAACTCAGGCTCTTCTTGCAGAAAAGATTCATGGGAGCTCAGCCGAGGTGAGTCCCTGGCCTCAAGGTGTGTAGAAAGCTGCAGTACTAGCTAGCAAGCCTGGAGGGTTCTGATGCCGGGGCTCGGCTGTAACACTAGCAGGTGAAGAACTGACTTCTGCTCATGGTAGCTTCTGCTGAGGGTGTCACTAATAAGGGCTCCCCACAATTGGAAGCCGGGATAGCAAACTCTAACCTGAACATTGGAGCTTTGTAAATCTTTGGCTTTTAAGGCCTGGAGCCATAAATCTCTCTTGTGTTCAGGATTTAGAGCTTTAAGACTCTGAGTCAGTTCTGTTCACAAGGCTTTGCCAATTCAAGGCCAAAGACAATCAAAACTAGTATTGCTATTTCTGGAGAACTAAAGGCCCAGAGCTTACTAGTAAGTAGCTAGTAGTCTACTAGTAGATCACCTAGTAGTCTAACGATCTGAGATCATCACTATGCACTAAGATCTCTCGGAATCCTACTTTCTTTCTTTCTTTCTTTCTTTCTTTCTTTCTTTCTTTCTTTCTTTCTCTCTTTCTCTCTTTCTCTCTTTCTCTCTTTCTCTCTTTCTCTCTTTCTCTCTTTCTCTCTTTCTCTCTTTCTTTCTTTCTTTCTTTCTTTCTTTTTTTATTTTGGTTTTTCGAGACAGGGTTTCTCTGTATAACCCTGGCTGTCCTGGAACTCACTTTGTAGATCAGGCTGGCCTCAAACTCAGAAATCCGCCTGCCTCTGCCTCCCGAGTGCTGGGATTAAAGGCGTGTGCCACCACGCCCGGCTTCGGAACCCTACTTTCGTGTTGGCCAATATTTCTATGGTTACTTAAGGTCTGCCTCTCTCACTGGAGTATAGGAGAGCAGAGACCACATTCTTACTGACCATGATAGTCTGTATGCTTACTGCCCGTACACTAGATCTGCTGGTCTCTGGAGTGTAACTGACTGATGAGCCACATATCCATTCTGTGCAAGGCCCTGGGTTTGATTTCTAGCAAAATAAATAAATGAGTAAATAAATTAATGAAACGAGGGGCTGAAGAGTTGGCTCTTGGGACTTGCTGTAGAAGGTTGCAGTACTCCCTGAATAGACAGCTCTCTTGATCTCTGGGCAAGAGGAAGGACCCCTTTTCCTTAGGGGGACTTGCCCTTCTCTTCCTGATCTAGGGAGCCTGACCCACCCCCCCATCCTTTACCTGCAAGATGTCCTAGAGCCTTGGTGAGATTACACCACTTCCTTCCTCCCAATGAGAACCTGTCCAGCCAGCCCCTGGAATTCCTGAAATGCCTCTCCATGCAAATGAGGCATTCCTCCTACCCAAAACTCCAGCCAAGGACACATACCTACCCTAGAGATCCCTACCCCTGTCCCCAAAACTATATAGGCCTTGATTCACCCTGAATAAGGTCCACCTGCTTCTAGTAAGCTGATCCCACAAGTCTGTCGTTTCCATTGTCCTCACTGGCTATCTGAATTCTTACCTTCAACTCTGCTGTTTGTCCTAGTGGTCAGTGGCCATCAGCCTCTGGGGGATGTGGGGTGGGGGAGGAGAGGACCACATTGGCTCAGCAGTTAAGAGCACTGCCTGCTCTTTTAGAGGACCTGGGTTTGGTCCTCAAACAACACCCAAACAGCAGCTCACAACTAGATATAACTCCAATTCTAGAGAATCTAACTCTTTTTGTTTGTTTGGTTTTTTTTTTTTTTTTCTTTTCGAGACAGGGTTTCTCTGTGTAGCCCTGGCTGTCCTGGAATTCACTCTGTAGACCAGGCTGGCCTCCAACTCAGAAATCTGCCTGCCTCTGCCTCCCAAGTGCTGGGATTCATTCATGAATTTTATGTATCTGAGTGCTCTGTCATGGCTGGGAGCCACCACGTGGTTGCTAAGGAGCTTTGGGAGAGCACTCAATTGCTCTTAGCCACTGAGCCATCTCTCCAACTTGGCAACCAGTGCTCTCAACTGGGGCACAATCTTCACAGTCCCTTGCCCCCCTTCCTCTTTTTTGAGACACATCTCCCTATTACGTCCCTAGCTGTTCTGGAACTCCATCATCTATAGACATGCTCTGTGACTGAAGCTCTGAGATTTCTGAGCAAACTCCAAGTAAACGAGACAAGATGCTTGTGACTTCTGTTCCCCCATAACCCAGGTTTTTCTTAGAATGCGCTCTCCCGCCTCTCTCTGGTGTAGTAAGCAGGAGTGGTTCAAGTGTCCACACAAATCGGGGACCTGAAGCTGGCGCCAAGATGAGGAGTGAGGATCCCACAGGAGCGGGTAAGTGAGCCTAACCGGCAGAAGCCAGGGGAGGATTGGCCTCAGGTCCAGCTCCTGCATCTTTTAAAGAAAGGAGAAGCATGAGGCAGTGGTGGCGAGTGCCTTTGATCCCAGCACAGAGTTCTTGGGACTTGCTCCTTATAAACCAGGTTGGCCTCAAACTCAGATCCTCCCACCTCTGTCTCCCCAGGCCTGGAATTAAAGGGGTGTGTGTGTGTGTGTGTGTGTGTGTGTGTGTGTGTGTGAGAGAGAGAGAGAGAGAGAGAGAGAGAGAGAGAGAGAGAGAGAGAGACCATGTCCTGGACAGTTGGAGTTTACTGTTTTTTGTTTTTGTTTTCTCCCTCTCCCCCGCCCCCCCCTCCCCCCAGACAGGATTTCTCTTTGTAGTCCTGGCAGTCCTAGAATTAGCTCTGTACTCCAGGATGGCTTCAGACTCACAGAGATCTGCAGAACTCTGCTTCTCTTGTGCTGAGATCAAAGGCATGAACCACCACAGCCCAGCAAAAACAGTTTGTTTTTGTTTTTCTTTCTTTCTAAAGTTATACAGAATGTGGAGACCCAGAGCAAAATCAGCTGCTTTAGAAACCTATGCTGGGGCTGGTGAGATGGCTCAGTGGGTAAGAGCACCTGACTGCTCTTCCAAAGGTCTGGAGTTCAAATCCTAGCAACTACATGGTGGCTCAAAACCATCCATAACGAGATCTGACTCCCTCTTCTGGAGTGTCTGAGAGCAGCTACAGTGTACTTACATATAATAAATAAATAAATCTTTAAAAAAAAAAAAGAAACCTATGCTGTTCAGAGATGGATTTCAGCAGAAGGTTTTAACTGATGTGGACACTTAAATAAAGAAAAAAAAATGGAGCTATTAATCAAGTGAGAGAGACAGAAACAGAGAAAGACAGACATACACACAGAGAATATTGCCCAATACATCTTGAAAGGGTGGATGAAATAGACTCCTTATTTGCAAACCTTACATAGTTAATGATAGGAAGGAGATGTCTTTTTTCTTTTTCTTTTTCTTTTTCTTTTTTTTTGGTTTTTCAAGACAGGGTTTTTCTGTGTAGCCCTGGCTGTCCTGGAACTCACTCTTTAGACCAGGCTGGCCTCGAACTCAGAAATCTGCCTGCCTCTGCCTCCCGAGTGCTGGAATTAAAGATGTGTGCCACCACTGCCCGGCGATGCTAAGCTTTTGAGTGCTACAGAACTCTATGGGTTTTCAGATTTCATTTACAGATTACTATGAAAGGATAGGAAATCACCATCAAGGAGGCAAAGAATGGAATTTTTCTCATATAAAATTATAAATGTTATAAAATTGTACAACCTGGGGCTGGAGGGATGGCTCAGTGGTTAAGAGCACTGACTGATCTTCCAGAGGTCCTGAGTTCACTTCCCAGCAACCACATGGTGGCTCACAACCATCTGTAATGGGATCTGATGTCCTCTTCTGGTGTGTCTGAAGACAGCTACAATGTACTTATATACATAAAATAAAATTAGTAAATCTAAAAAGTGGTACAGCCTTCTCAGAGCCATTCTCCAGGGAGTTACTTTCTTTTTCTGATACAGGGTTTCTCTGTGTAGTCCTGGCTGACCTGAAACATACTCTGTTTACTAGGCTGGCCTTGAACTCAGAGATCCACCTTGCTCTGCTTCCCAAGATAAAAGGCATTCGCCTTGGGCGTGGTGGTGCACACCTTTAGTCTCAACACTCAGGAGGCAGAGGCAGGCATATTTCTGAGTTCCAGTCCAGCCTGGTCTACAAAGTGAGTTCCAGGACAGCCAGGGATAAACAAACAGACTCAGATATCCTCCTGCAGCCAGGCATGGTGGCGCACACCTTTAATCCCAGCACTCCGTGCAGGCAACACAGCCACACATATAAATAAGTACATAGAAATTAAAAAGAAGTCAGGCATGGTGGTGCACGCCTTTAATCGCAGCACTCTGGAGGCAGAGGCAGGCGGATTTCTGAGTTCGAGGCTAGCCTGGTCTACAAAGTGAGTTCCAGGACAGCCAGGGCTATAGAGAGAAACCCTGTATCGAAAAAACAAAAAAACAAAAAACAGATATCCTCCTGCCTCTGCCTCCTGAATGTTGGGATCAAAGGCATGAGCCACCACTGCCTTGATGAAACAATGATTATTAAAAAATAAAAAAAAAAGGGGGTGGGGAGAGCTCTGCCGGGCAATGGTGGAGCCTGCCCTTAATCCCAGCACTCAGAACACAAAGACTGAGCATCAAGGGTTACAAAGAGAAACCCTGTGTCAAACAAAAACAAACAAACAGTGTGGTAGTGATGCACTGCAGGGTGTTCTGGCAATTTCCTCATTAGCTCTTAAGTTTTTTTTTTTTTTAAAGATTTATTCATTTATTATATGTAAGTACACTGTAGCTGTCTTCAGACACTCCAGAAGAGGGCGTCAGATCTCGTTACAGATGGTTGTGAGCCACCATGTGGTTGCTGGGATTTGAACTCCTGACCTTCGGAAGAGCAGTCGGGTGCTCTTACCCACTGAGCCATCTCACCAGGCCCTTAAGTTTTAAAATATGTCCCCAATGTTTCTTTCTCATGTTCTTTTTTTTTTTTTTTAATTAGGTATTTATTTCATTTACATTTCCAATGCTATCCCAAAAGTCCCCCACACCCACCCACTCCCACTTCTTGGCCTTGGCTTTCCCCTGTACTGAGGCATATAAAGTTTGCACGACCAATGGGCCTCTCTTTCCATTGATGGCCGACTAGGCCATCTTCTGATACATATGCAGCTAGAAACATGAGCTCTGGGGGCGTATTGGTTAGTTCATATTGTTGTTCCACCTATAGGGTTGCTCTCATGTTCTTAAACCGGGCTCTAGTGGTGCACCCTTTAATCCCAGCACTTGGGAGGCAGAGGCAGGTGGATTTCTGAGTTCAAGGCCATCCTGGTCTACAGAATGAGTTCCAGGACCGCCAGGGCTGAAGAGAGAAACCCTGTCTTGAAAAACAAAATATAATTTATTCTTATTTTTTGCGCATTGTTGCTTTGGCTGTCTGTGTTTCTGAAAAAGGTGTCAGAAGCCCTGGATCTGGAGTTCTAGACAGGTAAGACCTGCCCTGTGGGCACTGGGATTTGAACCCGGTACTCTTGAAGAAGAATGGATGCTCTTGACTGCTGAGTCACCTCTCCATGTCCCTTAGAAAGGTCTTTTTTCTTTTCTTTTTTTCTTTTTTTTCTTTTTTGTGAGATAGGGTTTTTCTGTAGCCCTGGCTGTCCTGGAATTCACTCTATAGGGCTTTGAACTCAGAAATTCGCCTACCTCTGCCTTCCAAGTGCTGGGATTAAAGGCGTGTGCCACCATTGCCCAGGAAAGGTTTTTCTAAGAAACAACTTTAGCCATTTGAGGTGGTCCACGCCTTTAATCCCAGCACTTGGGAGGCAGAGGCAGGCAGACTTCTCAGTTTGAGGCCAGCCTGGTCTACAGAGTGAGTTCCAGGACAGTCAGGGAAACACAAAGAAACCTTGTCTCGAAAAAATTAAAACAAAACAAAACAAAAAAAACCTTTAAACTTCTTTTAGAAAACAGGCCTTTGTGGTTTAAGCAATTTGAAACTTGGAAGCCTGATTGCCTAAGGGACTTGTGTCTATGTGTCCGTCCTTGGCAGGTGAATCCACTAGAGGTTGTGGATTCCTCCCCTCCCCGACTCCTCTCCTAGCTCTGCAGATCAAGGACAGTAGCCAGCCAAGGGTGTGGTGACTGTGGAGGTCACCTGAGAGGAAACAACCCTCCCCCTGAAGGGTAAAAAGAGATATTGACTAAATTATCTTTGGAAGTCTAGGCTGCTCACCTACATTAAAGGACTATGAATCAAAAAAGAACCCCTCCCCCAGCTTCTGTGCTTCCAGCTGCTTTGCCCTGTGCTTCTGCCCTGTGTCTGAGCCTGGCTGGGCAGCACCTTTTGTCTTTACTCATGACTCCCTTTATGCCTGGACCTTGGGATGGTAATAGACATCCTTCTGTACTGGGGACTACATTTATTTATTTTTCTTGGAATTTGAATCACTTTTTTTTAAAATTAATTAATTAATTTATTTATTTATTTAATGTAAGTACACTGTAGCTGTCTTCAGACGCACCAGAAGAGGGCATCAGATCTCATTACGGGTGGTTGTGAGCCACCATGTGGTTGCTGGGATTTGAACTCTGGACCTTCGGAAGAGCAGTCGGGTGCTCTTACCCACTGAGCCATCTCACCAGCCCATTGAATCACTTTCTATTTGTATTGAGCACAGAAAATTTGTATTCCTGTAGGGCAATGATGGCATCCGCCTTTCATCTCTGGTTGCATAGTTCAGGTTGGATTTCTGAGTTCCATGCCAGCCTGCTCTACAGAATGAGTTCCAGGGCATCCAGAGCTAGAGGGAGATTTCTGAGAACAAAGTTAATAGTCTTGTATCCTGTTCTTCCTTAACCCATGTTGTCCCTGGAATGTGATTTTCCTGCCCCTCCCTGGCCTGGTAAACAGGAGTGGGTTTACTGTAATTATTCCTCATGTTATGGTTATTATTCAATGTTTTTGTGCACAATTGTCCTTGTGACTTTACATAGCCTGAACTCATATGACCTTGACTAACCCTCAGAATAATCCTCAGAATATAAATTGTATAATGCCCTGAATAAAGATGGTTATTGCTTGAGACTTTACACCTCAGTTTTAGGCTCCACTCTCCCGCGGGTTCAAGCCACTGACTAGAACACTAACAGTAGACCAGGCTGGCCTTGAACTCAGAGATCCAAGGGTCTCTCCCTCCCAAGTGTCAGAATTAAAGGCAAGTACACCACCCCAGGTCGAGAGAGCTTTTAAAAATTAAGTATGTATATTTGAATGGGTGTGATTGACAGCATTGGTAAGGCGGGGCCTTTGTCCTTGAGAAGGTCTGTTGTGGCTCTGGCTGACCTGAAAGCTCCCTGTGGAGCCAAGGGTGACCTTGAGCTTCCAGTCCTCTTTGTAGGTGAGTCTGCAGCACTTTAGCAGGTTACAGGGTTACCTAGTTAATTAACTTGATATAGCGTCTCCTGTAGACCAGGCTGACCTTTAATTTGCTATGGATGGCCGGCCTTAAACTCCTGATCGTCCTATTTGCTTCCTGAGTGTTGGGATCACAAAACTGAAACAACACCTCCCTCCTTTGGTCTTGTGTGGTACTGGGGATGGAACTGGGTAAATGTGCATGCTACACAAGTACTTAACCACTTGATCCACATCCCTAGTATTATATGTAAGGTGACTCAGAGCTGAGAGATGGAGAAAAAAAAAACGGCTATCCTGATGTGCAGGGGACACTGGCATTTATCCTAAGGTAGGGTGGGGGTGGGGGGAAGGTTGCACTCAAAAATAGCTTGTACCATACACACAGATAGCAGTTATACAATTGTTTTGCATGTATGTGCACACATATGTGTGTATATGTGTGTGTGTATTTGTTGCTCTTTGGTTGATTTGTTTATTTCTCTGAATGTCCTGGAACTTGATCTATATAGCCTCTGACACCAGAGTGCTGGAATTAAACGTATGCACCATTTCCATCTGGCTTAAAATGGAACATATTTAGTTATGTTTACTTAATGCTGATGTCTAAGATGAAAGAAAGCATTACTATGATATTAGCTAATTAAAATGTCCTTTGTATTTTATTTAGCTTGTACCTGTGTTCCTGAGTGTGTCTGAGTCTGTGCACCTGAGCATGTATAGGTCAGAGGTCACAGGACACTTGTAGGCAGTCTGTTCCCGGCTTCCTTCCATTCTGGGTGGAACCGGGAGATCTAATCAGGTCACCAGGCTTGGCTGCAGGCCCCTTACTCACTGAGCCATCTCACTGACTCCATGTTTTATTGTACTAAATGTGATATTCATACATTCATATAACGTGTTTATATTAAATTCACTTCCTCCAATTTGTCCTTCCTAATTTCTCTATTTTCCCTAACAACACACCCACGATTTTTCCTTCCTAACTTCCTCTTTCTTTATGTTTTGGATTTTATTGTTGTTACTGTTCAGTTTTAGTTTGACACAGGCTCTCACTGTGGCTAGTCTCTTGCAAGTCTGTTGCTGAGGTGGGCCTCAAACTTGGGATCCTTCTGCCCTGCCTCAGTTTCCTGAGTACTGGATGGATATGCATCACTGGCTTTGGTTTCTTCTTCTAACTCTTTTCCTTCTCTCCTTAGCATGGAATTTGAAGAGCTTCATCTGCTTCTTCCTTTAGTCACAGGGAAAAAGTGGACTACACCCAGCCTAGGTGAAGCTTTACCGGAGACGCCTCTTGTTGAGGTGGCCAGTTGATAAAGATGTAAATGGGATTGGGAAACAAGAAACCCTGTGTGTGCAGGTGCAGACCAGTCATTCCTTGTTTTGGAGTTGGATACAGGAAGTACAGGAGGTCAAAATCGTTTTGGGCTACTTAGTGAGTTCAAGGACTTTTTGGGTTACCTAAGACCTTGTTCAAACTAAACAAGCATAATGCTCTGGAGAAGTGGCTTGGCTCGTGGTTCCGTGGTAGAAGCACTGGTCAGTTTTGTAGAGGATCTGGTTTTAGATTCCAGCACCCACGTGGTGGCTCAAAACCCATACATAGCTATAGTTCCACAGGATATGATGCCCATTTCTGACCTCGTGGGCACCAGGCACACACATGGTACACATACATATATGCATGCATAACTCTCTCTCCCCCTCTTTGTATGTGTGTGTTTATGTATATATATACACACACACATATACACACACAGATTAATCTTTTTTATATAATGTATTTTTAATTTTCTTCATTAGTGTTGCCTGCATGTTTGTCTGTGTGAGGGTGTCAGATCCTCTGGAACTGGAGTTACAGACAGTTGCAAGCTGCCACATGGATGCTGGGAATTGAACCCTAGGTCCTCTGGAAGAGCAACCAGTGCTCTTAACTGCTGAGCTGTCTCTCCAAAGTTAAAGCAATGGGCTGGAGATACAGTGTTGGTTCACAAGCATCTGGAACTCCAGATACAGGCAGCTGGGCTGAAGACTCTCCTTTGGCCTCTGTGGGCAACGGACACATATCCAGTACATATTCATACGTGCAGGCAACACAGCCACACATATAATAAGTACATAGAAATTAAAAAGAAGTCAGGCATGGTGGTGCATGCCTTTAATCTCAGCACTCTGGAGGCAGAGGCAGGCGGATTTCTGAGTTTGAGGCCAGCCTGGTCTACACAGTGAGTTCCAGGACAGCCAGGGCTACACAGAGAAACCCTGTCTGGAAAAACCAAAAAAAAAAAAAAAAAAGATGAGAAGGGGAAAAAACAAGGAAGAATCCCACCCCGCGGTTTGATTGCCTTTTCTGGAGTTAAGGATGTTAGTGAATCACCATGTGAATGCTGGGAGCAACTCCTGTGCCAGGAATGCTGCTCTAGCCATTGATCCATCTCTCCAGCTCCTTCCCTCTGCAGTTCACACTGAAGTCCTCTTCTCCTTCCTATTCTTGTGTGTGTCCCTATTCTTCAGTGAATGTACCCTTGTGTGTTATTGATATTGCTGTTATTTTGAAACCTCTGTGCAGGTCTCCCTGGTTAGCCTCAAACTCCCTCTATAGTTAGGGATGGTCTTGAACTCCTGCTCCGTCTGCTTCCATCTTGTCAAATACTGCATGCACTCCTAAGACCAGCAAACTGCAGTACAGCCAGGACTACATGGTGAGACCCTGTCTCAAAACAAAACAAAACAAAACAAAACAAAACAAAACAAAACAAAACAAAACAAAACTCATCACACTGCCGGATGTGGGGGATCAACTGGGGCTCAGAGTAAAAGTAGGTTCTTTCCATCCACCATGGGTGGGTTCTGGGAATCGAACTCGGGTCATCAGGCTTAATCACAATCAATTTGACCCATGGAATCATCTTACTAACTAACCCTTATTGAATTTTGAGACAAGGGCTTGCTTTCCACACAGGACTGAGTTCACATTTACCGCAGAGCTCTGCTAGCCTCTAACCACTGAGATTCCAGGTGTGACCCACTGGATCTTGCTGCCTTATTAACTTTTCTTCCTCTCTCTGTCTGTCTGTCTCTCTCTTTCTCTCAGGTTTTTGTTTTTTGTTTTTCCTGAGACAGGGTTTCTCTGTGTAGCCCTGGCTGTCCTGGAACACACTCTGTAGACCAGGCTGGCCTCAAACTCAGAAATCCGTCTGCCTCTGCCTCCCAAGTGCTGGGATTAAAGGCGTGCGCCACCACCACCCAGCTCGGGAACAGACTGCCTGGTTTCTTTTTAACTTTTCATGTGTGGCGAGCTGAGTCAAAAATGTGGTTTTCTGGATGCCAGGCACACTCTGAGCGACATGTTTATACTTGTTCTAGTCTTCTGTTCCTGTTTCCCCCCTTCTCTTACTTTGTAGCCTTGGCTGGCTTGCAATTTTCTTGGCCAACCAAGATGCTCCTTCTTCTGCCTCCCAAGTGCCTGGAATATCCAGCACTATATCCAGCATATTCATATGTATATTGAAGACTAGGTGGCCTGTTATCTTTGGAACAATACAGAGAAAATTAGCATGGGCCCTATGCAAGGATGACCCCAAAGTTAATCAAGTGTTCCACATTTTGCCCTTTTTCACTCTCATAGTCACCTGCAGGGAAACTGAGGTACAATGCTATGAATCTGCTGAGCCTTATCACTATCCTTCTGTCAGCTCCCCAAATCCCACCCACCAAGGTTTTTTTAAAAAAACAAAAAACAAACAGATAACCCAGGCTAGGTTATGTTTGGCTACAAACTTGCTATGTATGCAGGAATAGAACTCAGGGTTTAAGGCATGCCACACAAACACACTAGGAATGGAGTAGCAGACCCAGTCACATTCTCTTGGAATCAGTTTAGAACCTGAATAAGAAAATGTCTTTGGGATCCTGTAGCGGCAGGAGTTTCCTGAGTATCTTTAGTTATTCTGAACAATCCTGTTAATCGCTGGGGAGTTTATGTTAAAGAGCTTCAGGGTGGAACATCTGTAGCCTCTGGGGAAGGGTAGTCTCCAAAAGGACAGACAGATTTACTGGATTTCAACCTTCACACCTTTCTACCAACTTCCTGGAAAGAGGGTGGGGGGTTCATTGGGATCCCTCAAAAAAAAAAAAAAAAAAAAACCGGCAGGCAGATCTTTTCTGAGTCGCTGAGGCTGAGGGAAGGATGTAGGTCTGGAGAGATCCTGGAAGCCTCTTGCTGAGGCTGAGGGAAGGATGTAGGTCTGGAGAGATCCTGGAAGCCTCTTGCATCATCATGCTCTGCATCTGTCCTGGCTGAGTGTCTTCATTCTGCCAACTGTGAGTAAAGCATGTGGACCTGATGGGTGGTGAGTGGGTGGGAACTCCTATACTGCCTTTCAAAAGCAGGTATAACAAACTAGCTTATGGCAATGGTATTTTGTATTTCAAGTGTGTGTGTGTGTGTGTGTGTGTGTGTGTGTGTGTGTGTGTGAGTGTGAATCTGGAGGTGACACACTTTTAATCCCAGGATTCAGCGGCAGGCTGGTTTCTGAGTTTCAGGACAACTACGGCTTTATAAAGAAACTTTGTCTTGGACCCACCCCCTCAACCGCCCCACACACACACACATAAAAGAGGGAGTGTGTGTTTGATCTGAAGCTATGAAGTTGGTTCAAGCCCCACTTGTCTTTTTTTTTAATTTTTTTCAAGTTTTATTTATTATATCTAAGTACACTGTAGCTGTCTTTAGACACCCCAGAAGAGGGTGTCAGATCTTATTACAGATGGTTGTGAGCCACCATGTGGGTTGCTGGGATTTGAACTCAGGACCTTTGGAAGAGCAGTCAGTGCTCTTAACCGCTGAGCCATCTCTCCAGCCCCCCCCCCCCCCCCCCCCCCCCCCCGTCTTTTGACTTCCAAATGTATATACATTGTGGCACCCAACACTCTCCACTTAATACATAATTAATGGCTGGTCAGTGGTGGCTCACCTCTTTAATCCCAGCACTTGGGAGGCAGAGGCAGGTGGATTTCTGAGTTCAAGGCCAACCTGGTCTACAGAGTGAGTTCCAGGACAGCTAAGGCTACACGGAGAAACCCTGTCTCGAAAAATCAAAAAACCAAAACCAAACAAACAAAAAAAACTAAAAAAACATAATGTAATATAAAGGTCTATGTACTTTTGCCCAGTGAGCCATTGCACTGATCTCAAATTCTGCCTTGGGAAGATGTGGAGGCTCTCGTCTGTAATCTCAGGAATAGGAAGTTATGTCTATAAGGTTTCTGCAGGTTCAAAACATCAGCACTAGATTGTAAGTTTCAGGAAAGCCTAGGATACAAAATCAAAATCAGAGCTGGAGAGATAGCTCAGCGGTTAAGAGCACTGACTGCTCTTCCAGAGGTCCTGTCCCAGTAACCATGTGGTGACTCATGACCATCTGTAATGGGAACCGATGCCTCCTTCTTGTGTGTCTAAAGACTGCAATCCTATACTCATATAAACAAAGAATAAAATCGCCAGGCATGGTGGCACCCGCCTCTAATCCCAGCACTTGGGAGGTAGAGGCAGGTGGATTTCTGAGTTCCAAGCCAGCCTGATCCAAAGAGTGAGTCAAAAAAAGTCAACTACCCAGGGCTATTGAGATGGAACAGACAGACTTGTGGCCAAGTCTGATGACCATCCATCCCTGAGACCCATGCAGTGGAGTTGGAGAGCTAGCACTCACAAGTTGTCTTCTGACCTCCACCCAGGCACACTTCAAGTCTCCAAACACATGAAGCAGTGTTGAACATTTTTCCCCCTAAACAAGATGATTTATGATTGGGGAAGTGGCTAAGTGGCAGGTTACTTGCTTAAGGTGCCAGCAATACTGCAAAAGAGAAACCAGAAAGATCCGGTAAAATGTAACAATGAAACGATAATTTGAAGTTACTTAAAAGTATCAAATTGTAGCAGAGCTCACGGGATCAATGTAAGCAAGACCAACCTGGTGTGTATAGGGAATTCAGGCCAGTTACCACTACAAAGGGAGACTGTCTCAAAAACTAAAATAAAAATACAAAAGCCCCAAACAGCCGGGCAGTGGTGGCACACACCTTTAATTCCTGCACTTGAGAGGTAGAGGCAGGCAGATTTTTGAGTTCAAGGGCAGCCTGGTCTGCAGAATGAGTTCCAGGACAGGCAGGGCTACACAGAGAAACTCTGTCTTGAAACAAAACAAAACAAAATAAAACAAAATAAATGAAGCCCCAAACAACAACACCACCCAAAAAAAAAAAAATCTTATGGATTGGGCTAGGGATAGAGCTCATATACCAAATAAAGCAGACAAATAAGGTCTGTAGTAAATTTTGAGAGTAAACATGGCATATGTGCCTTGAAAAGTAAGATCTGAGTTTGATTCCTACTATACACATGGTGATGGCTAGGTACGGTATTAAAGCCTTGTAAGAACAGTAATACACTGCTGGGCCTGGTGTTGCATGCCTTTTATCCCAGCACTTGGGAGGCAGAGGCAGGTGGATTTCTGAGGCCAGCCTGGTCTGCAGAGTGAGTTCCAAGACAGCCAGAACTATACAGAGAAAAACCCTGTCTCGAAAAACAAAGAACAATAATTACACATGGCAGGAAAATATCACTTAGTTCTGTAATCTGAGCTTCTCTGGAGTCTTTTTTTTGTTTTGTTTTTGTTTTTGAAGACAGGGTTTCTCTGTTTAGCTCTGGCTGTCCTGTAGACCAGGTTGTCCTCGAACTCAGAAATCTGCCTGCCTCTGCTGCCCAAGTGCTGGGATTAAAGGTGTGTGCCACCATGCCTGGCTTTTTCTTCTTTCTTTCTTTCTTTCCTTCCTTCCTTCCTTCCTTCCTTCTTTCTTTCTTTCTTTCTTTCTTTCTTTCTTTCTTTCTTTCTTTCTTTCTTTCTTTCTTTCTTTCTCATTTGTTATGTAAGTGCATTGTAGTTGTCTTCAGACAGGCCAGAAGACAGCATCAGATCTCATTATGGTGGTTGTGAGCCATGTTGGGATTTGAACTCAGGACCTGGGAAATAACAGTCAGTGCTCTTAGCCACTGAGCCATTTCGCCTGCCCAAAGACCTGAGTTTCTTTCTTTCTTTTCTTTTATAATTAATTAATTAATTAATTAATTATATGTAAGTACACCATAGCTGTCCTCATACACTCCAGAAGAGGGAGTCAGATCTCATTTCAGATGGTTGTGAGCCACCATGTGGTTGCTGGGATTTGAACTCAGGACTTTAGGAAGAGCAGTGGGCACTCTTAACCGCTGAGCCATCTCACCAGCCCCAAGACCTGAGTTTCTTAAAGGGGTCATGGAACAGTCCCTGGCAGACAAGACTGATATGCTACACAGTTGCCAGTGGCAAATTGCTTGATGGGTTGAGGAAAAGTCCACAAACCTGGACACAGAACTAACTATTCACTGCTGAGGTGGTGTGAGCAGAGAAATAAAAATATGTTGTTTGTTTCCTTCATATGACTAGAAAACATCAGAAAAATCCCAGCTCCTGATAAGCTATTGTAAATGGAGTAGTAACTGCCTTGCATGCTATTATCTCTGGAGACATTGCCTTTAGTACCAGTCCTGCTTCGTCCTTTTTTGAGTCCTTGCATTAAGCCTTGCCTTCCTGTGAATTTTTGTATTCTCCTGTTCTCTTAAATTTGTGCTTATGCCAAATTGTGGGAGTGAGTTCTCGACACCCTGATGTGTGGATTTCAAGGATCAAACTCAGATCTGTAGGCTTGGCCAGAGGTACTGATAATCTGTCCCATTTCAAAGGCCCGACTTTATCTTTTTTTTCTTTTTTAAAAATTAAATTTATTAGAGGCAGGTGGATTTCTGAGTTCGAGGACAGCTTTGGTCTACAAAGCAAGTTTCAGGACAGCCAGATATACAAAGAAACCCTGTCTCAAAAAAAAAAAAAAAAAAAAAAAAAAAAACCAAAAATTATTTACATTCCAAATGTTGCCTCCCAAAGGCCCAACTTGAAAAGAATTTTTTTTGTTGTTTGTTTTTTGAGAAAAGAAAATTTTAAGTCCGGCATGGTGGCAGAAGCCTTTAATCCCAGCACTCGGGAGGCAGAGACAGGTGGACAGGGGTGTTGGGGCTGGAGAGATGGCTCAGTGGTTAAGAACATTTACTGCTCTTCCAAAGGTCCTGAGTTCAATTCCCAGCAACCACATAGTGTGGCTCACAACTTTTGTAACAGGATCAGATGCCCTCTTCTGGTGTGTCTGAAGACAGCTCTAGTGTACTTGTCATATATATAAAATAAATAAATAAAATCTTAAAAAACTATTACAGGGTCTCACTCTATTAAGGCTGGCTGGGAAAAGAGATGTTTGCCTGGTTTTGCTAGAGTGTTTTGTCTTATTTGTCTAAAAACTTATCTGTCAATATTTCTCGCACTTTATAGGTATGGGAAGGAGAATCAGTTCAAGGTCAAAATCTAATAGAGAAAGGGAATGAAAGAAAAATAAAGAAAAAAAGAGAGAGCCAGGTTTGCTTTTTTCTATTGCAAAGATTAAATTGAGGCCTCAGTCTTCACCTCTGAGCAGAACTCAGCTAGAAGTGCATTTCTGACCTCCAATCAGGTTACTTTATAATCCCAGCACTGGAAAGGCTGTGGCTGGAAGATTCCTGCCTTTGAGGGCAGCCTGGGCTACACAGAGACTTTTAAAAGCTAAACAAACAAACCCGTTATAGCTGGTACCTAGTTAAGAATACATTTAAAGGATTTATTTAGGGTGTAAGCTTGACAGTTTGGGACTATTTCTCCGAACAATCTAGGGACATTTATTTGTTTTATTTTGTTTTGTTTTTTTGAGACAGGATTTCTCTGTATAGCCCTGGCTGTCCTAGAACTCACTTTGTAAACCAGACTGGCCTATAATTCAGAAATCCACTTGCCTCTGCCCCCCAAGTCCTGGGATTAAAGGCATCTGCTAGGCTATCGAGGGACATTTATATACCACAGTTCAGGTATGGAATTGGGGGAGTGGAGTGTAAAGCCACAAGCCAGTTTTCTCCCTTCCACCTGAAGCAGTAGATTTCCTTGTCTAAGGGCAGACTTCTGGAAGAAGAGAAAGCTATCTTACCTTGGGATATGCCTAGTTAAAGTCAAGCCTGAACCTCATGGCAGGAATTTCTCTCTTACTGTATTTCCATTTCCTATAAAGTGATTATGATCACTAATGAGTCCGCAGTCAATGGCTAATCAAAATAAAGATGTAGGGAAAAAATCAAAGCTAATTTGATTTCTCTTTGGTCTTGAAGTTGGTTTGACACCTCTAGGATGTCACCTGGATGACCCGACTCGCTTCTGGAAACATTCGTTTTCGAGATACCTTTACTCCCATCTGATTAGAGATACTCTGACTCCCATCACTGAAAGAGATGGTGACCTGTAGATTTCAACACTCCTTTGACCTAAGAAAAAAGGGGAGGGAGCGCGGGCGGAATTTCAGGAAAGCCTAGGAAGGAGTGGACAGGAGAAGGGTCGAGAGGAGTCCGGCTCCGATTTGGGAAAATCCAGCTCGCATTTTGCCTCTCGCTCAGCGGTACAGGGTCCAGCAAAGGCTGTGCCCCAGCTACACTCCTAGAGGTCTGTACTGGGGAGACACCGCTGCTCTGGGGGGGGGCGAGGGCTGACCTGGCTGGGAGTACCCGCGCACTCCGCTCGTGGAACACTGCACTCTGCAACTGGTTTGTACAATCCCGGGGTCTGTATTCGCCCCTGGACGTCCTCTCCCTCCCTGGTCATGTACCTCTACCTGCCTCTTCTACGGGAACATTCGCGGAGCAGCTCCCCAACCCGGGTGCTCGGGCCCTGACCGTGCCGGATGGTAAGTGTCCATCCTAGGCCCGCCTGAACTCCTTGGCGCGTGCCGGAGCCTCAGGCTCCAAAGTTGCACGGACCAAGACCCGCTGGAAAGTTTGTCCAAGGATTGGTGCAGGCTTCTAGCAGGGGTGACCCGCGCTGCCCTGGGATCCAGAGGCAGTTTAGGGTGAGCTGGGGCGGCAGCAAAGAGCCGGGGAGTTGGGAGAGGGTACTACTCCGTGGCGGGACGGAGCTGGGGGGCGGATCTCGATCGGGCTAGGACTTTGCACGCCGCGATGCTTGGTGATGACTCGTGCGAGTCAACTCCGCGCCACGACCCCCTATCCCGGGCCGCTCCGGGTCTTTCGTGGCGGGTGACTAACAATGCTCGCGGGGGACCTTACAGCGCTCCCCAGAAAGTTTAGTTAGCCCTGGCTAGGATCGGTTCGCATGGGGACCTCCAGACTTGGCATCAACTGGAGATCCTGTAGGGGAAACGCATGTATGGCCTCTGGGAGGTCCCCAGACAGGAGTTCTTAGAAAGTCTGGGAGTCTGCCTGTAGGGAGGCGATAGCTTTTGCCAGCGAGGAGTGGGGAGCGCGAGCTGTCGGGTTCAGAAGTGTCTCACGCGTTTGAGACGTACCCCATCCTTCGCGGATGAACCCTAGAAAGGGGTTGCTGGGAGCCACTTCGGGAGTGCAGGGGACCTGGAGGTCTGGGAAAGGCTGGTCCGGAATTGGGAGGTTCAAGAAGAAGCAAGAAAGTAGGATATGTTGCCAGCGCCGAAACGCAAGTTTTTGGAATGCTACTGACTGGTTCTGGGATCCTGGAGAGGGGATTGAGGGCGTACGTGTGCTCGCAGCGGCAGAGTGAGTGCCTAAGACTTATCGTGCTGCACGTGAGCTCCGGGAGCTCGCGGTCCCTGCCTGGGCTGAAGAGACCACCGCCTACTCCGCGGGGTAGGGAAGCAAATCTTCCTTTTTCCGGAGGGGTGTGCTCGCCTATGATTATTCCAGCGCTGGGTTGGTAAAGGCATAGAGATCTCCGTGAGTTTCAGGGCAGCTAGGGCTGCATGGTGAGACCAGTCTGAAAAAGCAACTTCCCCTTTCTCTTACTCTCTCCTTCACCTCCAGTGTTCGCCCATTAATCCACAGGAATGAGTCAGGAAAGAAGTGTCCGGCTCCAGTTGCCCTTTGGGAACTGAACTGGGTACGTTTCTGACCCACTAAAATTAATGTGACTTTAAGAAAGACTTAATGCTGGAGCAGCGATAAGGATTCCCTGACTCAGCCGGGCGTGGTGGCGCACGCCTTTAATCCTAGCACTCGGGAGGCAGAGTCAGGCGGATTTCTGAGTTCGAAGCCAGCCTGGTGTACAGAGTGAGTTCCAGGACAGCTAGGGCTACACAGAGAAACCCTGTCTCGAAAAAACAAAACAAAACCCAAAAAAAACAAACAAACAAAAAGGATTCCCTGTCTTCCCCACCCCCACAACTCTTTCCAAGTGAACCAACCATCCTGAGCTGAGCGGCTACTGAGGAATTTGCAATGACTTTCCAGACCTTGGGACTACCACGACAGGATTGGTTTGGGGTGGAGTTGTGCGCTCACGCCGGATGATTGGACGAGGGGGCGCCATAAAGCAGCCCTTCCCCTCAGGTATTGGTTTCTTTTCTTTTCTCTTTTTTCTCTTCTCTTCTCCTTTCTTTTCTTTTCTGTCTTCCTTTTTTGTTTTTTTTTTTTCGAGACACGGTTTCTCTGTATAGTCCTGGAACTCACTTTGTAGACCAGACTGGCCTCGAACTCAGAAATCCTCTTGCCTCTGCCTCCCGAGTGCTGGGATTAAAGGAGTGCCCTACCACGCCCGGCAGGTATTGGTTTCTTGAGGCAAAAACAATTTGGAGAGTATATTTAGATTCAGTTACACACAACTGAATATAGTTAATTAGGTATTTATGGGTATAGTGAAGCTTAATGCTTCCAGACCAGCCGCTAATAATTAAAAAGAATCTCAGATGCTACAGTTTATGGCTTCCTGGGTTTTGATGTCTGTTTTAAAGAATTTATGTGTGGTAAGGTGTCACTCTATTCCAGACTGACTTGACCTTTACTGGCAGAAGCTGGTCTCGAACTTATGACTCCTCCTGAATATTGGGATTACAGATATGCACCCTCCACTGCTGTTGCCTCTGGTCCTCGCGGTGATACTCCTGCCTTGCTCAGCCGGTGTTCTTGGCTGTGAGTGCAGATCTTCATTGATCATATAGGGCATTGCCCTGGTCTTCATATCCCCAATTAAGCATTTTGAATTGGGGTCTTTTTAAAAATAAACATTTGGAGGAATAGGATTTATTTAGGGTCTTTAGTAGGCTGGACTAAATGACTGTAGAACTCAACATTTTAATGAGTTAACTATTGCTCTCAGATTCCCTGCTTCCGCTGAAGGGGTGGGTCAGAGGTTGGAGACACCCTCCTCACCCTTTGTCTCTTCCTTATCTACCTTCTTCCCCTCCCCCACCTTCTGGACACATCCTTCCTGCCTCCTTCATTTCTTTTCCCCCTTGTCCTTAAGAAAAAAAAAATTTTTTTTTAAACCTGTATGTCTTTTGATTCTCCTTCCCCTACCTGACCTCAGTTCTCTTCTGTTGTCTTTAACTCCTTACATTCTTGTGAATTCTTGGCTTTGCTCAGTCGTTTGGATTTCTATCTTTTCACCTTATAAAATGTATAAGATACTGTTCCTTAGCCTCTTCCTGTTCTTCCTTAAACCGCCTGGCTTTTGGAAGAGACTTTTAACCTCTTTTTTTCCCCTGTTCTCTTCCATTTTGGTTCTCTTTGCGTCCCCCACCCGACCCTGCCCCCGTGGGGTGTCCGGGGGTGTTTTACATATGGAAGGAGGCAGCTTTCAGCTGCATTTCCCTGAGCAGCCTCTCCGAGCGCCCCAGGCTTTCACACTTCCTGAGATAGCCTCCCCCCCCCCCCCCTTCAATGTAGAATCTAGTTGTGGGGAAATCCAGCCCAGTGTCAACTTTTTTCAGAAAATGCTTTTAATAAGTCTTATATTAGTCTTAGTGTTTGGTTTGGTTTGGTTGGTCCAGGGGAAAAGCCTTTATGGTCTCTGGGCCTGAAATCAGTTTGCGTGTAGCTTTAGGCATGCAAATGACACTTTAGCACCGGCGGCAGCTGGAAGGATTGCAGTGTTATTTCAAATTGATGTTTGGGCTCAATGGTTACTTAAGAAAGTGCAGCAGCCATTGCCTGCTCAGGGGACTTCCAGAGGTAAGCAAGAGAAGAGATTTTCGAGGGAGAGGAAATTCCCCGATGGTGCCATCAATACTGTAATTCACGGCCTACTGGTATTGTTAGGAAGCTAGCCTTTCATTTTTTTTAGGTAAGGAGAATAAATACTTTTATTTTTTTTTTTATTTTGTTTTTGAAGACAGGGTTTCTCTGTGTAGCTCTGGCTACCCTGGAACTTGCTCTGTAGACCAGGCTGGCCTTGAACTCATGAGGTCCACCTGCCTCTGCCTCACCCCCACTACCCTCAGTGTCAACTCTGACTAGTTTTATTTTCATTTTCCTCCCTGGACAATAAGGACTCAATAGGATCCTGTCAGTTAATTACACATGGCTCCCCCTCCTGGGCCTTGCTAGATATATCTATTAAGATGGGTACCAGGTATTTTCTTATATCTGTATTGCAGAGATACCCGGATATATTCAGATATATTCTAGGTTAGAGTAAGTAAAACATTTAGAAGTACTTTTTTTTTGTTTTGTTTTGTTTTGTTTTTTGTTTTTTGAGACAGGGTTTCTCTGTGTAGCCCTGGCTGTCCTGGAACTCACTTTGTAGACCAGTCTGGCCTTGAACTCAGAAATCCACCTGCCTCTGCCTCCCAAGTGCTGGGATCAAAGGTGTGCGCCACCACTGCCCAGCTTATTATTTTCTTATTTAATTACTCATTTACTGATGTAGAGAATTGAACCTAGGGCTTCAGACATGAGAGGTAAGCTCTCTACCACGGAGCTGCATCCCCAGCCCCTTTTCCTGTCATCGTGAGACAGGGGTCTCTGGCTGGGTCTGCCTCAGCAGCTCAGGTACTTGGGATTACAGGCCTGTACTGCTAAGCCTGAATCAAACTGAGTTTTCCCAAAACTACCTCAGACTAGTTTCTATCCCTCAACCTCCAAGTGCCTGAAGACAGCCTTGAACACGACCCTCCAGTTTTCACCTTACAAGTAGTGGAATTATTGGCATCTATCACCCACCATGGCACTTTTCCTTACTATTTAGTTTGGTTTGGGGACAGGCTCTTTTATGTAGCCTGGACTGTCCTAGAAGTAGCTTTGAACTCTGCTTGCTGACTGATAGTAGACCAGGTTTCACACTTGTGAGTCTGTCTGCTGTGTAGGCTGACCTTGAGTCTTCCTCCGGGTTACTTCCGGTTACTTGTTTGGGTTACCAGTGTCCACCACATCTGGCTTCTTCTTGAACTTTGTTTTGAGATAGTCCTGGCTGGTTTGGAGCTTGCTTTGTAGTCTAAGCTTGTTTGGAACTCACCAATCTTATTGTCTGTGCCTCTGGAGTGCTGGGATTAAGGGTCTATGGCACCCTCTCCAGCTGGGCTTTTAATTTATTTAGTTTTATGAATTTAGCCTATAAATTTATTTAAAAAAAAAACGATTTATTTATTTATTTCACGTATGTGAGTACAGTATCACTGCCTTCAGACACACCAGAAGAGAGTGAGCCACCATGTCATTGCTGGGAATTGAACTCAGGACCTCTGGAAGAGAAGCCAATGCTCTTAACCACTGAGCCATCTCTCCAGCCCTATAAATTATTTTTTATATTGAGACAAGAGTTTCCCTTGCTGTCCTGGAATGGCCTTAGAGCCTCTGCTCTGGTTAAAGCAGAGATGCTGGGATTAAAGACTTGTGCCGCCACACCTGGCTCAATGTTTATAAAATTAAAAGTTAATTTTAGGGCACCTTTGATAATTAATCCATATTATAGACTCATTTAATACTATTTACATTATATCCTCCCCCCCCCCCTTTTTTTTTGGTCCTCCCCATAGTTTTCAAAAAGAATCTATCCCTTGGGACACCTTAGTTTATCACAAGAGGTTACATTGTATCTGTGCCTGCATAGTAATAAAGTTCAAGGGGCCCTTGGTTTCTTCTGATTGTCTCTGAAGCTTGCCTGCCTGTTTTAGTCACTTTCTTTCCGTATAGATGGGATTTTAGGGGTCACTGACCTCTTTCAAGACCTCCTTTTAAAAAAGGGGTGGGGGGACTGTTCAGTTGTGAAAAGACCTGCTCTTCGAATCCTCCGTCACCTTCTCATTTCTTTGGTATTTCTGTTTCCTTTGCCACGTCTATGTTTTGGATGCTAAATCATGAGCGGTAATTTAACTACACTTTGAGTTTCTTTGAGTTTGCACTTCAGTTTAAAAAAAAAAAAAACAGAATTGACAAATCAATTTGTAAACTACTTTTAAAAGCAGATCCCAGGGCAACCTCTGGCTTATCCAGAATACTGGCCCACATACATGAATTTAAATTTTCTTTCCAGTACCAAGATTATATGCTTCTATAAGTTTTTAGCTCTACCATCGTGATAGATTAAAAAAAAAAAAAACATACCTTGATGGTGTTACAATGAGAGATTGAAATGGATGTCAGTTCTTAATGGAAACAGTTATTAAAATCATTCTTGGTTTTCTGAAGATAGTTCTGGAACTGTATCTGAGGATGTGAGTGACCTCAGCATGTATAAACCTATGGCGCTGGAGTTACAGCGCCCCCTATGTGGGTACAGGGACGCACAGGTTGCCTGCAAGATGCCTGCAATGCTGTAAAGTTCATTGTAAATAAAGCTCTGTGGTTTCTCTTCTCTTCTCTTCTCTTCTCTTCTCTTCTCTTCTCTTCTCTTCTCTTCTCTTCTCTTCTCTTCTCTTGTTTTTCGAGACAGGGTTTCTCTATAGTCCTGGCTGTCCTGGAACTCACTCTGTAGACCAGACTGGTCTCAAACTCAGAAATCCACCAGATTCTGTCTCCCAAGTGCTGGGATTAAAGGTGTGTTGCCACCACTGCCCGGCCTTTGGTTTCCTTTTTTTTGTTGTTGTTTTTTGTTTTGTTTTTTTTAAAGATTTATTCATTTATTATATGTAAGTACACTGTAGCTGTCTTCAGACACACCAGAAGAGGGAATCAGATCTTGTTACAGATGGTTGTGAGCCACCATGTGGTTGCTGGGATTTGAACTAAGGACCTTTGGAAGAGCAGTCGGGGGCTCTTACCTGCTGAGCCATCTCACCAGACCCTGTGGTTTCCTTTTTAAATTTTTTTTAAATTAAGATTTTTCTCTGAGATGGGGTTTCTCTGTGTAGCCCTGGTTGTCCTGGAACTCTGTAGACCAGGCTGGCCTTGAATTCAGAGATCCACCTGCCTCTGCCTCTAAATCGCTGGGATCAAAGGAGGAGTGCGCCATCACCACCATGCAAAAATTTGTGTTTTTGTGTATGGGTGTTTGACTGTATGTTTGTCTGTGCACCAAGTGTGCATGCCTGGTGCCTAAGGAGCCAAGAAGAGGGCAGCAGATGGCCTGGAACTGAAGTTACAGTTGTGAATCGCCATGTACATGCTGGGAATTGAGCCCAGGTCTACTGTAAAAGCAGGCAACAGCCTTAATTTCAAGCCACGGGTCTAGGTTCCCTTTTATTTGAGACAGGATCTCGTGTAGCCCAGACTGGCCTCAGATTCACTATGTAGCTATGGATGGCCTCAAACTCCGATGATCCTGCCTCTACCTAAATATCTGGGCAATGTTGTGACTCATGCAACTAACTCAGTCTCCCAAATGCTGGGAATAAAAATTTGAGCCACTTTACCAAGCTAAATACTATCTGCATATGGTAGCTATACAGAGAAACCCTGTCTCGAAAAACCAAAAAAAAAAAAAAAAAAAAATCTCAGTTTTCTAGTTATTAAGTTATTAGCAAATCTCTTTCTAGTAGAGTACAAAGGACTAATAATAATATTTGCTATTGTTATTTTAGACCCCAAACTCAGGTGACCAAGCTTGGCAACACCTCCAGATTCTCCTCAAAAGGAAGATTTTGCAAAGGACCAATGACACTGTGCCCCGCATCCTTGCATCTTTACTTACTCTGCAGCCATGTCTCGGTCCCGCCCCGCAAAGCCTTCCAAATCAGTCAAAACAAAGCTACAGAAAAAGAAAGACATCCAGATGAAGACGAAGACATCAAAGCAGGCTGTCAGACATGGGGCATCAGCGAAGGCAGTGAACCCCGGAAAACCGAAGCAATTAATTAAAAGAAGAGATGGTAAGAAGGAAACGGAAGACAAAACCCCGACACCGGCGCCGAGTTTTCTGACGCGAGCCGGGGCCGCCCGAATGAATCGGGATCGAAACCAAGTTCTTTTTCAGAACCCAGACTCCTTAACTTGCAACGGGTTTACAATGGCTCTTCGAAGAACCTCTCTTAGCTGGCGACTCTCCCAGCGCCCAGTAGTCACACCCAAACCTAAGAAAGTACCACCTTCAAAGAAGCAGTGTACACATAATATCCAGGACGAGCCGGGGGTAAAGCACTCTGAAAATGATTCAGTCCCCAGCCAACACGCTACCGTGTCCCCAGGCACAGAGAATGGTGAACAGAACAGGTGTTTAGTTGAAGGGGAGAGCCAAGAGATAACCCAGTCTTGCCCTGTATTTGAGGAAAGAATAGAAGATACCCAAAGCTGTATTTCCGCATCTGGGAACCTGGAAGCAGAAATTTCTTGGCCACTGGAAGGGACACATTGTGAAGAACTACTTTCTCATCAGACATCTGATAATGAGTGCACTTCCCCTCAAGAGTGTGCTCCATTGCCCCAAAGATCAACTTCCGAAGTTACCTCTCAGAAAAACACTAGCAATCAGTTAGCAGACTTGAGCTCACAAGTAGAGTCTATCAAGCTGTCTGATCCTTCTCCGAATCCTACGGGAAGCGACCATAATGGCTTTCCAGACTCCAGTTTTAGGATCGTTCCTGAATTGGACCTGAAAACCTGCATGCCTCTTGATGAGTCTGTGTATCCCACAGCTCTGATAAGATTCATCTTGGCAGGCTCACAGCCGGATGTCTTTGATACTAAGCCCCAAGAAAAAACCCTTATAACAACCCCAGAACAAGTGGGAAGCCACCCAAATCAAGTTCTGGATGCCACCTCTGTCCTAGGACAGGCCTTTAGTACTCTTCCACTTCAGTGGGGATTTTCTGGTGCTAACTTAGTTCAAGTTGAGGCCCTGGGCAAGGGTTCAGACTCACCAGAGGATCTTGGTGCTATTACTATGCTAAACCAACAAGAAACTGTGGCTATGGATATGGATAGGAATGCTACCCCGGACCTGCCTATCTTCCTTCCTAAGCCTCCAAACACAGTTGCTACCTACAGTAGCCCTCTTTTAGGGCCTGAGCCCCACAGCTCTACCTCCTGTGGGCTTGAAGTCCAAGGTGCTACCCCGATTTTAACTTTGGACTCAGGACACACTCCCCAACTCCCACCAAACCCTGAGTCAAGTTCAGTACCTCTGGTAATAGCTGCAAACGGTACGCGAGCTGAGAAGCAGTTTGGTACCAGCCTTTTCCCAGCCGTCCCACAAGGGTTTACAGTCGCAGCCGAGAATGAAGTCCAGCATGCCCCATTAGATCTTACCCAGGGTTCTCAGGCTGCTCCCAGCAAACTGGAAGGAGAGATTTCTCGGGTCAGCATCACTGGCTCAGCTGATGTCAAAGCCACAGCGATGTCCATGCCGGTTACACAGGCCAGTACCTCTTCTCCCCCATGTAATTCTACGCCGCCAATGGTGGAGAGGAGGAAGCGCAAGGCCTGTGGGGTCTGTGAGCCGTGCCAGCAGAAGGCCAACTGTGGGGAGTGCACCTACTGCAAGAATCGAAAGAACAGCCACCAGATCTGTAAGAAGAGGAAATGCGAGGTGCTCAAAAAGAAGCCAGAGGCCACCTCACAGGCACAGGTGAGCGCAGCCCGGGGCTGGGATCTCCTGTGTTTGGCGCAGCATCAGTCCCCGCCCCTAAGAATTTGTGGATGGCATCTTGTGGTAGATTGGTGCTGGGGATTGAATCTAGGGGTTTCCCCGAGCTAAGCGTGTTCTCTACCCTTACCTGCCGCTTCCTCAGACATAGCCAAACCGAAGTTTTTCATCTTGAGACCTGTATAGCTGAGGTTGTGTGTAGCTAGCCAAGGCTTACCATAATCTCTAGTCGTCCTGCGTTGGGTAGCTCAGGACTACCTGAGACTCCTGTTCCAGAACAGTGAGGTTCTGAGCACCCTTGCATGCAGACGCACATACATAAGAATAAATCCTTTTTTTTAACATTGAAATAAGGGCCAGCGAGATGGCTCAGTGGGGAAAGGTCCCCAAGTCTGATAAACCTGAGCTTGAGGCTTGGGACCTGCATAGTGGAAGGGAAAGAACCAACTCTTGAACCTTCTCCACAGACTTCACCACGGCCATGTCAGGCATGGGCTCGTGAGTGATTCAGGGTCACTATGAATTTGAGGCCAACCTGGACCATGTAGCAAGTTCAGGGTAACCTGAGCCCCCTTACGTCTAAGAAGATTGTGAGCCTTTAAACTGCAGTGGTCTTTTAACTTCTCTGGACTTCCATTACCGATCTTAAACTGCTGCTGCCTGCTTAGCTCAGACTTTGAAAAGGGGTTAGACAATTAGCCAGTCCTGTGTTGATGGGCATTGAAAGGCTGTCTCCCCAGATGGATACTTACTGACATGGGCACCTGTTTAATCCCAGCACTCAGATGCTGAGGCAGGAGGATTGCCTTGTGGTTGAGGTCCACCTAGGTTATAGCATGACCATTTCTAAAAATACCAAAAGTAGGGAGGGGTCTGGGAAGATAAATTTTTAATGTTTAAATTTTTGTGTTTTTGTTTTTTTTCATGACAGGGTTTCTCTGTGTAGCCCTGGCTGTCCTGGAACTCACTCTGTAGACCAGGCTGGCCTCGAGCTCAGAAACCCGCCTCTGTCTCCCAAGTGCTGGGATTAAAGATGTGCTGCACCACCACCTCCCAGCTTTTTTTTTTTTTAAGATTTATTTACTTTATTTATATGTTGTATCTGTCTTCAAACAACAGAATCAGATCCCATTACAGATGGCTGTGAGCCACCATGTGGTTTGCTGGGAATTGAACTCAGGACCTCAGGAAGAGCAGTCAGTGCTCTTAAGCACTGAGCCATCTCTCCAGCCCCCATTAAAAAATTTTTTTTAGTGACAAAATCACATTGTTTAGACCATGTAGGCTACAACTAAAACCGATCTATCTTTATCTCCTGAGTACTGGGATAATAGTGTGAACTACTTCAACCAGGCAACCATTTTATACACACACACACACACACACACACACACACACACACACACACACACACACACGAGTTATGAATAGTTTACACATACATCTCTAACACAATAGGAGCATTGTTGCTATTGCTAGCAGGGCAATCTCCCTTGTATGCCGAGGCCTGAGCCATTCCAAACACTTCATAATCAAACTCTGGTTAATACAGCATGGACCACAGATTTGTTGTCCATTCAAGCCCCTCCCCCTTTTGTTCAGCGGCTTACCATCATCTATCTATGTGATTACTCAAAATACCAAAGCTATTGGTCTTTGCTATCTCCTCCATCTTCTATTGCATGACAAGGTCTGTGGGCCTGCTTATCCACCTGTTTGTTTTTTGTTTTTTAGTTTTTTTTTTTTTTGAGACAGGGTTTCTCTGTGTAGCCCTGGTTGTCCTGGAACTCGCTCTGTAGACCAGGCTGGTCTCAAACTCAGAGATCCACCTGCCTCTTCCTCCTAAGTTCTGAGTTAAAGGCGTTCGCCACCACGCCCGGCTCTCCACCTATTTGATCACAGCTGTATCTGAAGCCTTTATTTGTTGCTGTGAGAATTTCAATATTCAATTTGCTATCAATTTGTGGGTTTTTTTGACATATCTATATGACATATATGATATATGCCATATATCATATATGTCATACACATATATTTTAAATTTTTTAACAAGATTTAGTCACAAAAAAGCCACTAGCATGTGGCTAAAAGTAAATAGGCTGGGTGGGCATGGTGGCATGAGTTTTAGTCCTAGCACCTGGGAGGCAAGCAGATTTCTGAAATTCAAGGCAAACCTGGCCTACATAATGAGTTCCAGGACAGCCAAAGCTACATAGAAAGACTCTATCTCAAAAAACAAGAGAAAACAATAAAAAGAAATGATGAAATAGTAAAAATGTATAAGCCCAGAAGCGATCCATGAAACTTCAGTTTGTTAGCAAATCATATAAGGTATTCAAGAGGGCATCTGCTTGCCCTCCATCCCACGCCCATCTGCTCCCGTCTGTCTCTGATCTTCTTTGAGGTCATATCCCAGGCTGTCCCCTAACTGTAGCCAAGAATAATAACTTTTCGGGAGAGGTTTATATGCCTCACAGGGTAAAGTCCATCACCAGGAGAAGTCAAGGAAGGAATTTCAGTCAGGAACCTGGAGGGGGACCCTGGAAGCAGAAGCCACTGAGGAAGCCACTCACTGGCCCTCCCGCTCTTCATGGAACACCCAGCTTACTTTTCTGAGTTTTTTTGGTTTTTCAAGACAGGGTTTCTCAGTGTATGTAGCCCTGCCTGTCCTGAAAGACCAGGTTGGGTTTGAACTTGCAGAGATTTACCTGCCTCTATTTTCCCATTACTAGCATTAAAACCAGTTCCAGTCTGCTTTCTTGTACTTCCCAGGAGGACCAGAGTATGGGTGGAACTGCCCACAGTGAGCTGTGTCCTTACCAAGGATCTTGAATTTCATATATAAATATATATTCTGTGCTTTGGGGTTTTGCTTGCATGTGTATCTGGTAAGGATATCATATCCTGGAACTGGAGTTATTGACAGTTGTGAGGTGCCCCAAGGGTGCTGGGAATTGAACCTGGGTCCTCTGAAAGAGCAGCAGTGTTTTGTTTTTTTTAGATTTGTTTATTATTCTATGTAAGTACACTGTAGCTGTTTTCAGACGCACCAGAAGAGGGCGTCAGATCTCATTACGGGTGGTTGTGAGCCACCATGTGTTTGATGGGACTTTGAACTCAGGACCTCTGGAAGAGCAGTCAGTGTTCTTACCCGCTGAGCCAACTCTTCAGTCCCACCCTTGATCTGATTCTCCTTCCTTAGCTTCTGAACTGCTTGGTGTACTGTGATGCTTGACTCAACTCCTGGACTTTAATTATTAGGTGATGGATCATAGTCTCTTATTTAACTTGAGGGGTTGAATACATGGTTGTTTGCATGGTAAGCATGCGTTTTTTTTTTTTTCAATGATTCATATGCTCCAGACCCCTCTTGGATGCCCAGATTATCTGTAAACTAATCCATTAGTACCTCTGGCCGTTGTGTTTTCTGGTGTGATATTCTATTGACATTGTATGTTGTCCTTACTGCTCAGATCTTTAATAAAGGGGAGTTCATTTGTTTTAGTGAAGATAGGTAACTATTATCACGATCTTAGAACATTGTCATGGGGGCCAAGGACTGGGCTCAGCAGGTAAAGGTGCTTGCCTCTGGTCTGACAGCATGACCTGGTAGAGGGAGAAAAATCTGACCTCCACATTTGCACCAAGATGTGCAAGCCAGCCTACCAGTAAATAAATGTAATACACATTTGAGGAGTTACTATTTGGGGTTTTGAGACAAGGGCTAATGTAGTCCAGGCTGGCCTCAAACTTACTATGTAGCTAAGGCTGGCCTTGAATTTCTGATCCTCCTGCCTCCAGTTCTCAGGTGCTGGGGTAGGTCATGCCGCTTTCGCTTTGTTTCACCGGATGATGTATGGGGTGGGGAGCCAACCAGGAGTCTGGCTAACAGGTCGTTCAGACCAGTCAGTGATGCTCCTCCAGGG
The DNA here is from genome assembly GCF_000001635.26 of Mus musculus. NCBI lineage: Eukaryota > Metazoa > Chordata > Mammalia > Rodentia > Muridae > Mus > Mus musculus. Next base: position 62,874,207 of record NC_000076.6, on the reverse strand, counting down.
TCTCTGCTTCTGACCCTGCTCTGACTTCCTTGTATAATGGGTTGTGATTGGTTGGACTGTGCAAACCAAATAAAATAAACCCTTTCTTCCCCTAAGCTGTTTTGTTTTGTTTTTGTTTTTGTTTTTAAATCATAGCAAGAAAAAGCTAACAGGATAATTCGAAAATGTTAAGATGTTCTGCTTGGTCATGCTTAGCAGTAGCATTCTGGCTTATATTGTAAAGAACCATGCTGGTTCTGGGCCATCTCTGTCAGTCTGTGTATTTGGTTGTTTGTTTGTTTTGTTTTGTTTTTTGTTTTTAGCTTTATTTTGTTGTTGTTGTTGTTGGTGGTGGTGGTGGTTTGCTTTGAGATAGGGTCTCACTGTGTAATCTTGTCAGGTGTGGAATTTAGAGATCCACCTGCCTCTACCTTTTTTTTTTTTAAAGATTTATTTATTTTATGTATATGAGTACACTGTAGCTGTCAGACACATCAGAAGGAAGAGGACATAGGATCCCATTACAGATGGTTGTGAGCCATCATGTGGTTGCTGGGAATTGAACTCAGGATCTCTTAACCGCTGAGTCATCTCGCCAGCCCCAGCCTCTACCTTTTTTTTTTTTTTTTTTTGAGACAGGATTTCTCTGTATAGCCCTGGCTGTCCTGGAACTCGCTCTGTAGACCAGGCTGGCCTCAAACTCAGAAATCCGCCTGCCTCTGCCTCCCGAGTGCTGGGATTAAAGGCGTGCGCCACCACTCCTGGCTGCCTCTACCTTTTATATGCTTGAATTAGTCACATGCCACTAAGCCTCCTTGCATATTTCTTAGACAAACCTTCACTGTAGCATCACGCTCTTCTAGAAATAGCGACATAGCACAGACCTGTCTCAAAATGACAAGTGCTCCTGCTTTAGTCTGTTGTCTATGGAAATTACAGGCACAAGCCAACATGCCTGTCCTTCTGGTGGCCCAGGTCAGGAGCTTGCAGTACGGTATGTCCACGCATCAGACATTTCAGAAGTGTTTGAAACTCGTTTTATTTCATCTTTCGTAATGGGATTTGGGAGTGAACGGAGTATGTAGTGTTTATGATCCACAAGTTCTTAAGATAGAAAGGTTTAGCTTGCCTCAAGTTTGAGGCCAGCCTTGGCTGTGTAGTAATCAAGGCAGAAAGGGACCCATTCTACCCAGTAGGTTCCCAGTAGTCATGCAGAGCTGAGCACACACACTTGTGCCCTGATCCCAGTTCAGGAGAGGTAGAGGGCACCTAAGTCTTGCTCACTGGCCACTCTAGCCAAACTGGGTGAGCTTCTGGGTCACTGAAAGGCTCTGTTTCAAAAACTAAGGTCTCCAGAGGAATAGCTCTGGTTAACTTGACCCTTGGTCACCTCGTGTGCACACGTGCACACACACGTGAACATGCACAAACACACCGAGGAACTCCACTCTCGGGAAGCCCCCAGTGCTCACCCTTCCTTTGTGTCTGTGCAGTAGAATCTTCCCTACCTGAGCACTTGTGAAGGAATGTTTCTTCTCTCCTCATGGTGACACTCTATGGCTTGTTTTTTATTTTATATTTCATATGTAAACTTAGTTTGTAGTGAAGTTTGTTTTTTTTTTTTTGTAAGAGCAAAAGTGCAGCCAAGAACAGGAGGAACTGAAGGACATGACAGTGGACAGCTCTAGCTAACCCAAGCCACGGGATGTTGGATGGAGGGACATAGATTGCATGCAGGAAAACATTCCTGCCGATGTGTGTACATTCCTTCTTAGAGAGCTAATTTGCATCTATAGATGGCAAGATTTGTTTACCAGGTGTCAGAAATGTCAAAGGAGTTGCTCGTTTTTCTGTATGTGAGCGTTTGTATGTAAATATGTACACTTTATGTTGCCCACAGAAGTCAGACGGCTTTAGATGCAGAAAGCCAGGAGCCACCGCGCAGGTGCTGAGTATGAAACCCAGGCCCTTAAGTAACACGTGTAGCAAGTGCCCTGAATCGCTGAGCCATACTTAAGAATTTGGGTTTTTTTTTTTTTTTTTTGGTTTTTTCGAGACAGGGTTTCTCTGTGTAGCCCTGGCTGTCCTGGAACTCACTCTGTAGACCAGGTTGGCCTCGAACTCAGAAATCTGCCGCCTCTGCCTCCCAAGTGCTGGGATTAAAGGCGTGCGCCACCAAGCCCTGCAAGAATTTGTTTTAAATTATGTTTTATTTTATTGAGCAGTTCTTCTGCTTTGTTAATAACCAACCTAGCTGGGGGTGCTGGTGCAAACCTTTAGTCCCAGGCCTTCTGAGGTAGAGGCAGGAGGATCTGAGTTCAAGACTAGCCTGATCTACAGAATGAGTTCTAGGATAACCAGGGCTACATAGAGAAACCATGTCTCTTTACTTAAAACAAAACAAAACAAAAACAAAAACAAAAAAATCTCAATGACCAGACTGGTGAGGTGACTCAATGGTTAAGAGCACTGACTTCTCTCCAGAGGTCCTGAGTTCAATTCCCAGCAACCCCATGGTGACTCACAACCATCTGTAATGAGATTTAATGCTATGCAAGGCCAGAGTGAAAAGGAGAAAAAAAAAATCCCAATGACCAAGCCAAGGATGCTGGAGTCAGCCTCTGATCTCAGCTCCTGGGAAGTGAAGACAGGAGTTCAAAATCATCCCTGGCTAAATAGAAAGCTAGCCTGGACTATAGGAGAGCCTGCCTCAGAAACAAATGAAGAAAGAAAAATAGACTCCCCCTCCTCCTCCACAAAAAAAAAAAAAATACCCATATCTGAAGACTGTCTTCATTACTAGCTAACAATATAACTTCTAAGGATATTTAGATTTTGGCTTGTCACACAAAACTGGACACAGAAACGGGAGAGGGGTCAGCAATGAGGTCTTTATAGGTGGGCTAGGTGCAGGTGCAAGATTAGGGGTTACTCTATCAGGCAGGGTCTCATAACCCAGGTTGGCCTCAGACTTGCAGTGTAGCTAAAGATGACCTTGAATTTCCCACCTCCTGCCTCTCTACCTCTGTCTTACTGGGATTATAGCTATCTACCAGCATGTGTTTGCTGTGGCTGGAACCTTGGGCTTTGTGCGTGTTAGGACAGCAGTCTGCCAACTGTTAACAACTGCACTCAATTCTGTAGTAGTAAAGAATTTGTCAGACATGTGTCCAGTCGGGGGCAGGACTGAATTAACAAATACTAATTTACTGAAGAGATCTCTGAAGGGTTCACAGGCTAGACAAAGACAGCTTTAGTTTCTTCACAGTATCGTCTTATCAACAAGTCTTTGTGTGTGTGTGTGTGTGTGTCAGAGAGAGAGAGAGAGAGAGAGAGAGAGAGAGAGAATGAATATAAGAGAGGTCCTGTCGGGCAGTGGTGGCACATGCCTTTAATCCCAGCACTTGGGAGCCAGAGGCAGGCAGGCAGATTTCTGAGTTCGAGGCCAGCCTGGTCTACAGAGTGAGTTCCAGGACAGCCAGGGCTATACAGAGAAACTCTGTCTCGAAAAACTAAGAGAGAGAGAGAGGGGAGAGAGAGAGAGAGAGAGAGAGAGAGAGAGAGAGAGAGAGAGAGAGAGAGGTCCTAGTATGTTCTGAGCATCACAGCCCTTTTGTGGAAGTTAGAAGATGACAGACAGACAGACAGACCATAGCAGGTTTTTACTGTCTTATCAACAAGTCTTGTGTGTGTGTTAGAGAGAGGTAGGTCATAGTATTGTATGTTCTGAGCATGATAGCCCTTTTATAGAGATCAGAGGACGAAAGAGACAGACAGACAGACCATAGCAGGTTCTTAGCATCAGAATTCATACATGACAGTCAGAGGACAGCCTCCGGCGAGTCTGTTGTATCACCTTTTACCTGTTGGGGCATCTCCAGTTCGCTATTTCTATTTCCACAGTGTGGTGGGTCGCTGCGCTGTTGAGGGTTCTCCGTTTTGAGGCTCCCAGTACTGCCTGGGCCTGAGCGCTTCCTGAACAGCTAGCTGTCTCCAGGGGTTCCCCCGGCCCAGCTTTCACTATAATTTTGTTTCACATTTCGGGTCACATGACAATTATGGTGTCACTTCTTATCCTGTGCTGTGGTGATCTTTTGCCCTTCTTTTGAAATGTTTTCATTCCCAAACGTGACATGATTGTAATCTTAGTACCCAGGAGGATTGGTGGCAGAACCATTTAAGCTCATGACTTCAAATCCACCCTGGGTGACACAGAGAACATATGGCTCATTAGAGACAAGTTTCACCTTGTCCTATTATTGTTGTTGTTGTTGTTGTCTTTTTCAAGATGGGGTTTTTCTGTGTAGACCTGGTTGTTCTGAAACTTGTTCTGTAGCTCAGGCTAGCCTTAAATCCCATCTGCTTCTGCCTCCCAAGTCCTGGGATTAAAGGCCTATGCTACCACCTCATGGCTGCTTTTTCAATTTTAATTAACTTTATTTTTTCTAGCTGCCCACCCCCCATGGTTGTTTTTGTTGTATCTTTTTCATCCAGAATTATCATGTGAAATTAGAATTTCACATGAATGCATCACTTTGGTGGCTAGTTTGTGGGGCTAGGGGTCTTTTCTCCCTCATTCCTCTCTGTATTGTGCCTGGTATATGTGGGTACCATATAGATGTTGGTTGAATTTGGTGATCATAGTGTGAAACTCTCTCTGTATATAGTCCTGGCTGTCCTGGAACTCACTTTGTAGACCAGGCTGGCCTGAATAATAAGTTTTTAGAACCCTACCATATAGCATAGCATTTCTAGACCTGCCAAAGGAGGTATTCCATGATAGAGGCTCAATCAATTTTTCATTTATATATACATATGTATATGTGTATATATATAATATGTATAGTACGTATATATTATATATTATGGACTCTTTAGAGACAAGGTCTCATTTAACCTAGGTTAGCCCATGTTCTCACTATGTGGCAAAGGATGGACCCTCTAACCTCCTGAATGTGGAGAATAAATGCCTGAGCTAATTCCAGGCTTATCTCTCTACTTCTTCTCTAACACTCCTTTCCACTCCCTGGGAAACAGCTGTCACTCTTTTTTTGGGGGGGTTGGGGGTGGGGTGGGCATGTTGAGACAAGGTCATGCTGTGGCTGTGGCTATCCTGGAACTTGCTGACAATTGACCAGGTTGTGGCCTCAAACTGTGAGATCCATCTGCCTCTCAAATCATGGAATTAAATGCGTGAGCTATCATAATTTGCCTCACAAAAACTGCAATTTTTCTTTTTGTTTTTTATTTCTGAGACAGGGTTTCTCTGTGTAGCCCTGGCTATTCTGGAACTCACTCTGTAGACCAGGCTGGCCTAGAACTCAGATCCACCTGCCTCTGCCTCCTGGCTGATTTATTTTTAAATATGGGCATGTGCAGGACTGGAGAGATGGCTCAGGGGTTCACTGGCTCACTGGCTGCTCTTCCAGAGGTCCTGAGTTCAATTCCTAGCATGGTGGCTCACAACAGTGGGATCTGATGCCCTCTTCTGGCATTCAGGTTTACATGCAGATTGAGGGCTCATACATAAAATTAAATATGTGCACGCCTGTATGCATGTACTGGATCCGAATACACTGAGCCCTCTTTCTGGCCTCTGGAACCTTTGGCCTCTTGTACCTTCTATTAATTTCTGATCTGTCCCATTAAAAGTCCAATTTTATCTAAGTTCTGTACTGAGCCTGTCACCTTTTCAGAATGTGGACACTGGAACAGATTGGAATGGGAAAAGACTCCCTAACTGCGAGCCTCTGTGCACCCTCATTCTATCCCAGTGGTTTGATACAGCCTGTCAGTGTAGCTCTTACATTAACAACTCATCTGGCTGGGATGAGCTCCGCATTTATTTAGTTATTAATTTTGCAGACTAGTGTGTGCTTCCACATCCCCTGAAGTCACCAAGTGTAGTGAGTGGGTTCGCACGTATCTCACAGAGCATCCCCACTCTCTGAGCATGATTTATTTTGTGGCTGTTACAGGTAATGCATTGATTTAAAATGTATAATCCTAACATAATTATATGTTACCTGTAGTGGCAACCTAACTAAATATTGAGCAATCAATGGGAAAGATACTGCTTTCTGCAAGTGTGTGCATATATCTAAGGGAGGAGGCACAATCTCTGGGAGAAAGGTGTGGAACTCAAATAAGGGGTCGGGGAGAGGGGTGCCCTGAGTGAGTGACTGGCTGATGGGAGTGTACCCTGGCATGGTCCCTGGCAAGATGCTCTGGCAGATCCTTGAGGTGGCACAGAGGGTTAAGAAAGGCTTCATCCTGACCTAGATTTGATACCTGGGACTCTAATTGTGGGAGACAGTTAACTCCCCAAACTAATTCTCCTTGAACTCCATATGCTGTGCAGAGTGTACCAACACAAACACAGCCAGGCAAAATGATGATGATGATAGAAAAAGGAATGGGGATGTTCTTCAAAGTTGACATCAGCTGGATGATGGCTAAGTGTGGTCCACCCGTGCACCTGTTCTCCACCCTGAACAGACGCGACCCAGACAGACATGGCCATGCGTTTTCAGCTATTTCTTGGTCGATTTGGTTCCCCACAGAGCCAACCCCTCCCAACCTCTCAGACAGGGTCTCACTATGTAGCTCTCCCTGTCCTGGAACTCCATGTGTAGACCAGGCTGGCCTCGAACTCTCTTGGATCTGTCTGCCTCTGTCTCCTGAGTGCTGGGGTTAAGCTGTGTGCCACACGCTGAGTCCACAGCAGTTCTCAGTGTTTGCTGTATTGCACTGCTGTCATGGTTAGGTCAGATTCCCTTGGCTTTGGTATGGATATTTAACAAAATATTTAACAAATATTAACAAAAAGATGAATTCCATACAGCTATTGGGATCAGTGCACCTTTATTTGTCTTTTCTTTTTCTTTTTTCTGAGATAGACTCTTGCTCTATACAGCTATGGCTAACCTGGTACTTGCTATGTGTCCAAGGCTGGCCTTGCACTCATTGCGGTCCCCCTGCCCGAGTCTCCCTTGGGTGCTGCAATCGCAAGCATGGACATGGTTTTGTTTGTTGTGTGGTCATTTGAAGGCAGGGTCTCACTCTACCTGATTCTCCTGCCTCAGCCTCCAGAGTAGTAGTTAGTCAACTCTCACCTGCCTAGCTTCAGTACTCCTGTCCTGTCCCATCTGTCCCCTGCGCTCATCTGTGAATTAGTTAAAAATTTGTACAGGGCAGGGCAGTCTGGAGGATGGTGTAAAGAGAAATCTGGGAACAGGGGATTATGTAGTTCATTAGTAGAGCACTTGCTTAGCGTGCAAGAAGAGTACCTAGGTGCAAGTGGAAGTACTAGTAAATAACGAAATTAACGGGGAAACAAATGCTGGACATGAAAGCGGGCCTTCGTGGCAGCCTACAAGCCTCAGACGGGAGGGTGATGGAACACAGGCCTTCCGGCCCTCGCTCTATTCTGAGTTCTGGTTGTGGGAATCTGTTCTGAATCCAACTGCCAGTGGAAAACCCATTTCTGGCCTCGCAGCCAGGCAATCCTGCCAATCCTGCAAATGTACTGCAGAAACTTTGGCCCCAGGAGGCAGGAGCTGGGGCTTGCTTCCTGAGAATTGTGCAGCTGTCAAGGTGACTGTGATGGGGCTGTGATCAGTCTCTGTACAGCTTTTTGGCAGTGACCTTGGGCCAGCCCTGCTTGCCACAGCTACTCTGGTCCTCGGCCACTAGAGCCTTTGCCGCTGTTACAGCAGACTGCAAGGGAGCTAACAGGAGGAAGGCTGCTCTTGGTCCTGCCTTTCCTGGAGTCTGGCAGGTGTCATGTGGTGCCAGCTCCCTAAGTCTACCACTCACTGAGTATGGGTGCAGTTCAGGTGTGTGTGTGTGTGTGTGTGTGTGTGTGTGTGTGTGTGTGTAAGTGATGGAGCTAGTGAGCGGGCTCGGATGTTCAATCCCGGGCTCGGGTTCAGCTCCTGGGGAAGTGGCTGGTTGACCACTAAGCCGGTGTGCAAGAAGCCTCAACCTGGGAACCCAGTCGGAGGCTTGAGAAGAGAGGCTTGGCTGCAGGTGATGATCTTGGGAGGAGAGGAGACAGGACCCCCCCCCCCCCAGATTCAGGTTGGAGTCTGCCTTCTGGTAAGGCCGGTTTCTCTGGGCACTGAAGGTCATCAACAGCTTACATACATATACAGTCTTCCATATCTGTAGTCACCGAGAGAGTGTATGTATGAGTGTATTCTGAAAACTCCACCCCCTCTCCTGTCCACATCCTGTCCTTTTTCGCTTCTAAGTGGCTGATTGTCATTTTTCAGTCCGACTTTATCGTTGGACATTTATTGACAGAAATCAAATCGCTGTTTTTAGGCCAAGCGCCGGCTGCACCGAGGTGTGGTTCCCAGGAATGAGACACGCAGCCCAACAGCTGAGCCTGCGCTGTCCTTACTTAACCTCCCTGCCTTCAATATCGCCAATATTTAGCCTTGCCTTATAAAGTCAAAATGCACAATACCTTCCAGGGTTGCTGTGAGCCCCGATGCCCCCTTTGGCTCAGGGGCTATCTCCTGCCCGGTGATACAGAGTAGCGCGCCCCTCCCTGCGCCGACCTGCCCTGGTGCCACCCAGAGGTTCCTGCTAAGGGAGACTCCTCCATCGATCCGATGGTGGCGACCTGGGGGATTTGAGAACATTGTCTTTTGCAGAAGCCTCCTGTGATTTCGGTGGCGGCGACCAGATCCTCTGCAGAGAACTCCATGTCGCAGCTTGTGGCTGCCTGTGTCCTGTGGTGAGAGCCCAGCCTCACAGGAGATCCTTTGTCTGGGATAGTGCTAGGCTGCGAAGATCACTTTGGAGTCTCTAAGCTCTGCCTTGCCATTGGCTGCACTCTTTGTGGGGCTGTTTTTGCAAAAGGCATGCCCAGCACGTCTACAGTGCTGGCAGGCCAGGGCTGCCTTGAAACACCATGATAATGATACCAAAAGCAGTTTGCAGAGCTGCTCTCTGTGGAGGCTTCCTCTGCAGAAGCAGGCAAGATGGCTACCTCGTGGGCTTCGCCGTGAAGAATGCAGAAGCTAATTAAGACAGACTTTTAGGGGGAAAGGGGGCATTTCCCTCCATCTTTATTTATGCAAGGTTGTTGGCTGTTTTTCTTTCCAGTGACTTTTAAAGTATACATTTTGCATAAGCTCTTCAGGGTCTGACTGACCAACATGTTGATGGTATTAAATGATATAAGTAGTTTTTTACAGAGAAGTAGCAAAATTTTTGGCGGGCGGGAGGGGGAGAAGGGTGGCAGCTGATCTATATAATAATAATAATAATAATAATAATAGTTATTATTATTATATATGTATATAAATGGAGGCTCACATTTCAATTTTACTTTTTTTTTTTTTTTTAATTTTAGGTTACAAAAGAAAACAAGAGGCCCCAGAGGGAAAAGAAGCCCAAAGTTTTAAAGGTAATCAGCTCTTGATTAAATGCTATTTGTGTTTTTCCATTTTATACAGTATAGAGTATTTTTCTGTCATCTGAGGGTGAATTTACAGTATAGGGGATTTGGATTCTCCCAGGTTGTCAGGGCTTACATGAATTTTCACTCAGCCAGAGTTGCCCTCCTCCCCTCCCCCTTATGGTCCACATTAGCATCCTTCATTTGCAGCTTATAAATGTTGCAGAGAAGGAAAAGTTTATATGCAAAGTGTTGAATAATCCCTTCTCCTCTCCAGCCCCCTTTGTGCCACCTGCATCTGTGGCACATTAGTCCCATGGTAGAGAAGTTGACAGCTATGATTCATTGTGATTTAAAAAAAATTTTTTAAACACCTAGAAAATACTATATTGTAAAACCTGATATATTATTTTCCCGGGAATGGGGGAGGAGGGAATGACCTTACAGGTTTTAGTTCAACTTCAAATGCATTGAGACCTTACAGTTAAATGCTAATGGCTTGATGTGAAGTGCTCACTATGCTATAGTTAATTTTGGTTGCCATAGATTTAAGGAATCAGCGTGTTTTACGTACTTCGTATAGATTGCATGCTGAGGGTTCAACGGCAATCTGATTTGCTTGCTAGCTTGGGATCTGTTTGCAGTTTTGTTATGGTATGGAAGAGTTAATTTAAAAGCCTATGGCCTCACTAGAAGTTCAAGGCTAGCCTTAGCCTCGCCCACCGCTCACAGCTTTCAGATCTCAAGCTCTACACTGCAGATACTCTAGGTGTTAGCAATTGTTTTCAGCATGGAGGGAATATTAAGCAGCAGAACCACGTGTCTACAGAATTGTTCCGTGTGTTTAATGTAAAGGGGTTTAAGTGTAATTGTAGCTTGGTGTTTGCAAATAAAGTTGTAGCCCTCCAGCGTGCTGAACTGTGGCAGATGCCGACTTCATTTGCTACCCCCGTTGTGTGACTTTTAAATGCTGGCACTGAGAGCCAGGCATTGCCTTGCTTGCTGGTTTCACTGACCACCTTGAGGTTTCTGTTTCCTGTGTGCACACAGCAAGGGCAAGAATATTTAGTCATCAAAGAAGAAGTGCTTACTAGAAATTGACCACAGAGTCAGCAGAGTTGTAGGCTCTGTGGAATGAGTGTGACCAGGTTGGCATGCATTTTCATGAGGCCTGAGCAAATCAGGTAGGGATTGTTTGTAGGATACATGAACCAATTTATGTTTTATACCTTTTATACCTCCCAACTGTAGACCATCATTGACTTAAATCCCTATATTGCCTGTAATCCTACCACTTTGGAGGTAGAAGCTGAAGGATTAGGCATTCAGGGCTAGCCTCAGCTACATAATGAGTTTGAGGCTAGCCTGGGTTACTTGATACCCAGTCTTAAAACCATAAGGAAGCTATTTTATTTAGTCTTGCTGTTGTTAATGGCTCATAAATGGATAGGTATGTTTACAGGTGTGCTCACATGCACACTGTAAGTTTAAATGCCCATGCAAGAGACAGATTATGTATAGAACTAATCATAGACCGTGTTGGGGTGTATGTGTGGGGGTGGGGGGAGTCTATGTTTTGTTAGTCTATGTGTCTCCTGTCACCTGTGCCTGTCAGAAGTAAATGCAGCATGTGTTTCTTTGTGGACTCATGCAGTAGACTGTGACCCTGTGGTGGCCTAATTTCTTCTGTCCCAGCAAGCAGGACTGAATTCTCTCTGTACTTGGTGTCTGTTGAAGAATATGAAATTGAAGCCGGGCGTGGTGGCACATTCCTTTAATCCCAGCACTGGGGAGGCAGAGGCAGGTGGATTTCTGAGTTCAAGGTCAGCCAGGGCTATACAGAGAAACCCTGTCTTGAAAAACAAAACAAAACAACAACAACAAAAAGAATAGGGAATTGACAAGAAATGAAAGTATTTATTTATTTATTTATTTTTCTAGAATAAACATGTTTTTTTGGTGGAGAGGTGAGTTTCAAATCAAGGTTTCTCTGTGTGTAGCCCTGGCTGTCCTTGAACCAGGCTGGCTTCAAACTTAGATCCACCTGCTTCTGTCTCCCAAGTGCTGAGACTAAAGGCATGTGCCACCACCACCTGGCTGGAAATAGTATTTTGAATTTTTTATATATTTCTGTGTATGTGCAAATGAGTTCAGGTATACGTGGCCACCAGAAGAGGGCAGCAGATCTCAAGCTCTGCAGTTACAGGTGGTTATGAGTCACCTGACATGTGCAAAGGAAAGAGTAGCAGGTGCCCTAGCTCAGAGAGATTCACCTGCCTCTGTCTCTGAGTGCTAGAGAGATGTGTGCCACAACAACCTGTTTGTTGTTGTTATTTGTTTTTTGTTTTGTATTTTCTGTGCCTTTTTTTTTTTTTTTTTTTTTTTTGGTTTTTTGAGACAAGGTTTCTCTGTATAGCCCTGGCTGTCCTGAAACTCACTTTGTAGACCAGGCTGACCTCAAACTCAGAAATCCTCCTGCCTCTGCCTCCCGAGCATGAGCCACCACACCCGGCTTATTTTCTGTGCTTTAAGACAAGGTTCTCATCATGTAGCACAGGGAGGCCTGGGAAGTTGCTCTCTTACCTCAAGCTCCAGATATTCTTGTCTCAAACTTCTAAATGCAGAATTTCCAACATGAGCCAATATTTCTAGCCAGACTGAATGTGTTTAATGTTGGGATTTAAAAAAAAAATTTTTTTTTAAATTTTAGATATTTTTAAAGAATCTTGACTATTTTTTGTCCTGTTCATTTTTTTAATATCCTGTCATGTATATGTCCATACACAAATATAAAAATTTTAAAATTCTTTAAAAGAAAGCTTCGTTTCTCTGTATCATACCAGCAGTACTAATTCAGATTTGAACCGTAGGTGTGTGAAAGTCAGCTAGAGGAAACATAGCCCAGGAGTTAGTTCTTTGGCAGGTTGTGCAGGATTAGGGGTAGTGTATATAGCTTCAGTTGGACATTGGGAGCGAGAATGCAAAGGCTCTATCTAACTATACTCCTATGCAGGGCTCAGTGATGGGTCTCTACAGGTAGATTTTTGGCCCTGTCTTATTTCCCTTTTGCAAAGGTGGCATTGTTCCAAAGATCTGATTTACCTGTGATCACCCTGACCCCCTAGACCTTCAAATATCCCAGGTCCCCTTCCATGATGAAGGGGCAAATGACTGATTGCCAGATTCCCCCACCCCCACCCCCATCCTCACCTATCCAGGAGGTATTTAGATGAGGAATCTGATGATAGAGGAAATTGAATGTTACATCTATTATAAGTACACTGTATCTGTCTTCAGACACACCAGAAGAGGGCATCAGATCTCATTACAGATGGTTGTGAGCCACCATGTGGTTGCTGGGAATTGAACTCAGGACCTGGAAGAGCAGTCAGTGCTCCTAACTGCTGAGTCATCTCTCCAGCCCCATTTATTCTTTAATAAAAAACAAAAACAAGCCTGGGCGGTGGTGGCGCATGCCTTTAATCCCAGCACTCGGGAGGCAGAGGCAGGTGGATTTCTGAGTTCGAGGCCAACCTGGTCTACAAAGTGAGTTTCTGGACAGCCAGGGCTATACAGAGAAACCCTGTCTCCAAAACAAACAAACAAAAAACCCAACAACAAACAAACAAACAACAAAACCCTGGTTGATCTAATTGGCTTTCATTACTTATTTATCTAAGTTGATCTTTTTAAAAGGTTATTAGCATATTATACATAGTACTGTATGGTTCTCCATTTTGTATGTGTGCATGTTTATGGTGTACAAGCATCTGCAGAGGCCAAAAGTCCCAGTCACGTGGCTTTCTCAATTTCTCTCTAGTTTGCTTCCTAGACAAGGTCTCTCACTAAATCTCACCCAAGCCCCAGGGGTGCCTCTATCTTCCACCACCAGGGAGAGAGAGAGACATTTCAAGTGCATCCTAGAGACCTGAACTCGGGTCCTCACACTTGTCCAGTAAGCAGCTTGCTGATGGGCCATATGTGTCCACAGAACCTCGTTATGATCGTTATGATCTTTAATGTGTGTGATGCTGTATTTTGATTGCTTGCACCCTCTATCACTCTTTATGTCCCTCTCCTGCTGAGTAGTCAGACAGTCTTCCACTATGTGTAGCCTTGGCTGGCCTGGAACTTGCTGTGTAGACCAGGTGTCTCTTCTTCATAAGTGCCGGAATTAAAGGTATGTGTCACCATGCTTGTGCATGTGCCTGTGAACGGCAGAAGAAAAGTTAGATTCCCTGGAACTTTGTTTAACAGTTGTTTGTGAGCCACCATGTGGGTGTAGGGAATGGGTTCTGGTCCTCTGTAACAGCAACAAGTGCCCTTGGGCCATATGTCTAGCCCCACCTCCCCTGTCTTTTATTGGCTCCCAGAGTGACAGATGCATGTAATCATCACTTGAGGCTTGAGCCAACTGTTGACAGACAGATATACCTTGAGCCACTGTACTTGGGGTGCAGAGTTCAACCCCCAGAATGCACTTCCAAAAGTTGTTCATTGACCCCCAAATGCACACAGGAGAACGGACTAGGAAGGAGCAGGTCAGGATTGGGAGGGCAGGAAGAGGTTAATATGGGCGGTGTGGTCAGAGCATGTTACATACTGAGGGAATTACGGAAGAATTAAGAAATAACTTGGTGTTCCGTTTGGTTTGGTTTTTTGAGATATTGGTGGTCTTTTAACAAGGATTCCAGCTGGGCAGTGGTGGCACATGCCTTTAATCCCAGCACTTGGGAGGCAGAGGCAGGCAGATTTCTGAATTCAAGGACAGCCTGGTCTACTGAGTGAGTTCCAGGACAGCCAGGGCTATACAGAGAAACCCTGTCTCAAAAAACCAAACCAAACCAAACCAAACCAAACCAAAAAAAAAAAAAAAAAAAAAAAAAAAAAGATTCCAACCAGGATAATGGAAATAAATAACATCAGTGTATGTGTGGGGTGTGTGTGTGTGAAGTCCAGGCCATGCTAGTTTTGTAGCTCACCTGTCAGTCTAACAGCATCTCAATCCAAGTGGGCTCTCTGGGGAAAGACATACAACAGTCATCACTTGGACTCTATTCCTTTGTTGCCAAAGGGACATTTGCTTATACTTGGTTATAAGATTTCATTAAAGTAGTCTCAGTGTTTGAAACAGCAGGGTGAATAAATTGAGAAATGTCAGGGAATGGTAAACCAGGAAGCTGTCTGCAGAGGCAGCTCTGTGGAAGTGATCTTGAATCAACCTTCCCTAGTGTTTCCTTCTTTGATGATGCTGTTAAAGGGGGAAACTTGAATGGGGGTGGGGGAACAGGACATTAAGGCTTGTGTCACACTAGCAGAAGGCATGGTGTGTGCACGTGAATGTGTGATCTTGAATGGAACAATATTCAGAATATTGGGAACCAGTATCTTGCCTCATTTAAATACTCCATAAAGGTTTCTGAGAAAAAATAGTAACCAATAATGGGTATATGATTATCATGTACATTCAAAATGATGGACTGCAATGGTGTTTGTCAAGTGTGCGAGCACATGCGAGCATGTGCGCGTGCACACACACACACACACACAGACACACACACACACTCCAATGTGTTTCCTGCTCTCTAGGAGATTAAAGGTTTACAAGAAAAGGCAAGCTAGAAAACAGGTGAATAAGTTAGAGCGTGTTCATTGCTTGGAAGGAAAGGAAGTAAGAGATGGTGCTTTTTAGGGTTTTGTTTCATAGTGTTCTGAAACAGGATGCAGGGTTTTTCAGTTGTAACTTTGAGACTAATTCCTTCACTTGTCAACTGTTACTATGTATTCTAGGGCTTTGTTACATAGACTTGATACCTTGTTTATTTCTGAAGCCCAATAGTCTATTCACATGCAAAATAATTATAGACTAGCTAAGGACCCCCCCCCCCACACACACACACACATACACATATTTATTGCAACATTGTTTAAACATTTTTAAATGACTTATTTTTACTTTCTGTGCATTTGTGTTTTGCCTGCGTGTGTGTCAGTGTGAAGGTGTTGGATCTCCTAAAACTGGAGCTACTAGACAGTTGGGAGCTGGCATGTGGGTGCTGGGAATTGAACCTGGGTCCTCGGAAAGAGCAGGTAGTGCTCCTATCCATGGAGCCATCTCCAGCCTCTTTACATTTATATATGTGAGGAGGAGCGGAGGTGAGGGTTGCTGCTGGTGGTGGCAGCCGCAGCCGCAGCTGCAGCTGCAGCTCACTTCTTTAATCCCAGAGTTTGGGAGGCAGAGCCAGGCAGTTGTCTGGAGTTTGAGGCCAGCCTAGACTACAGAGTGAGTTCTAGGACAGCCAGGGCTGTGTTTAGACCCTGTCTCAAAATCACCAAAAAAAAGAGAGGGAGAGAGGAAAGAAGGAAGAATGGAAGTCAGACAGACTGATAACAGCTATAGTGGTACTGACTCGACTTCCCTGGTTAAAGTCACCACTTGACAAGATGACCTTGCTCTCTGTTGATGGAATTTTTTTTCTATGGCCTTCACAGTTCTGGGCAAGTAATCTCAGACATCTGCGTGTAAGAGACTAGTGGGCGAGACGTTTCGGGGGTGATGGGAGTATCCACAAGAAATATGAGTTTAGTTGGGCCTGGTGATGAAGCCCATTACTGTGGAGGTTGAAAACAGGATGAAACCTGCCTGGTTTGCAGAGTTGAGACTTTATCTTAAAAACAAACAAACAAACAAACAAAAAAAACAAAACCAAGAGTTGCCTGGTGATATAGCTCAGTCTCTAGAGTGCTTGTTTAAGTGCGAACAAAACTGGTTCCATTCCCATTACCTTACAGACCATACGTGGGACACACAGCTGTCATCCTGGCACTATGTCCCCCCACTCAGAAGGTGGATGCAGAAACAGCAGCTTCAAGGTTATCTATCTTGTTACATATTGTCTGGGAAACATGAGACCCTGTTATAAAAACTAACACATACACATGTCCACACACAGATACACATACACACACAAATGCAAACATGCGCATGAGGTGCAAGGCTAGGAGAGAATAATTTCACCACAGGACAGGGTTGTGTGTGATTTCAGTGTTCTCAGCTTGGCACAGAGAGTTAATCCCATGTGTTGCGGTGTAACCATGTTCATTCACAGGCACACATGGGGAATCTGGTTTGCATGCCCAGAACTGAAATGTAAGGTTTAGCCTAGAAATGATCAAACCTATTTCAGGGCTGGATTCTCACTAAACCAGCCATTTGTTTACCTCTGCAATGTGAAAATTTCTAATAAGCCAACACGCAGGTCCAACTGCTTGTGTTGGTGGCTCTTGCGAGTATAGAGAGGCTGGGAGGGAGGGAGGGAGGGAGGGAGGGAGGGAGGGAGGGAGGGCGGGCCTTGAGGTTGAGGCCATCCTGGCAACCAACTGAGAGCCAGGCTAGCAATGCTATAAACCAGCCTTGAGTCCATGCTGTGATTTCTAGGAATTAGTGCAGAGAATTAGAGTACATATAAGGCAAGTAATGTTGAATGAGCTGCAGGAAACCTGTCCTCAGGTGCTTCCAAAAACAAAACTCGTGTGTGTGTGTGTGTGTGTGTGTGTGTGTGTGTGTGTGTGTGTGTGGTGTGCCTGTGTATGCCTTCCTTGTGTATGTGGTTTGGGTGTGGGTGTGGGATGTGCGTGTATACCGTATGTGTGTGTTGTGTGCTTGTGTGTGTGTTTTGTGTAGTGTGCCTGTGTATGCTTGTGTATGTAGTGTGGGTGTGGGTATGGGGTGTGGGATATGCCTGTGTGTGCCTGTGTATACTCTGTGTGTGTTTGTGTGTGTGGTGTGCCTGTGTGTGTGTGTATGTGTGTGTTGTGTGTAACTATATCTGTGGAGCCCAGAAGTCTATGTTCAGCATCTTGCTCCCCCTCTCCACTTTTCGAGGTAATGAACCTGGAGCTCACAGATTGGCTGGGCTGGCCAGCCAGTGAGCTCTAAGAGTCAGCCTGTCTCCAAGCCACATGTCTCCTAGTGTTCGTGTTCCAGGCATGCGTGCACAATAAACACCTTAGGGTCTTACCCTCTCCTGGTCCCCGTCTTTGCTCGGATAGTGCCAGATTCATGAGACTGAGGGCCACGTTCCCTAGTCTATGCTTCCCCCACATTTATTAAAATATATTCGATTGTGAGACACACAAATAATATTTGTTAGTCATTTAAACTGTTGACTTTTATCTTCAAATTACAAAGATGTTTGTAATAGAATGTCTTTGGTCAAAATTTCCATTTGTATTCTTTGTGGAGATAAGTGGCTGTATACGCCACCTTGAAGTTGTGGAAGTCAAAGACTCGCCCGTGGGAAGTCAGCTTCTGAACCATCTCCTCTCGCTTCCTTCCTGCCTTCCTCTCTTCCACCCCCCTGCCACCCCTGCCACCCCCCAGTTTCATTCATCTAAGTCAGTCCTAGTCGCCTAGGCTTCTTTGCATCTGCAATCCTTCTACCTGGGCCACTCTGCAGCTAAGATGAAAAGTGTACACCAATACTCACAGCTCAGAATAGCTTTCAGTTATTGTTGCTGTTGTTGGTCCCAAGACTGAACTTCTCTGTATAGTCCTGGCTGTCCTGGGACTCTGGAGATCAGGCTTAAGCTCACAGAGACCCACCTGCCTCTGCTATCCGAGGGCTGCTGCTGTTGTTTGCTGTGTTCAAAGGCGAGCCTGTCTGGGTCAGAATCTGTTCTAACAGGCCAGGATGCTCCAGCATTTCTGTCCTCGAGCCTGGCACCTTCTGTGTATACAATACAGTTCTCATTTCCTAGACTGAATTCTCATTTGCTAGATCTGTGCATTATTGATCATTTCATTATTGCCTTGCTTATTGAATGATGACGTTTTCTTGGAAACCTTATATTTATTTATATTGTATGTTTTCATGGAAGCCAGGGGGATTACCTGTCAGTCATTTCTCTTTCTCTACTACATAGGGCCCAGGACACGCTACTGGCTCACTGTTCCTGACATCAGGAGCCCCCCCACTAAACCATTTCACTGTCTTCCTTTTTCCTTCATTCTGAGCTACCAGCAACTTTGGCAAAAGTGGCAAATGGAATGAACAGGCGCTGTAACAGTGGCAGGGAGACAGGATATTGTTCGTTTGGGGTTTTTGTTTTTGTTTTTGTTTTTTTGGTTTTTCGAGACAGGGTTTCTCTGTGTAGCTCTGGCTGTCCTGGAACTCGCTTTGTAGACCAGGCTGGCCTCAAACTCAGAAATTTGCCTGCCTCTGCCTCCCAAGTGCTGGGATTAAAGGTGTACATACACCACCACATCCGGCCTAGGATATTGTTTTTAAAGCATAGAAATGGCAAACATCTTCAGTTCTGGAGAGTAGACAGATAACAGGGTATGGTTGTTCCTCAGTGTTAGAATGATCATTTTGAAAGCTCAAGGCCCTAGGTTTGTGTGATTGATTGATTGATTTGGGACAGGGTCTCTACATAGCCCTAGATTTCACTACTCAGGCCAGATCTGCTTGCTCTCCCTGATGCCTGGCAACATCATTTATTTTCGAGATGAGGTCAAAGCCCAAGCTGGCCTCTATCTGGTAACACCATGCCTGCCACACTGACTGAACCTGGAATTCCAGGCATGTGTCACCCACTCAGCCTGTGGCTCTAGTTAGTTTTGACTGTAAGTCAAGCTGCAGTCAGGTTACCACAGGGCAGCACAGACACTGGAATGTAACACGCCTTCATGTCTCTCTTATCTGCCTGCTTAGCTCCTCTTGCCTCAGCCTTATCTCACCTGTACCACAGAAGAAAGGAGGAAGGAAGGAAGGAAGGAAGGAAGGAAGGAAGGAAGGAAGGAAGGAAGGAAAAAATTCCAGCTGGGATCATAGATCAACCCCTTAGTCTGACCTCAGTCTGACTTCTCCAGACCAGGGCAGCTCTGAGGGAACGGCTTTCTCTGGTCAAGATAACAAAAAGTGTGCAGAGAGTGGCCCTCAGGCAGACACAGGAAACAAAGTCCACAAAATACCTTGTGACCCCTCAGACAAGGTTTTCAAGGCCAAAGCTTAGTGCACGGGTTTCGGATTTAATTTAGCTCAGTGATATCTAGAGGCAGGGCTTGTCCACTGCTGCAGGAAATCCAGCTCTGTCATATATATCACTGAGTGTGGCCATTTTTATATTTTAAATATTTTTTCATATATTTCCAAATATATATATTTTTCAAATATATATTCAAATACATGTAATATGTGTGTATGTATATATGTGTACGTATATATATATATATATATGAGACATGACATATTGTGTATATATATGTGTGTGTATGTATATATACACACACTCATATATATACATATACATACACACACGCACACATATATATATATGACACAACATATATTGAGACACATTCTCACTGTAGCTCTGATAGTCCTGAAATTCACATACTCTAGACAAGTCTGACCTCAAACTCTCAGAGATCCACCTGCCTCTGCGTCCAGAATTCTGGGATTAAAGGCGTACACCACCACCACTCAGCTCTTGTGGAAAGTTTCAAAACTAGTGTGTGTGTGTGTGTGTGTGTGTGTGTGTACATATATATATACATATACATATACATATATATATATATAATGCATACATATGTTATATTTGTGCATTCATCTTGATGTCATTGCCATTTGAAAATCATTTTTATTGCCAGTTTATAGTGGATATATTTATGGGTTTTTGTTTTGTTTTTTTTGCTACAAAAATTAATTTTTAAACTTACACTACAAAATGACATTCTCACCAGGCAATAGTGGCACATATTTTTAATTCCAGAACTTGGGAGGCAGAGGCAGACAGATGTCCGCATTCGAGAACAGCCTGGTGTACAGTGTGAGTTCCAGGACAGTAAGGGTTACACAGAAAAACCCTGGCTCAGAAAGAAAGAAAGAAAGAAAGAAAGAAAGAAAGAAAGAAAGAAAGGAAGGAAGGAAGGAAGGAAGGAAGGAAGGAAGGAAGGAAGGAAGGAAGAGAAAAAAAGACCCGAAAGAAAGAAAGAAAGAAAGAAAGAAAGAAAGAAAGAGAAAAAAAGACCCCAAAATGTTATTCACTTTGATGTGAGGTGGAATGACCTTTTTCGAGTGTGTATTTCATACAATGAAAGATTCAGATTGTAAATACAATGTTCAATCAGTTTTGAAGAATACATGATAAAACTCTCATTGAGTCTATCATCCCAGCATGGCTTTGTAGTTCTTTAAAGCACAGATGTCAGCCTGCCTCTGCCTCAGGAGTGCTGGGATTCAAGGCGCACACTGCCACGCCTGCAACACCTGCTGATTTCTTCTATCTGCAGATGAGCTTCTGCTCCTCTGATCCAGACTCTATAAGTGGGTCAGATGGACAGAAATGCCACTAGTGATATTTTGTCGCTTCAGGTTGGTCTCGCTGTAGCCCACCCCGACTTGGGAATCACTGTATTGGACAGGCTGTCCTCAACTTGGGTCAATCATCTTGACCTTCGATTCCCAAGTGTTAAGATTACAGGTTCTAGCCAGGGTACCTGATAGACCAATGTTTTGTTAAGTTTGAAGTAGGGTCTCAGGTAGCCTAGAAGGACCCTCACCTTCATTATAAATGTGCACTGTCTTTGTTTTTTTTTTTTAAAGACTTATTTATGTATTTTATGTATATGAGTACACTGTAGCTGTACAGATGGTTGTGAGCCTTCATGTGGTTGTTGGGAATTGAATTTTTAGGACCTCTGCTCGCTCAGTCCCTGCTTGCTCTGGCCAACATATTTATTTATTATTATACATAAGTACACTGTAGCTGACTTCAGATGCACAAGAAGGGGATGGCAGATCTCATTATGGGTGGTTGTGAACCACCTTGTGGTTGCTGGGAAGAGCAGTCAGTGCTCTTACCCACTGAGCCATCCCGCCAGCCCTGTCTTTCTTTTTCTTTTTTTTTCTTTTTTTTTTAAATATTTATTTATTTATTATATGTAAGTATACTGTAGCTGTCTTCAGACACTTCAAAAGAGAACATCAGATTTTGTTATGGATGGTTGTGAGCCACCATGTGGTTGCTGGGATTTGAACTCAGGACCTTTAGAAGAGCAGTCGGTGCTCTTAACCGCTGAGCCATCTCACCAGCCCCTCTTTCTTTTTCTTAAGATACTTGGATTATAAGTTGTTTTTCTTGCTGCCTTTATTGCAATATAATTTACAACACACACTCTCTCTCTCGTCACATACACACACACACACAATCCTGTAGCTTTTACTATATTTACAATTGTATCATCATGCTCAATTTAAAAATATTTTTATTACTCCAGCACCTTAGCTCTTGCTGCCTACAAGTCTTCCATCTACCTTAACCCACAGTGGTCACTAACCTGTCTGTTTTGTGGGGTTTTCTCTCAGATATCTCATATAAATGAAATGATACAAATCTTGTCTGTTGCTGTATGTCTATAAATCAAGCACTTGGAAGGATGGGACAGGAGGATGACTGTGATTTCAAATCCAGCTTGCAGTGTGTGGCAATAGTCTTTCTTAAAAAAGAAATCGGGCTGGTCAGATGGCTCAGCAGGTAAGAGCACTGACTGCTCTTCCGAAGGTCCTGAGTTCAAATCCCAGCAACCACAGTGGCTCACAACCATCCATATGAGATCTGACGCCCTCTTCTGGTGTGTCTGAAGATAGTACAGTGTGTACTTACATATAATAATAAATAAATCTTACCCAAAAAAGGAGAAAAAAGAAATTACTGCGAGGGAGGGAGCCGTCTCAGTGGTTGTGAGCGCTTCCTGCTGAATTCTCTGTCCCTATCTATGTCAGCTGCCTCACTCACAACCACTCCAGCTCCTGGGGATCCAATGCCTTCCCCTGAAGTCTTGACGGGATTACAGGTATTCTCCACCACACCTCACAGTTCGACAAGGGTTTTACATTTCATTTTATGCCATTTACCTCTTGGGTTTTGAGATGGTTTCTCAACATAAAGACCCTGCTAGTCTCAATCAAACTTGGAGCTTCCTGCCTCTGCCTTCAGAGTGCTGAGGTTAAGGGCGTGTGCAGACAAGCCCAGCTATTGCCTGAGCTCTTTTTTAAAAAGTGTGTGTGGGTGTTTTGCAAGTGTGTGCCACATGTGCGCTTGGTGCCTTTGGAGGGATAAAGAGGATGGCATTGCCTGGGGCCGGGGTTACAGATGGTTGTGAGCCACCACGTGGATCCTCTTCCAAATCAAGCGCTTTCCAACCACTGAGCCACCTCCCCAGCTCCTGATGTCATATTTTAGAGACAGTTTCCTGATCCAAAGTCATTCTTCTTGTCTTCCTCACTGAAGTGGGACACCAACAGTTTCTGCAGTTTCCTCTTGTCTTTACTACAAGGATTTCTTCCTGAGCAGTGTCCCATTGTTAAATACACTTCCTTGTGTTTATCCAGCCTTCTTTTTGATTGACACCTGAATTGTTTCTTTCCCGACTATGGAGTCTACTATGAGCATTTTTATTCCCAGTCTTACATGAAGAGGGACAGAACATATGCTTTCACTTGTCCTGGATAGATGGGGGTGGAATTGCTGACTCACAATGATGTTACGCCTTTCCACTAGCAGTAATGAGTTTCAGTTGCTAGACAGTCTTCCGAATGGTGGGACCTGGCACATTTTGCCTTTAGTCATTCTAAGCCCAGCTACATCATTTGGATCCCTAACCAATGGTGTGCTCTGGATTCCTTGTTTTTCAGTCAGGGTTTTATGTAAGCCTTCTGGCCTCTGACTGACTATATAATAGGCTTGCCTCAAAATCCTGATTATTCTTCTTCTGGTGCTCGCTCTCTCTCTCTCTCTCTCTCTCTCTCTCTCTCTCTCTCTCACTGGCCGCCCTGGAAATCTCTAGAGACCTGCTTACCCCTTGAGGCAGCCGTCCTTTTGCAATCTCCAAACTACTCTAGCCACAGGTGTCTGCCACCATGCTTGGGTTAGGCTATAGTTTGTTGTTGTTTTTCTCTGTTACAAGAGCCCAGGGTAGCCCTGATTACACTATCCTCCTGCCTCAGCTTCATGAATGCTAGGGTTACAGATGGGAACTGTCATCTGCCTCACAGTGTGATTCTAGAATACTACCTTAAAACTTGATTGTCTGTAGTGTATTTTGCTATTTTAAAATTTTTCTTTTGAGGTCTGTTTATGTACTTCCTGGTGGCTTTGAACTTGAGTCTTTTGTTTGTTTTTGTCTTAGCTTTACAGAAAACCTTAGCTCTATGAATGAATGAATGAATGAATGAATGAGATTATGAATGATGGTTTGAATTTTTCTCCCTTTGATTCCCTTTCAATAAAGGGGATTTTTTTCACCTTTCCTTAATAATTCTTCTGATTAATTTGTTTTTCTTATTAAAATAGACTGTCCCTGTGAATCCTAGGGTAGCCTTGAATTGTTTGCTTCTTTCTTCTACAGACTCTAACGACTACTGGTAGAGTCACCCACCAGGCTTGGCTAAAAACAACAGTTGGGTTATTAGATTTTGTTTTGAGGAAAGTTGCGTCCTCTACATATAGTCCAGGCTGGCCTGAAACTCATTGTGTAGACAGCAGAGGCATTCCTCAAATTCAGTACAAACTCAGTGTCCTGTCTCCTCCTCCCCAGGCCTGGGTTTATAGTTGGGAGCAACAGCACCCTGCTTTATTTAGGATGTACATGTTTTTGTAAACAAACCAAAGAAAGGGGGTAAACTTGATCTTGACTCATGGATCACCTTTCCTTCCTTTCTTTCTTTCTTTCTTTCTTTCTTTCTTTCTTTCTTTCTTTCTTTCTTTCTTTCTTTCTTTCTTCCTTTCTTTCTCTCTCTCTCTCTCTCTCTCTCTCTCTCTCTCTCTCTTTCTTTCTTTCTTTCTTCCTTTCTTTCTTTCTTTCTTTCTTTCTTTCTTTCTTTCTTTCTTTTAAATATTTTCTTTATTTACATTTCAAATGTTATCCCCTTTCCTGGTTTCCCCTCCGAAAACCACCTATCCCATCCACCCTCCCCTTGCTCACCAACCCACCCACTACTACTTCCTGGCCCAGGCATCCCCCTATAGTGGGGTATCGAGCCTTCACAGGACCAAGGGCCTCTCCTCCCACTGTTCAACAAGGCCATCCTCTGCTACATATGCAGCTGAAGCCATGTGTACTCTTGGTTGGTGGTTTAGTTCCTGGGAGCTCTGGGGGGTACCGGTTGATTCATATTGTTGTTCCTCCTATGGGGCTGCAAGCTCCTTCAGTTCCTTTGGTCCTTTCTCTAGCTCCTTCATTAGGGACCTTGTGCTCAGGCCAAAGGTTGGCTGAGAGCATCCACATCCATCACATTTCTTTGTAATAGTAGTTTCCTTTCCAGAGGTGAGCTACATGCAAAGTTCTAGCTCTTGAGGTAGGAAGGAGATCAGAGGACAATTTTTCTTCAACTCTATTTGGGATTATGGATATCTAGGGCTTTCTATGTAGGATGGGCTGGCCTCATACTCACAAAAAATTCAATGGCCTCTGATTAGAGTTTATAAACCCAAGGTCTTCATGTTCTCCCGCAGTTCTATGTGGCTGTGGATAGAAGGGATGTGTGGGTTGGAGGGAATAATAGGATAGCCTCATCTCCTAGAGAGAAAGAGAGAGACAGAGAGAGATCCTATCACTCAGAGTTGGAGTAGATGTGGTCCTCTCAGCTGGCTCCTTGATAACTTACTTAGCCTCCCAGTTGCAGAGCAATGCCTCTGCATCAGATATTCTTCTGCACGTTGGCTATTAGTAAGGAACTGGATGCAGCCTGCTACAGTTCAATGTCAAGGGGGTATCAGATCTGAGGCTTCCCACTATTTTCATGCCTCAGGGTCAAGGTGACTTTGTAGAATGTGTAATGAGGCTATTTCACTACCCCCGCCCCTTTGCCATTTTGAGAAAGGTCCTACTGTGTAGCATAGGTTGGCCTTGACCTGCTTCTCCTAGTTCCACCTCTAAAGTGCTGGGTTTATAAAATTGCACCAAACTGTTTGTGTGTGTGTGTGTGTGTGTGTGTGTGTGTGTGTGTAGTTACAGGCAGTTGTAAGCTGCTAGATGTGGATGCTGGGAACCGAACCCAGATCTTCCACAGAGCAACAGGCTCTCTTAGCCAGCTCTCGTGTTGTTTTTATAATCCCAAGTGCATACATACAGTGTGATTTGCTGCTTACTGTCATTTCAAATGCCTTTCTCGCGGTTCTTTCTCTGAATGTCAGCCTTGATTGCCCACAGCTACTACAATTATGTATCACCCAGTTACTGCAAGTGGTTCATTGAGCCAGTTCTTGCTTTCCTTGTAATAGTTCCATGGGTTTATTATTTGTTTTACATTTTATTCACCTGTTCTGTTTATGTGTGAGTGTGTTAGTTTGTGTGAGCGCCCATGCATGCACACATGTTGACTGACCTGTGTTGACGTACCATATGGAGATCCAAGGACACTTTTTACTAGTTTCACTGAGGTATTCATACTTGGTGGCAATCATCTTTACTCACAGAGCCTTCCTTCCAACCCCCTAGTAGAACTGTTTTTAGTGTAAGGTTTTCGCTCTGTATTTTATTACATGTATGTGTAATTGTGTACTGTACTTACACAAGCTTCCTTATTTTAGGGTGTATAATGTCAAACTTATTCACTAGATCAATAATTGTTTTTGCTATTTGATACTAGGGTTTGTTTGGTTTGGTTTGGTTTGGTTTTGGTTTTTCGAGACAGGGTTTCTCTGTATAGTCTTGGCTGTCTTGGAACTCACTTTGTAGTCCAGGCTGGCCTTGAACTCAGAAATCTGCCTGCCTCTGCCTCCCAAGTGCTGGGATTAAAGGCGTGCACCACCACGCCCAGCTGTTTTTTGTTTTTCTTAAGACAGGGTTTCTCTCTGCATCCCTGGCTGTCCTGGACCTCACTAAAATCCATATAGAGTTAAGGGCTGCATTAAGGGCTGAGCAACTCTCCTAGGCTGGAGTTTAGTTTTGAATCTCGCTTCAGGGCTTTGAATCCCAGGCCTGAAAGTTTTAAAAAACAATGCCCAGCAATTGCTACCCGAGGATGTATTGCTGTATGGATATCTTGAGAGAGCTTCTCTGCAGTTAAGTCACCTAGCCCTGCTCTTCACTGATTGTTTAATCAGCTTTCACTGTCTATAGGACGGCTGTATCCCAAGCTGATGTGCTTGGGCCTGCACTACTTTTGCAGATAAAATACCCAGGGGTTTGGAGCAGGGGCCTCATTGCTACTGAGCCCGTGCTGAGTCTTCGTCGTGCCAGCAACTTGTGGTTTTGAAGGTTTGATTCATTTCTTCTGCCCTCGTGTCCATGGTTGGCAGCACACCAAAAGACTACTAGATTTGGCCCGAAAAGCTCATTTAGCAGTGTTCCAAGAAGAGTGGAATAAGCAGTGTGTTGTGGTCATAAAAAAGCCTCCTAAACTATGTGCTGATCTCTACAGGTTCCCCGATTATATAACATCAATGTTTAGTGAGATGCTTGCCGTGAGAATTAAGGCAACTCACAATCCTGTTTTGATTTGTCACAGAGCCCAGGCTGCTGAGGACCTCTCCCAACCGTTCCTGATGGTCATCCTGCCCCCTCCTCCCCAGGGCTGAGATTACAGGCATAGGCCAAGGAACACCTGTGGTTTATGGGGATTGAATCCAGGCTATCGAGCACATTAGGCATGCAATCGCTCCACCAAGTGGGCTACATTCCTAACTGCCTCTCCTCTCCTCCACACTGCCAACCCCGCTTCACTTGCGGCCCAAGCTGTTCTCAAACTTAAGTGATTCAGAGCATAACGCTAAAGAATATATTTTCTTTATGTTCCTGTAATTAAACTGACATTGTTTTACAAAGACATTTTAGGGTAATTATGTGTAGTAATTATACAAATCAAGGCATGAGGTCCATGTGGTCCATGTGTTAAGACACATATCACCCCCATCCCATCCTTTTTTTTTTTTTTTTTTTTTTTTTTGGTTTTTCAAGACAGGGTTTCTCTGTATAGCCCTGGCTGTCCTGGAACTCACTCTGTAGACCAGGCTGGCCTCGAACTCAGAAATCTGCCTGCCTCTGCCTCCCAAGTGCTGGGATTAAAGGTGTGCGCCACCATGCCTGGCTACCCCATCCCATCCTTAAAACATACTGTGCATATTTATCCGTGAGGTATATTACATGTGTATGGGCATTTTGCTTCCATGCATGTCTGTATCACATTGTGAGCCAGCATGTAGATGCTGGGAATCAAACCTGGGTTCTCTGGAAGAGCAGTTCTCTTAACTGCTGAGAAGGCTCTCCAGCCCATATTTATAGGTCTTATAAAGATGGTGTGTGTTGCTATCTCATCCAAATAATGCCAGATGCGGCAGTTTGCCCCTGCACTCCCAGCATCATGTGTCGTCCAGAAGTTTGAGTAGTGCCTGTGAACACAGCATCTGGGTGAGCACTAGACATCCGAGGAGTGGTCCTGTGGTCATCCTTTCTTCCTTGCCTTTGTCCTTTGTATTCATCGGTGGGGCTGCAGGTCGGGAGGAAGTTTCTCTGCTATCTGAATCGGTAGACATGCCCGAGGATGTAGAACCTGCACCGTGGAAAGGGACCGGGCAGTGGGAGACGGGGAAAAGTGAGTGACGGTGGTAGATGGTCCCTGTAATTTTGGACCATCTGGGTAGAGTGACAAGAGAGTCAAGACCAATACGCCATACATTATATTATTTAATAAAAACAAAAAAAAAACTTTTCAATTTGTTTTTGAGATTTGTTTACTCTGACTTTGTTTTGTCCCTTTTAGCCCTGGCTGTCCTGGACTCATTTTTGTAGAGCAGGCTGGCCTCAAACTCACAGTTCCACCTGCCCCAGTCTCCCTAATGCTGGGATTAAAGGCATATGCCCAGCTTCTTTACTTGGGTCTTTGTTCTTTGTGTTTGAAGACAGGGTCTCACAATGTAACCCTGGCTGTCCTTGAACTCGTGGTGTAGATTCATCTGACTCTGCCTCCTGAGTGCTGGGATTCAAGGCCTGCACCATTATGCCTGGCTTGATGCTAGGTTTAAATTTATCAAGGACAACATAAACAAAACTACAAATATGACACAGGAGATATGTGGAGGTCAGAGGTCAATTCATGGATTCAGTTCTCTGCAACATTTGTCACAGGAATGGAACTTGGGTCACTAGACTTGGATATAGTCACCTGCAGGATGTATGTAGTTCGGGTTAAACTAGAACTTCCTGAGCAGTAGGGGGTCATCTTGAACTGCTTTCCTGCCTCTGACTGCAGGTGTGGGCCACCACGCCCTGTCTATGTCTTACATTAAATACTGAAAGTTTAGCATTGGGTGTGAGTGCTCTCAAGGTATAAGTTACACTGTGAACCTCACAGGCTTCAGGTTTCTTGGGGTGAATGAAGCTCCCGTCGTACGTAGAGTGCATGTCTAGCACCCACAAGGCCCTGTTTGACCCCCAGAGTTAACATAAAGTGACACATGGTCACAGTCCCAGTATTTGAAGGCGCGCACATTCTGGAGGTCAATGTTGGATTGCAGACCTGGGACAAGCAGCCGAGGAGCCTGTCTAACCAAAGAGCACCTGGCCTCTAGGTTCTCCCAGCATGCCTCAGCCCCTACCTGTTACAGGGTATGGCTGGCATATCCCGTCCTTTACCCTGAATTTTCCAGCCTAGGTCCTGGGCTTTCCCCCATTTGGGACCGGTGAACACATCTGAGAGCTGTCCCCAGTAAAGCTGCCTTTATACTTTAATTTGACTTTAATTGGCTTATTTTGCCCTCAAGAAAACTTATCAGGTTAGCAGTTCACCAGAGTCCTCATTCGTGCGCAGAGTTAACTGAGTCGATTCTCAGCTAAAATCTGATAGTTTTTAAAAAATTGATTACATATTGAAATCATAATTGAATGCACTGATTTAGAATGTGATTTAAATTAATTACAGGTGTTTCTGTGGGCCTCTGTAACTCTGTGCCTTTTGTCTTTGGTCTTTGAGGCATAGTCAGGTTGAAAATCCCTCGCTGGTCTGGAATTGCCTATGGAGACCAGGCTATCCTCGGGCTTGTAACTATCCTCTTCTCTTTGTCTCTGCAGTGAGGGATCACAATGTTGTGCCCTAAGGGTTTATTGTGTTTTGCTTTGAATTTTTGTGTCATGATCTTATTATATATCTTGGGCACGCCTTAAGCTCCTGGTAATCCTACTGCCTCAGTCTGCATTCTGTTGGCTTGACAGGGATTTACCTCAGTCCTCTCAACTCTGAAAAGACTTGAACATACTGCCTGTACGAAGGACCAAGGGGAAGTTTGGAGCTTCAGAAAACACTGTTGGTTTTTTGTTGTTGTTGTTGTTGTTAGTTTGTTTTTTATTTTGTTTTGTTTTTGTTTTTCTGTTGGTGATTCAGCAACACTCTGACCCAGGGCTTGTGCGTGAATATTTTGTGGAGCTTCTGTTCTTAGAAAGCAGGAGTGAGAAGGGCCCCAGTAGCTCCTTTAAGGGAGCATTGGTAGAACTGGCTGTACTCTACTGTAGAGGAAGTACAAGGAAAAAGCAAACCTTTCAGGTTCCTTGTACGTCAGGCTCCTGCACCAGTTACTCGATGACTTTCAGGGTGGAATTTCAAGGAACGGGAATGCCATGGGGGGAGTGTGAGGACAAGACTTGTCAGTTGACAAAATCCTGGAATTCTGAGTACCGCTCAAGCTACATTTAAAAGGAAGATACGGTTTGGAATGTGTTTCTTAGTGGTGGAAACCCAGGGTTCCCTCCCAGCTCTGGAAAGTAAAATAAATAAATAGTCTGGTCACCTGACTCCACTCTAGTGTCAGCATTGGGCCACATAATACAGCCTTGGGCGGGAGGGGGAGGTGGGGCAGCCTGGCAAGCATCCTGAGCCTTCAGCATCTAAATATAAACTGTGATTTATGGAGCTAGCAGAGTTGAATTAGGTATCCCTGGCCTGCTCTAGCTCAGACTGGGCTTTGACTTCTGCTCCCATTGTTGGCTGTGTGCGCCCGGGTAGGTGTGACTGGGAGTTGCCTTCTTGAGTAGGGCTACGTTTTTACAGTTATTGATTGTTGTGTTCAGAATGCCCTCATGAGCCTGTGAGACCAGCAATCAGAGGGAGGAGGCGGCTGGGTTCCCAGGACTTTGAGGCCACCTCGGCCTAAAGACGGATCATGTCTCGCATGTTGATATGGCCTTCAGTGAAGTGTTTCCAATATAAGAGATTCATATACAGTTTCATAGGTACATACTTCAACACTTGTTTAAGTTGTTATTGTGTTTAAGTTCCAGGCATCCATAATCGACTCAGTGAGACTCAGCGCATCCTGATACAGTCAGTCTTTCAGGGTTAAGGATGATAAGAACCATGTTTTCTGGACTCCTCTGCTGAGCAGTAGCACCAGGCTGATGACCGAGCCACAGGAAGCATGGGTGATGTGCAGGCATCTCTCTTGGTTTAGTCTTCCTCTCCTGTTTTTATCACATTTGGTTATGTACTTGTGTCTTGGCAAAGCCAGGCTCTCTCAGCAAGCAGCTCTGCCTGGCAGGCAAGCCATCTTGAGGGCACTAGGTTCCATTGAATGCATAGGTCTTATATATAACTGGTTTGTGTGGTACCCATTTTACAGTGGTTGAGAATTTCCATTGGTATCAGCAGAGAGATGAACTCCCCCTTATTCTTAAAAACTTGATCAAAGTCTTGAGGAATGCCTAGAAACTATGTATGGAGCCCAGGCTAGTTTGAACTCTCAGGGATGGCCCTCCTGCCTCCTTCCAGAGTGCTAGGGTTACTGCAGTGTGCCACCATTCTTGGTTTAAAGAAATTTGCATGAAGAGGGAAGTCAGTTGATACAGATCTGAGTGCTCAGGAGTAATTTGTTTTTGGGGGTGGAGGGTGTAAGCATCCTCTAACAAAGCTGTGATAGCTTAGCCTTAGAGAGCACTCATGGTTTCAGAGGGTTGCTTTGTTTTTATACCTTTAGAGGCAATCCTCAAATAGTGTATGTTCGAAGGATTTTAATCCCTCTTGTAAAGTCTTACATCACCAAGCTAAAAAAAAAAAAAAGGATTTGCGTTGGGTAGGTAAGAAGTAAACATTAGAATAAAAAAGAAGAGTCTGGGGGATGGTGAGATGGCTCGGTGGTTAAGAGCACTAACTGCTCTTCTGAAGGTCCTGAGTTCAAATCCCAGCAACCACATGGTGGCTCACAACCATCTGTAACAAGATCTGACTCCCTCTTCTGGTGTGTCTGAAGACAGCTACAGTGTACTTATAATAAATAAATAAATAATCTTTTTAAAAAAAGAGTCTGTAGTCGAGACTCCTGAGATCTTCAAGGTGACTCATTGCAGGTCCAGATGTGCTGGAGCCACCAGATTTGATGGTCACTAGGTTTGCTGAGCCATGGAAGAACTAGGGTTTGCATGGGGAGCGCTTGTTCAGGCAGCGACTTTCTGCGCTGTTTGTTTGTTTTGTGTCTGTGGGCATGTGTATGTGGGGGCTGGAGGCACTGAGGTGTGGGATCCCTCCTGGAGTAGGATTTGCAGGCAGTTGTGAACTGGGCACTCACTGATCATGAGTCCTCTGCAAGATCAGCACACTGCTGAACGCTGAGCCATCTTTCCAGTGCCTTCTGTGGGTTGTAAATCTCTCACTCGACTGCACTGACAGGCCGAGCAGAAGCAAAGCTCCCTGGATGTAATGCACAGTACTTCTTGAGGGTGTTGCCGCTTCACCTCTCGAGGAATTTGTGGGAAACAATGCTCCTTAAAGCTTTGCTTTAGAAAGGATTTATCATGATCACCGATGTGGATGGAGCAGGGGCAGCGGCACAACTGAACTGTGTATTCTCAGTGCCCAACAGAGAACTTCCTTGTCTTAAGTGTTAGTTCTTTTTTGAAAGATTTGTTAATTTTTATCTATTATGGGTATGAGTATTTTGCTTGAATGTATTTAAAATGCACTGCATGTGTGCCTGGTACCAAAAGAGGATGGAAGAGGGATTGGATTCTTTGGATAAGTTACAAATGATTACAGACCATTAGGTCTCCAAAAGTCTAGAAGAGGAGGAGGGGGAGGAGGAAGAAGAAAGAATGATTGCCTTGGCGTGTAGATCAGTAGCAGAGCCCTTGCCATGCTCAAGACTCCAGTGCCTAGGTGCCCAGGTTTCCGTTTGGTGATAGACCACGTGCCTGGATATCCCCATGCCTGTATGGTCCTGAACTGGTATCTCAGCAGTTGGGAGGCTGAGGCGTGAGTTCAGCCTCGGCTGCTGACATTTTAGAGCCTCACCTGGTTATAACGGGAGGCCTTGTCTCATTCCCCTCACCCCACCACCACTCAGAAATAAACAGAAAACGTGGGTGCTTTTTACACAGTGCCGTTTTTCTCAACAGAATTTTGACAAAAATTGGACATCTATATAACTTATTCTATGATCAAGAGTTGAACAAGTGGGGCTGGTTCAATGGATTCCAGCTTCAGTTCTGAGCACACACATAATGGCTCACAATACTCTACTTCCATTGATAGGGGTTCTGACCTTCTGGGCTCATCGGGTACATGCATCTAGGTACATACAAAATATGCAAATTATTTTTCACAAGCCTTAATTCAGTATGTGCATAAATGTAATATACTAGTTGTTAGTCATAATGTATAGTAATTTGACTGTAATTATACTAGGGGACCAAGAGGGTCATAGCCGTATAGTTACAATGTTCAACACTAAATATATAGCTAAAATCTCCATGGTAAGTAGTATGGTAGTGTAGATGAATGAACTACAATTACACTTAACAAAGTGAACAGAACTCACCAGCATCGTAGTCAGTGAAAGGAAGTCACATAAAACATGATGCTAACCTCGAAGAACAAAAGATTTGCAGGCTGACTGATGCTGAGTCCGTGGCTGGGATGTGGTCACAGGGATAGTTGAACATGCTGCCCGTTTAGGATTTGCACCACACCCCAATCCGTGGTGACTCTGGGTACTGAGCCCAGCCCCACACATCCTTTGTAGCGTTGCCTACTGAGCAGAAGGGTTATTTATTATTACTTGATTCATTGGCTGGCTCTCTCTATGTAGCCCTGGCTGGCCTGCACCACACACACTGTAGACCAAGTTGACCTCAGACGCAGACGTTTGCTTGCCTCTGGCTTCCTGGGATTGCAGGTTGAACTACTATGCATCATTTAAATGGGGGTAGGGGAGCCTGGGCATGAGGTCCAGGACTTCACACGTGCTTTTTTTTGAATTATGGGATTCCAGATAGGCGTAGCCGACCTCACTGGTAATCCCGGGACTGAAACCGAGTCTGGAGCATTCCTGCAAAGTCCTAGTCATCTTAGGTGCATAGTGGGAGCCTAGCAACAACAACCACAGCCACAGCATCTCCTTGTAGACATTCAGCGGGTGGTGGAAGTAACTTCTGTGCTTCCTTTACAGACAGACTTTAACAACAAACCAGTAAATGGCCCCAAATCAGAGTCCATGGACTGCAGTAGACGTGGTCATGGGGAAGAAGAGCAAAGGTTGGATTTGATCACACATCCCCTTGAAAATGTAAGGAAGAATGCAGGCGGCATGACGGGAATTGAGGTGGAGAAGTGGGCGCCAAACAAGAAATCACACTTAGCAGAGGGTCAAGTCAAAGGAAGCTGTGATGCCAATTTAACTGGGGTGGAAAACCCCCAGCCCTCTGAAGATGACAAGCAGCAAACCAACCCTTCTCCGACATTTGCCCAGACCATAAGGAACGGCATGAAAAATGTACACTGTTTACCCACTGACACACACCTTCCGCTCAACAAATTGAATCATGAGGAATTTAGCAAGGCGTTGGGAAATAATTCCTCTAAATTGCTGACTGATCCCTCAAACTGCAAGGATGCCATGAGTGTCACCACCTCCGGGGGGGAGTGTGATCATCTCAAGGGGCCAAGGAACACCCTGCTCTTCCAGAAGCCTGGCTTGAACTGCAGGTCTGGTGCAGAACCCACCATCTTTAATAATCACCCTAATACACACAGCGCTGGGAGTCGACCTCACCCTCCTGAGAAGGTACCCAACAAAGAACCCAAAGATGGCTCTCCGGTTCAGCCAAGTCTTCTATCCCTAATGAAGGACAGGAGATTAACGCTGGAACAAGTGGTAGCCATAGAAGCCCTGACTCAGCTCTCAGAAGCGCCCTCAGAGAGCTCCTCCCCATCCAAGCCGGAGAAGGATGAAGAAGCGCATCAGAAAACGGCTAGTCTGCTTAACAGTTGCAAGGCTATCCTTCATTCGGTGAGAAAAGACCTCCAAGACCCAAACGTTCAAGGAAAGGGCCTTCACCATGACACTGTTGTCTTTAATGGCCAGAACAGAACATTCAAGTCACCTGATAGTTTCGCTACTAACCAAGCACTTATAAAATCACAAGGATATCCAAGTTCACCTACAGCTGAGAAGAAAGGCGCTGCTGGTGGGAGAGCTCCCTTTGATGGTTTTGAGAATTCACATCCATTGCCCATAGAAAGTCACAATCTTGAAAACTGCAGTCAGGTACTAAGCTGCGATCAGAATTTGAGTTCCCATGACCCATCATGCCAGGATGCACCCTACAGTCAAATTGAAGAAGATGTCGCAGCACAATTGACCCAACTTGCATCCACGATTAATCACATCAACGCCGAGGTCAGGAATGCTGAAAGTACACCAGAAAGCCTTGTTGCAAAGAACACAAAGCAAAAACACAGTCAGGAGAAACGCATGGTACATCAGAAGCCACCCTCTAGTACACAAACTAAACCCAGTGTACCATCAGCAAAGCCAAAGAAGGCCCAGAAAAAGGCAAGAGCGACCCCACACGCAAACAAGCGGAAAAAGAAACCCCCAGCCCGAAGCTCTCAAGAAAATGATCAGAAGAAGCAAGAGCAGCTAGCTATAGAGTATAGTAAAATGCATGACATTTGGATGTCATCTAAGTTTCAAAGGTTTGGCCAGTCTAGTCCACGTAGTTTTCCTGTTCTGTTGAGAAATATTCCTGTCTTTAACCAAATATTAAAGCCCGTGACTCAGAGTAAAACACCCTCACAACATAATGAGTTATTTCCTCCTATCAATCAGATAAAATTCACAAGAAACCCTGAATTGGCAAAGGAGAAAGTGAAGGTTGAACCATCAGATTCTCTGCCAACATGCCAATTCAAGACAGAATCCGGTGGGCAGACATTTGCAGAGCCGGCAGATAATTCTCAGGGACAGCCCATGGTGAGTGTCAATCAGGAAGCTCACCCTCTGCCCCAGTCCCCACCATCTAACCAGTGTGCTAATATAATGGCTGGTGCTGCCCAAACACAGTTTCATCTAGGCGCTCAAGAGAACCTGGTGCATCAGATACCACCACCGACGTTGCCTGGTACCTCCCCTGACACACTCTTGCCAGACCCAGCATCAATCCTCAGGAAAGGGAAAGTGTTACATTTCGATGGAATTACAGTTGTTACGGAGAAGCGTGAAGCTCAAACATCAAGCAATGGACCACTGGGTCCCACCACAGACAGTGCACAGTCAGAATTTAAAGAGAGCATCATGGACTTACTTAGCAAGCCTGCAAAAAACCTGATAGCTGGATTGAAGGAACAGGAAGCTGCACCCTGTGACTGTGGTAAGTACTCACTTGTGTGGGTGTTTTCCCGACTCATCTTTTGGGGGTTGGGGGGTTGTCCTTGGCTCTTTCTAGTCGACCTGAGATGTACTAAGTAATTCTGTTCTTGTTTTACTTTGAAATCTTATTTATTCTACTCAGACTGGGAAAAGAGGTAAACTCTTTCAAGTGGGACAAGTTTGCAGTGGTTCATTTTCAGGACTAAGAAAGAATTGCCTTTGCTTAGCCACATTTACTTCTGTTCTATCCATGTCAAATACAGTTCAACCTAGAGGGTGCATAGACAGACCGTAAAATCACGCACAGCCGCAGTGATGGTGAGCGAATCCACACCTTCTGCATCTTGGGCTAGGAAAGGTGTGCCCACATGAGGAGATTCTATAGCCTGGCTGCTGAGGTGGTTGATCAGGGATATATAATCTTGCTTACTAAAGATTTCGTGGGGGTTACGGAGGTGCCTCAGCAGGCAAAGCATTTGTACAACCCTGCCCCCTGAGTTCTATGTCCAGGAGCTGTGATAAACAGTCTCACATCTCCACACATATGACAGGAATAATAAAATATCTCTTTAATTAAAATTATTTGTAAATTTTGTTCTGGAAGGGCTGCTTTTTTGTTGTTTTTGAGAGGATGTGGTGGCACCTGTCATTGCAACTTTTTAGGGAGCTGAATGAGGGAGAAGGGTTTTGAGTCTAGTCTCTATTTTCTAGTTAGAATGTGCATTCCTCCAATACAAACAAACAAACATGGAGAGGGGCTAGAGAAATTCCTGAGCAGTTTAAGGCTTGGGCAGGACACAAGTTCACTTCCTATCAGTGTCTCCAGTAGCTCACAACCATCACCTGTACCTCCTCCACCCTAGAAGATCCTCCGATCCTTCTTTCTTTCTTTCTTTCTTTCTTTCTTTCTTTCTTTCTTTCTTTCTTTGGTTTTTTGAGACAGGGTTTCCCTGTATAGCTCTGGCTATTCTGGAACTCACTTTGTAGACCAGGCTGGCCTCGAACTCAGAAATCTGCCTGCCTCTGCCTCCCGAGTGCTAGAATTAAAGGCGTGCACTACCACGCCAGGCTAAGATCCTCCTTTCTCTACTGGTCACTGCAGTCACGCAGACTCGCACAGACTCCTCCTCACCCTCCAGACAGGGTTTCTCTGTATAACCCTGACTGTCCTGTAACTCTCTGTAGACCAGGCTATCCTCAAACTCAGAGACTTTCCTGCCTCTGCCTCAGTGCTAGGATTAGGGCATGTGCAGCTGCCACCATCACCACACAGTGATATGATATTTCTGTAAAGGTGTAGGAGCTAGAAAAATGTTTCAGAGGTTAAGAACAAAATAAACGCAAAAAAAGAAGAGAGTACAGATTCTGTTCTTGAAGTTTATCTGCCTCATCAAACCCCTAATTATAAAGTGGGCTTAATAATATATATACTGACTGGATGTCTTCAATGCAGGTTTAGTTATTAAAGTGCACTGATGCCAGAGATGGCCCAAATTCTCAAGATCTGCTTGAACCAAAGGGAATGAGTATTTGTCCACCTAGATGGAGGCTTTTTGAGAGTGGCTTGCTAAATGAGAGCTGCAGGCTGCGGGTGTAATTGACTGGAAAGGATGGAGGTAGTGGTACAGACTCATCTTTGGCCACTTAGAAAGTTCAAAATCAGAATTAACATACATTTCTTGATTGAGAGAACATCCACGCAGAGTTGTAGAGTAGGACTGTCTTACTTAACTAGACCCTGGGCAAATAACCTCTACCTGCCATTTCTTTTAAAGCTTAAGATTACAATAAATTACTTTTCTGTATATCTTTTTGAAGTGAAAAATAGATTTTCATTAAAAATAAAAAATTAGAAACAAACAAACAAACAAAAAATAAAAAATAAGAGCCTGTGTATTTCTGGGCTGATCTAGGTTTTGGAGTGTGGGGTTATCGGGTTCCCCATACAAAGTCACACAAAGACAGGCCAGGCAGCCCATTACTGAACACGGAATGCTATGCTTTCGGGTCAGTGGTTCTCAACCTGTGGGTCTTGACCTCTTAAATCAAACTTCCCTTTCACAGGGATGCCTAAGACCATCAGAAATATCAGATATTCATTACATTCATAACTAACAAAATTATAGTTTATAAAGTAGCAATGAAAATAATTCCACACCGGGTGTGGTGGTGTATGCCTTTAAACCCAGCACTTGGGAGGCAGAGGCAGGCGGATTTCTGAGTTCGAGGCCAGCCTGGTCTACAGAGTGAGTTCCAGGACAGCCAGGGCTACACAGAGAAACCTTGTCTCGAAATAACAAAAACAAAAACAAAAAACAAGAAAAGAATCCCATGGCTAGAGGCCGCCCTAAGTTGAGGAACTGTATTATTAAAGGGTTGCAGCATTAAGAAAGCTGAGAACCACAGTTTTAGGTGATTTTTTTTCTGTGTTCTTAAACAGACAAACAAAAACTCCGGTTATCTGAGTAACATCACTGTAGCTGAGGGCCTTGCTTTCAGGATGGTATCAAATAGTCAAATAGAATAAGCCATTTCTGGGTCAGTGCTTGTCAAAATTAGCAGTATTGATACACTAAACCTAATCCCACTGTGTGTAGTTTTTCACAGTATCCCTGGCCCCTTTCCATCAGATGGAAGCCAGAGTGAATGCTCATATCTATACTTGACAGACCCCGAAGTAACCGAAACTATTGCCAAATGTCCCTATGGTCAGAATTACCCGATTCTAAATCACTAGCAAAAAATAAAGTCTCTTCCACATGTCTTACTGAAAAATAGACTGGAGAGATGACTCAGTAGTTAAGAGCACTTGTTGGTCTTCCAGAGGACCCAGGTTCAATTTCAAGCACCCACATGGAAGCTCATAACCTTTTATAACTTTCATTGCATTGGATCCAACACCTTCACAGGCGTCTGCACTCCTGAGTGCATATCCACATGCAAACATACAAACCTACAGATAATTAAAGTAAGGACTGAGTTTGCTTTGGGGTCATCTCTTGCTTTTTCTTTTTTTAAAGACTTTTTTTTGCTCGCTTCAGACACACCAGAAGAGGGCGTCAGATCCGCTTACAGATGGTTGTGAGCCACCATGTGCTTGCTGGGATTTGAACTCAGGACCTCTGGAAGAGCAGCCAGTGCTCTTAACCGTAGAGCCATCTCTGCAGCCTCCAGCTTTCTTTCTTTTTTTTTTTTTTTTTTTTTTAATTGCAAATATTCTCCTGCTTGCTCTAATGTGTCCACTCCCCCGGCCCCAACCCCAACTCCAACTGCATCACTAGCAATTCTACTAGCTACAGCCTTGTATGTGCTAGGAAAACACTCCACATTTGAGCTACATTACATCTTGAAACCAGAAAATTGACTCGTAAAAGCACCATGGCCAGAAAATATATAAAATACAGAGAGGCCAAACTAAACATACTATTCCCAAATTTGACAAAAATTCAAAACAAACAGGTTGTGGAGGTGTGTGCCTTGTAGACAATTAAGGATAGCCTGGACTAAGATATTATAAGACTGTTCCTCAGCAGTGTGTTTGAAGGATAGCCTGGGCTACGAAGCATGACTGATTTCCTGTTGTCCTATTCCCATAGTGTCTCCAGCTCTTTTTTAGGATGCAACATTATTGTTAGTTTAACTTATCTACATTTACAGAATTTAGGTCTTTACACACTTTCCAAGTGGACTTTTTGTTGTGCATTTATAACAGGACATTAGTTAGTGTATAAGGCAGGCTGGTCTTGACCCCTAAAACAGTCTTCCAGTTCTCCTTCCCAGGCATTGGGGTTACAGCTTTGCACTCCCTTGGTTTTGACTGTTGGAGGCTGGCCTCAGACTCATTGTGTAGTCCAGGCCCCACACCCCTCCACCTTCCAGATACGTGAATATGTACACTTTAACGTTCTGTTCTGCCTTTAAAAATTGCAGTGATACTAAACGTGTCTAGTTGTTGTTCTAAAAACGATTGCATTTACCTCTAACTGATTCCCTTTATATTTACCTACAACTGATTCCCTTCGTGCAGGTGTTAAAGTTCTGTCTTTTGATAATACCAATAATTGTAACGTGTAACTTCCTGGTACATGTTTACGATGAGTACGTAGTTGTGCACATGTAGTAGGGTGAATTGTTACCAGACTCACTTTCAGTAGGGTATGGAAGCTAAGCTTCTCAGACTAGTGCTCTTCCTTAACGTTGTTATAGAAACCTACAAACGCTGGAGAGGGAGCCAGGTGTGAGGCCAGTGGGGGCAGGAGTGTCAGGTTCAAGGCCATCCTTGGATACCTAGTAAGAGTGTCTTGAGGTTCTACTAAGACCTCATCTTACTAAGTTTAGTCATATTAATAAAAAAGCTGGGAGAATAAATACGCCCCCCCCCTTTAAATTTTTGTTCTCTCCTCTGACTGCTAGAAGAAATAAGAGCCAGAAGTCCAATGCCAGCCCCTGTTGTCTTATACGTTAAAAGTTGAAACTAATCCAAACAAAGAGAACAAAGCCCCTGTGCTATTTGTAAAACTGGGTCTAATAATCTGATTCCTTCCACAGATGGAGGTACACAAAAAGAAAAAGGCCCATATTATACACACCTTGGGGCAGGACCAAGTGTGGCTGCTGTCAGGGAGCTCATGGAGACTAGGTGAGGAACTCTGCTTCCCGCTAACCCATTCTTCCCGGTGACCTGGCTCAAGGCAGAGAAAAGGGCTTGGAGTGGTCCTGAGGCGAATGAAGACGGTCAGGAGTGTGAGTTGGATGGTTCTTAAGGCTCAATAGGCCCAGTCCTCCTGAGTCCTCCCAGGAGTGGGGCCCTGGAGACATGCCCTCACTCGGCAGGCCTATTTGATCAATCAGGAAGAGTGTTTTCCTACTACTGTACAGTGATAGAAAGAGCTGAGATGACTCCCACCCATGCTTTAACCCTAACTCGCCCGTCTTCCGAGACTTGTGTTGAGGTCAGGCTATTTTTATTTAGAGTGACCCTTATGTAAACAGAATTGGGTAACAAAATCAGACTGCCACGTAACAGCTGGTTTTAGCCAATGTAAACGATAACTGTTTCTTCTTTTCTTTTTAAAAAAAAAAGAAAACTGATTCATGTGTATATTCAATGCATTTAGATGTGAAAACATGGAGACTTCGAGTTCGGATGGTCACTAATTAGTCCCACCCTGTACTGTGTTCTGTACCAGGTTTGGCCAGAAGGGGAAGGCAATCCGGATTGAGAAGATAGTGTTCACGGGGAAGGAAGGGAAGAGCTCTCAGGGCTGCCCGGTCGCCAAGTGGGTGAGTGCTGCCAGCAGACTTCGATTTTCTTGGTACTTTAGAAAATGGATTTTTCCAGGGCATTAAATTAGAAGGTTTTGCTTTGCAAAAATGGAGACCAGAAAACTTTTCATGCCCACAGGGAGATGGTGGAGAAGCTGTGCGTCTTTCCTGGGTTTTTGATTTCCTAGGTAGGGTATTTAAACAAGGTGCGTTCAAACCCACTCAGTAAAGGTAAAAACTCCATCCCTCCCTCAGGGTCTCCCAAGGATCACACACTTCCTCAGGCACAGCAAGTGACATTATAGTCACTGCGTGGTTTACTTTTCCTCAGTGTATTTGCTGTCTAATGAGTAAGTATATGTCAACAGGTTTTCTTCTCCTCTTCATAAGACCCTACCTATTTGGGGAACAAGAGCCTTTTTTTTTTTTTTTTTTTTTTTTTTTTTTTTTTGAGTTTTTTGAGACCGGGTT
The DNA here is from genome assembly GCF_000001635.26 of Mus musculus. Classification (NCBI taxonomy): domain Eukaryota; kingdom Metazoa; phylum Chordata; class Mammalia; order Rodentia; family Muridae; genus Mus; species Mus musculus. The sequence continues at coordinate 62,832,440 of NC_000076.6, read as the reverse complement.
TCTCTGTGTCGCCCTGGCTGTCCTGGAACTCACTCTGTAGATCAGGCTGGCCTCAAACTCAGAAATCCACCTGCCTCTGCCTCCCAAGTGCTGGGATTAAAGGCGTGCGCCTCCACTGCCTGGCATAAGAGCCCTTCTTAACAGACAAAAAGCAAGTACAAAAAGGGGAAAGGAACAATAACAACAACAAAAAGTAAGGCAACAGCCACCAACTCTGACCATCTCCATCCTTCATTCATCCTGGAGATCACACAGTACAGGGAGAGAACCAGGTCTCCCATCTTAATGTCTATCTGCTTAACACAGCAATTAAAAATAATGCTAAGAGCCCACTGTCTGACTAAGAAGGTGATGGAAGAATGGTAGAGAGATGCCAGGTCTGGGGAGGTTGTTATGGCCATAGTGAGTAGCTTAGGTTTGATCTGCTGCTGTGAATTGTAACGCTATATACTGGTGCTGGTTGCCCCAGGGATGAGAGAATCCTCACAGTACACTAAGTGATGTTATGTAACCTTGCTTAATTTAAAACTATTGGTTGAATAAAGATACTGCAGCCTATAGCTGGGGTTGGGGGGTAAGCAAATATGAAAACATGCATGAGGGCTGGCCAGATAGAGTTAAGAGCTGCCCAGATGGAACCTTGCAAGCTATAAGTCAGGGTTATCGGTAGGGAAATAGACAGTAATGGCTTGGATGTCTGCCCAGCTCTAGTGCTTTAAAGGCTTATCATAAATATAAAAGTTTTGTTTCTTTTATCTGAGGACTGAATGAACAAAGGCGGGGTAGGAAACCCCTTATGAGATTAATAATTCTTACATATTCTGTATCTAACTGCAGCCTTTGAAACATCTTTGATAAGGATATGCTGTCTGGTTTCTAAGTAGAGTTTCTTTTAGGAATTAATTGTAAGTTCTTCTGCTACTGAATAGAGATCACTTTCAAAATGTAGAAGCTCTGAACAGAAAGAATCATTGTATCTCGTTCTTCTATAGTAGCAATCCAGTCTTGCCTGTCTCTGTCTAGCCTTGTTTCCCCCTCGGGCAGCAGTATGGCACAGTCACTTGCAAGCACATTTGCTGAATGCAGCTCTAATTTCCCTGGCATTTTGTTTGGAGAGCTTGTGCCTTGTTGTTAGCAGGATAGAAGAGGCCATGCTCATCTTAAATTTAGATGGGTGTTATATATAATCCAAACTCAGATCTTTATACATGTTCCACAAGAATTCTTTCTTCTTCCGCAATCAGACATCTCTCTAGTCCAGTTTTATTGCTGCTATGGGGTATGACTGAGTTTGGCTGTAGAGTTTGAGCTAACTGAAATGTCAAAGTCATTAAATCACCTTGCTTAGGCTCATACTCATGCCTATATGTGCCTGGCTGTCTTGAGGCTGTACCATTGTGCATGTCCCAAGAAGGTACCTCCTTGAGTGTTACCATGGCAACAGAATGCAGAGCCTATGATATCTTTCTAATAACAACAGCCACCCATCTTAGGAGCTGTTGTTCTATTGCTGTTGAGAGCCACTATGAGCGTGGCAAGTCTTATAAAAGAAAACATTTAGTGGAGGCTGGCTTACAGTTTTAAAGACATTATCATCTTGGACTGTTGCTGGAACAGTAGCTAAGAGTTCTACACCCTGGTCTGTAGGCAGAGAGAAAGAGAAAGAGAGAGACTGACTCTGGACTTGCTGTGGGCTTTTCAAACCTCAAAGCTTGTCCCCCAACAAGGCCACATCTCCTAATCCTTTCAAATAATGCGACTTCCCCGTTGACCAAGCATTGGAATCTATGAGCCTGTTGGCAGCCATTGTCATTCCAACTACCACACCATTTTAGGGATTGGTGACTAAATCAAGGCAGAGAATGCCTGAGGGCAGGAGTTCCTATTAACTAAGAAGATATGTTGCCAGCCCCACTTTTAATTTAACAAGATAGACTAACAGTGTTAAGTATGCTGATATGTTTTAAAAGCCATTAATTTATTACAATGATGATGCTTGTGTCCCAGTGCACACACGTGGGTGTGCGCACACAACAGGAGCCTATGGAGGCATTGGCTTGGGTACTTCCAACACCTCCTTGAGACAGGAGACCTCATTGGCCAAGAGCTTGCCAATGGTCTCCAGATGCATTGCTTTCTCCACTTGCAATGTTGGGATTACAGGTGTGATGTCTCTCCTGGTGTTTTACATGGGTTCTGGGGAGTTGAACTCAGATCCTCAAACATTTCTGCAGAAGATATCCTAGTCTATCTAATGGCAGAAATTATATTTTACTTTTTTCCAATTGAATTAAAATAAAATTTCATGGCTGGCCAGTGGTGGTAGGCACCTTTAATCCCAGCACTCAGGAGACAGAGCCAGAGAATCTCTAAGTTCAAGGCCAGCCTGGTCTACAGAGCAAGTTAGGATAGCCAGGGCTGCACAGAGAAAGTCTGTTTCAAAAAACCCAAAACCGTTGGATAGTGGTGGCGCAAGCACTTAATCCCAGCACTTGGGAGGCAGAGGCAGGTGAACTCACACTTCTCTGAGTTCGAGGCCAGCCTGGTCTACAGAGTGAGTTCCAGGACAGAGTGAGTTCTGCACAGAGAAACCCTGTCTTTGGAAAAACAAAACAAACAAAACAAAACAAAACAAAACAAAACAAAACAAAACAAAACAAAGAAAGCCGACTGAGCAAGCCAGTAAGTAAGCCTCTAGCCCTCTTGGCCTCTGCTTCACTTCCTGCCTCTGGCTGTATTTCCTGCTCTGCCTTCTCTTAATGATGGACTCTAACCTGTAAGCCAAAGGAATTCAGTTCTCCCAAAGTTGTTAGTCATGGTCTTTATCAGAGTAAGGAAATATATAATACCATAATAAATAATTGTTACTGTCATGGAACGGAATTAATAGTTGACAGATAAACCTTCAATGACTTACACAAAAATGGATGCCAATATGATCATGGATACTTAGCAGTAAATGCTTCTGAAATGGCCAGATAAAATAAATCCAAGTATGGTGGCTGGGCTGACACTTGTAATACCATCGCTGAGGTACAAAGATTGCAGTTGATTCTTGGTTCAGGTTGCTTTCTTTTTTCTTTTTTTTTTTTTAAGATTTATTTATTTGTTATATGTAAGTACACTGTAGCTATCTTCAGACACACCAGAAGAGGGAGTCAGATCTTGTTAGGGATGGTTGTGAGCCACCATGTGGTTGCTGGGATTTGAACTCAGAACCTTCGGAAGAGCAGTTGGGTGCTCTTACCTGCTGAGCCATCTCACCAGCCCCTCAGGTTGCTTTCAATGTCTTGAGGAAGACAAGCAAAATATAAACTCAATCTTTTCTTTTTTTGCTACAGAGGCCACTACAGGAATGAAAGCAGACAGGGATGGGAACAAATATTTACAAATCATGTACCTCATAAAGGACTTCTAGATAAAAAGACAATAATCATAAAATTGAAATTATACTTGTTTGGATTTCAGCTGCCTTTGTCACATACAGTACACCTAGGATAGAAGCAAGGCACTTCTCAGTGCCTTTAATGATTATGCACCTTAAAGGCACCACACCCTGGAGGCAAGAACCGAACAGGAAAATAACAGAAAGGTTTTGGAGGTAGAGATGGGGGGATGTGAATGGAGGAATGGGTCAGGGAAAGAGGCCTAATCTGGTACACTGTGTGACTGTATAAATGAAGCTTAGGACTGGGGATGCCTAAGAGCACTGGGTGTTTCTCCCGGGGACCACATCCAGTTCCCAGCAGCGCACAGTGGGTCACAGTTGTCTGTGGCTCCAGCTCCTGCATATACAGGGCACTTTCCTGGGCAGTGGGCGCACTTGTTGTATTCATGTGGAGCAGCCAAACATGCAGGCAAAAACCCTCAGAGCCATAAGAATGGAGAGAGTAGTTTTTTTTCTCTTTGTGTGTTTATGATCGATCAGCTTAGTCTGATCCCATTTTCTATAAGCACGGGGCACTTTCAAACACGTGATCCTCCTGCCTGAGCCTCCCAGAAACTATATTTGTAGACAGGGCCACTGTAAACAAATATGTATAAGAAGGCGGTTTTGATTTGTTTGAATTTTTTCTTTTTTTTTAGCGAACCTTTTATGTTTGTGTGTGTGTACACGTTAGCATGCATATGTGTATTAGCGTGTGTGTTCATGCATACATGTATACTGAAGAAGGAAACTCAACTCTTTTTGGTTTTTCAAGAAAGGGTTTCTCTGTGTAGCCCTGGCTGTCCTGGAACTCACTCTGTAGACCAGGCTGGCTTCGAACTCAGAAATCTGCCTGCCTCTGCCTCGAAACTTAACTCTTATAGTTGAATTTTACTCATCTTTCCAAGTCTAAACTTACTGATTTATTTGTTGTTTCAAAAACCTATTTATTTTTTACTTGTTCAAGGACTTGGGAGGAGCTCTGGAGAATTTCAGGTGAAGGTCCTGAGGCTGGCTAGTGCAGAGCAGAGGAGGAGCCCTAAGAGGGCAGGGAGATAGTCTAGTTGTGCTTGAGTTGAAAATGAGCTGCTCAAAGAGATACACATGCAGAGACGATAGCTGGAGCGAGCGCTTCTGCGATGGATGTGCCACTCAAGAAGATACACATGCTCAAAGAGATGCGCACGCAGAAAAGGTGGCCCAACCAGCATAAGAAGGTTGGTCAGCCAGGTGGTTGTCCATCTTCTGAATGAACTTTACTCATTGTCTAGGAAATAATTATTCAAGAAATCACAGAGATGCGGGTCTGGTTCAGGGTCTTCTCCAGTGCCAAGACAGCCTGACTTCTGCCAGTTTGCAGAAGTGGCCTACCCAGAGCCATGTATGTCATCCCGATCAAAACAGAAGCCCAGAGAGAGAGAGAAGTGGGTGAGGGAGGCCCTCAGGTACAGATTGACCAGGTGGTTCATGTCAGCCTCTGCTTTGATGGGATAATTTTGTTGGATCTGGGAAGTCCTGGCTGACCCACAGTGGGAAGCTAAGCGCAAAAAGACAGTGCTGGCTGGTCTTAGGAGCCAACAGCTGAGAAGATGGTCTGGGAGGTTGTGACTGGAGAGACTGATTATAAGGCAGCCGAGAGCTAATGAAGATGGAGTCCCCGGGTCAGTTCCTCCAAAGACACCGATCCACCCGACCTCTGATCCCGATTGACTTTTTTTTTTTTTTTTTTTGGTTTTTCGAGACAGGATTTCTCTGTGTAGCCCTGGCTGTCCTGGAACTCACTCTGTAGACCAGGCTGGCCTCAAGCTCAGAAATCCACCTGCCTCTGCCTCCCGAGTGCTGGGATTAAAGGCATGTGCCACCATGCCCGGCTTAGATTGACTTTTTTGATGAGTGCCTTCACTTAACTTTTTGAATACTTAGAAGCTATAACTTCATCCACCATTAATGGCAACAGTTCCTTTACTTTGGAAGAATTCAGATAATCCTACCTGCCTCAACATATTTTCTCAAAGGATTTACAAACAGATTTACACAAAATGTGTATGTAACCATCTACCAAGAACCAGATTGTCAAAGGGATGGGGAACCAGTGTTCATCAACACAGGATTGAAGCAATAAGATGTGGTTTATTCCTACCATGAACTATTATTCATCAATGAAAATAAATCCAATGATGTTAATGCGCTCTCTGGCCTGCAACTCACTACCATCAGGCTAGCCCCAAACTTAAAGATACAGCTTAGATAGAGGTCCTAGCCCAGAGGGAATTTTAAAATCACCTCTCTACCTATTTAGTTGTGGTTTGAATATTGAATCCAAGACCTTTCTATGTGCCAGACAAATGCTACTGAGATCCATGCACACACACACTTAAAAGTATTTGCTTATAGCTGTCTGGTGGTAGTGCACTGTTTAATCCCAGCACTTGGGAGGCAGGGGTTAGGCAAAGCCTGGTCTACAGAGTTCCAAGACAGCAAGGGCTACTCAGAGAAACCTTGTCTCGGGGAGGAAAAAGTATATTCCAGAACTGGAAACCAGGCATTGTACACACTATAGACAAGTGTGCTTCACTGAGGTTTGTCTCCATCCCTCAGGCTGAGGAATAGAGGTGGGTGTGCTCACTGGACTCTTTCTCAATCAATAAAAGGATACAGTGGTGGCGGGGAGGAGCTGGAGAGGCCCGACTGGTCTACAGAGTGAGTTCCAGGACAGCCAGGGCTATACAGAGAAACCCTTCTCGAAAAACCAAACCAAACCAAAACAAAACAAAAAATGAGCACTGACTGATTTTTCCAGAGGTCCTGAGTTCAATGCCCAGAAACCACATGGTGGCTCACAACCTCTGTAACAGGATCTGATGCCCTCTTCTGGTGTGTCTGAAGACAGCAACGATGCACTCACATAAAATAAATCTTTAAAAAGAATAAAATGGTAATTGTATGACATGCAAAGTACATCTCTAGACTGTTACCTATGGAAACAAGAACACTGGGCATGGAGGTTCAGTCCTCATCCCAGTACTCAGGAGGCTGAAGTAGAGGATCCGGAAGACTGGACAAGCTCGTACTATGCAGCCAGGCTCAGGCTCCAAAACCCTAGTAGAATGCGAGATATTTTGAAGAATGTTAGTTTCACAATGCATAGTGCATTTTATGAAACCTAAGGCTTGTTTTTGGCTTGGTGTGTGTAGGAAGGGTGACTGTGTGAATGTGTCCTTAATGTGAATGTTAGGGGAGGACCACAAACGCCTTCTTACCACATTATTTCCCCCACCTGCCTCTGTTCTGCAATGCCCTGGTTAAAGGGATGCGTGACTGTGGTTAGTTTTTTGGTGCTTGGTGAGGATTTGATTGAACTCATGTTCTATGTATGCAAAGTAACCATGGTTGCTTAGTAAGTCCTGTGCCCCAAAGCAGATAGATAGATAGATAGATAGATAGATAGATAGATAGATAGATAGATAGATAGATAGATAGAGGATGCTTAGGAAGTACGAACAAACTTTAGACTTTGGGGTAACATTTTTCTTCTCAGAAAGTCACATTGCCCTTTGGCTTCTACAGTTTACAAGCTGACACATCCTTTGAGGTACAAAATATTGATTTGAATTTCACTTTCTCAATTTTAAGACAGTCTCAAAGCTCTGGTTGGCCTAGCTCAGCCTTGGGTTTCTCCTGCTTTATCCTCAAATTGCTGGCATTTGTCTTAATGTAGGCTCCGACGACGGTTTGGTCACACACAACATTTTCTTTCTGATTAATAGTATCAACTTTAGGGTTTGAAATGTAATTCCACTAGACTCTGTGGTTTTTAATTATTTGTTTAACAAGTGTTTGTGCTGTTCTGAGCTGTACTCAGTTACTTCAGCAGGGCAGAAGAACCTGAAACAGCAGGCAATATTCTCTGTATTACTAGAGAAAGGCTAAAGAAACTTGTAAATATGAGCCTGTAATAACTGGGAGCTGATACTTGGTTTGCTTTTTAAGTAACCCATTTCTGCAAAAAGCCCAAACTCACAAATTATGTATATCTTTATTTGTATGTTTCTGTGTACATTGGGATGTGGTCTCGTGCAGCAATGCCTGTGCATCTGCTTGAACTCCTGATCCTCTTGTCTAACCCCTAAAGTCTGATTAGGTGTTCAGATTACAGGTATGTCCCCACCACACCCAGCTCGTTGTGTAGCTGGTAGCCCTTACAGGTCTCTGTGTCTCTGCTTCCTGCATTAACCTCTGTGTGATAGCACCGGTCTGTGATTGGTCACTTGCTTCTACTCCATTCCCTGATAGAATCCCTGCTAGGACTAGGAGACAGAGAGGAGGGAGGGCGTGCTCTGTAACTGCGGGTGCCTGACTTTTGGCCCTATGTTCCAGCCGGAGGTTTGTTGATACTAAAAAGCTTGTGGTAGCTATTTGCTAATGCTGCAGTTTTCATATGTGATGTGCCCAACGTTCCGTGTCTTCCTGTTTTGATCGTTTGTATCTTTTTAATTTTAGCCTTTCTATTGGGATTTCTTTTACCTTCATGTTTGTGAAGGTGAGATATATATATATATATTTGTTGTTTTTTCCTTTGTGGCACTAGGATCACACTTAAGGCCTGGTGCATGCCAATCAAGCCCTTGGCTACTGTGAAAGGCCTCCAGGTATTTTAGACACTCTCCTTGGCTGGCTAGAGACCAGTTATCCTGGAATTAAATGTGTATGCCAGAAAGCCTAACTTTATGTTGGTTCAGGGAATCTAACTCAGGTGTTCATATGTGCTGAATCTCCATGCTGGTCCTTCCTCCAGGATTTATACATACAGTAAATTTTTATATATGTACCTTTTCATATTGTATATGTATAAATTTTACTTTTATTACTAGTGTGTCAATGGGTGGCTGAGTGCTGGGGCATATATGTCAGGGTGCATACATGTTCTCTAGAAGAGAGCCACAGACAGCCAGTGCTCTGCACCAAACTCCTGCACTCTTTTGCCCTTGTGTTTTTGTTTTTTGAGATAGGGTGTCACTGTGTAGTGCTGGCTGGCCTGGAACACTTAATGAAGAACAGGTTGGCTTCATCACGCCTCTGCCCTCCAAATGCTATGATTAAAGTCATGCCCCCCACATCTAGCTGACAGTCTTGGCAGCAGGCTCAGAGGAAAGTGGACTTCCTCCCTATTCCACCACATGTAGACAGCTAAAGGGTGCCATTTATTGAAAGAATTACTGTTATTTGTTTGAGACAGGATCTCCTATATCCTAGGCTGGCTTCAAACTAGATGTGTAGCCAGGGACAATCATGAACTTCTGCTCCTCTTGACCCTACCTCAGGGCTGCTCCGATTGCAGTCACGCATGCATTTCTTTGTGCTGGGTTTGTGCTGGACTGAGCGCAGAGACAGAGACTGGTAGGCACTCCATCAGCTGATCTCTGCCCCAAACGAGAAGTGTGGACTTTGACAGTGTGGATCATGTTCTCCCTGGATCATTCCAGTTCTATTAACTTGGAAGAAACATTTTAAAAGTCAAACAATTCATAGAGTTTTGTTTGGGACCCCATGAGATCTAGAGAGTCCCATTGCTGTGGTAGCTACATTTATTTCTTTGCCCTTCAGTATTCTGACAATTTACACAGCCACCAAGTGATGTGTTTGATTTTTTTCATTCACTGTCGACTTCTTCAAATAAAACAAATGTCCTTACTTGAAGCAGTTCCATGACTGTAGTGTCCACACTTAGAAGATGAATCCTGGGGTATAATCACTTCAGCCAAGCAAGGCACTTGAGGCCCTCGTGGGTGACACAGAGACTCTTTGTCTCAGCAACAGGCAAAGCACCTTAGCCTTTCCTGTGCAAAGAGTTTCCAGGCCTTGAGCGATGGATGCCTCAGTATTTAAGAGCATTTCCTCCTGCTCTTACAGAGGTCCAAGATTCGGGTCCTAGCACCTACATGGTGTTCCAAAACTGCATGTAACTCACACTACACGTTCATATGTGTTATATATATATACACAGTAAAAACACCATATACGTGAAAGTCAATAGAAAAAAATTGTTTGTTTATTTTACAGTGAGTCTGAAGCCTGGGTTATATATTACTTCACCCCCACCTCCCAAAAAAAAAAAAAAAAAGAAAGGAAGAAAGAAAGAAAGAAAGAAAGAAAGAAAGAAAGAAAGAAAGAAAGGGAAGAGAATGAAAGAGAAAAGAAAGTCTGGCTCCTGATGTATAAAGCTTGTATTGATGAATACATTCTGGTCTTTCAGGTGATCAGAAGAAGTGGTCCTGAAGAGAAGCTTATTTGTTTGGTTCGTGAGCGTGTAGACCATCACTGTTCGACGGCTGTGATAGTTGTCCTTATCCTGCTGTGGGAAGGTATCCCTCGCCTGATGGCTGACCGCCTGTACAAAGAGCTCACTGAGAACTTGAGGTCCTACAGCGGACATCCCACAGACCGAAGATGTACCCTCAACAAAAAGTAATCAGACCTGCATTGTTCTCCCTCCCTCTGTTGTGAGCAGCAAATTGATAAGTAACTGCCAACTGAGACTAGCCTGTGAGTAGCAGGACTCTAAAGTACCATGGAAGGAAAACGGACCCACAGGGTCCCGTGCTGCACACCGTGGGAGGCAGCTGGACTTCCATGAGTTGGAGCTACATCTGCACAGGGAGACCTTGTGTTTCTTCTCCCCCTACACCTGCAGTGCAATTAAGACTATTTTGCTGGGACTGGCGCTCAACAGCTCAGAACACTGACCGCCCTTCCAGTGGACCTAGTTTAAATTCCCAGCATCCACATGGCAGCTCACATCTGTCCATTATTCCAGTTCCTGGGGAGCTGACACCCTTACACAAACATATGTGCATGGAAAACACCAATAAATATATATATATATATTTTTAATGATAAAAGAAATTTCTGCTTGAGGCCCTATTTTATGTATATGAGTGTACCATTGCTCTCTTCAGATACACCAGAAAAGGGCATCATATCCCATTGCAAATGGTTGTGAGTGAGCTACCATGTGGTTGCTGGGAATTGAACTCAGAACCTCTGGAAGACTGAGCCATCTCTCCAGCCCTTTATTTTCTTTTTCCCTTCCCTTCCCCCTTCCCTCCCCTCCCCTCCCCTCCCCTTCCCTTCCCTTCTCTTTTCCCTTCCCCTTCCCTTCCCTTCCCTTTCCTTCTCTTTCCCTTCCCCTTCCCTTCCCCTTCCCCTTCCCTTCCCTTCTCTTCCCTTCCCTTTTCCCTTCCCTTTTCCCTTCCCTTTTCCCTTCCCTTTTCCCCTCCCTTCCCTTCCCTTCCTCTTTCTTTTCTTCTTTTCCCTTCTTTCTTTCTTTCTTTCTTTCTTTCTTTCTTTCTTTCTTTCTTTCTTTCTTTCTTTCTTTCTTTCGACTTGCCTTGGCTGATATGTAAATGGATCTCCAGTGATTGTTCTGCATGGCCTATCATGCTGTGCTGACCCTTTTGGGCTGTATACCCTTATGAACATTCAAGGCCAATGTTGCAAAGGACCACTTTCCCTTTCTCTTGTTTTCTTTGTCAGATTGTTCAGTCTGACAATCCTCCTGCCTCTTTGTAGTGTTGAATATGTGTCACAGCCCTTCAGGTTCTTGTTTCCCAAGAGTATAAAAGGAAGGGCATCTCTGAGAGAGAGCATGTAGCTCAGTAGTGCAGTTTGCCTTTTGTGCACAAGGTCCTGAGTTTAGTCCACTGCATTGAAACCCCCCCCCCCCCCGCGCAGCCCCCAAAAATTGTAATTCACCATTAAATTAGCAGATGACTAATTTGTTCCTTAATCCTTTTAAGGATTAAAATCTGCTAATTATTTTATTATGGTTTATAATAATAAACATGTCAAATCGCTTCCCCAAATGTTTATACCCTGCTTAATCTCTAAGTCAAATAAATTTTTGTGTTGAGACAAAATACATGAGAATATAATATCTTAACATACTAACAGCTATCATTTTTAAAACTGAACATGAATTATTTTTCTACCTGTCTTTCAAGTTTTGTTCCCTTCAGTAATTAATTTGGCCCTTTGGACCCGACTCCACCCCAACATTTCTTCTCTTCCAGCTCTTGTAGACCTTGTGCTCTGTCAGTGTCTTAGGGGCTGTTTGCATTTTTTTTTTCTCTGAGCATTCTTTTTCTGTTTTAGTTTTTCCCGTGCAGCCCTGGCTGGCCTGGAACCCACTCTAGCCTGGAACTCAGGCCCCTGTCTCTGTGCCTCCTGAGTGCTGGGATTCAATGCGTGCACCACCACCACCACTCAGCAGAGCATTCACGTTTATTGGTTTGTGTTAGAGGCATGGCACATTGTGTGGCTAGCATCACATTTACCACCTTCCGCGAGTGCAGCTCCCAAGTGCTAGGGTTACAGGACTTAAGGTTTTGTGAGTCTCTGGACTGCTCCGGACACAGGATTGAGTAGCACACAGCCTTCCTCCTAACTCTGTTCCCTCCTTACTTCTTGCCATTCAAATCTAAAAATGAGAAATAATTTTGACCTTAAATTTTATAACATTTTCCTCAATTTTAAACTTGTGGAACTTGCTCTGCTCAATCCCCAGCTTCACCAAAAATAAAGAAGAAAATCAATAAATTCAGATGTTAAGGATTTTCTTGCCCATTACTGGGATGGAGCCAGTGTTGTAACATCTTCCTCCTCCCTCTCATTTGCAAAATTAAAATTTTATTTATTTATTTATTTATAGATTTGTGGGGCAGGGTCTAGATAGCTGGCCTACAACTCTAAACTTGTTAATTTAGAATCTACGCTAGTGCTTTAGAAATGTTCCGAACCAAGCAGCCTTTCTTTTCATTATTCCTGTTGGAATCCTCACAACGACTTTTCATTAAAATTGACAGATTGTATATTTAGTGTAATGCACTTTCCTTGCCGAGGTCATGTTAGACAAAAAGGAGCTAACGTTCAAGAGGAAGTCAAGGTTTTTAGTTAAAAGGGAAGATTTCAAGTTTCTGCCTTTATTTCTCCTTCTCGTGTCTCTATAGTCAAACCTAAGAAAGTTTGTCTTCTCCTTGGCTTTAGAATAAACCACTTTTGCTAAATAAGAACCAGGAATTGATTCAGAGTGAAGAGGGTTGCTGGTAAGTTTGAGGCTAGAAGTAGCCAAGGTATGTCCTAATGAAGAAAGTTAAAAGCGACGGGTAGCCAGGCATGGTGGCGCACGCCTTTAATCCTAGCACACGGAAGGCAGAGGCAGGCGGATTTCTGAGTTCGAGGCCAGCCTGGTCTACAAAGTAAGTTCCAGGACAGCCAGGGCTACACAGAGAAAACCTGTCTCAAAAAACAAAAAAAAAGCAACGGGTAAATATTATAACCTGTTCATAAGCCATTGTTGCAGCCTTGTCTAATGTCCTGCTGTCCATCTTCCAGGCGTACCTGCACCTGTCAAGGCATCGACCCAAAAACCTGCGGAGCGTCCTTCTCCTTTGGCTGTTCGTGGAGCATGTATTTCAACGGCTGTAAGTTTGGGAGGAGTGAAAACCCCAGAAAATTCAGACTTGCTCCAAACTACCCCTTACATGTGAGTTTCCTTTTGCATTTTCAGTGTATAATCTACAGTATATAACCCTGTTGCAGTGCCTAAATGTCTCCTAAAAACAGTCATAAATTACTAAAATACGCATGTCACTACTATGAGTCCAAGTCAGGTAAAGACGTCAACTCTTACAGTTGCCCATTAGTCTCACTGCTCCCCAGCACCAGAGGGAACCATTAATAAAAGAACTTAGGGTTTTATGGGCAACCAGAGTCAAACAAACTCAATTGCCAGCATTTTAAAAACTAAGAAAGTGCCGGGTGGCAGTGGCGCATGGGTGGGCTCACATGGCAGAGGCGGGAGGATCTCTAAGTTTGAGACCAGTCTGATCTACAGAGCAAGTTGCAGCACTAAACAAAGAAAACGTGTCTCAAAAAAGAAAGCAAAAACAACAACAAAACTAAGAAAGTGTACTTTCCACAGAACTACTATAAGAGAATTACTGGAATGAGTTCTGAAGGAAGTGACGTGAAAACCGGGTGGATCATTCCAGACCGCAAGACCCTCATAAGCAGAGAGGTTAGTCAAGTTTTTTATTCAGTTTTTTAAAATTGAAGCATGAATTTATAAGTCATTCTTGTTGAACCAGATGGGGAGGTTGGGGAGCAGCTAAGGCTGAATAGGTTTGGAAATGTTCTCCTGTTTTGTTAGGGTAAAAATTATTCACGTCAGAGATGGTGGGTTGCAAACATGTCCACTTGTCATCCCTAAATAGGCTCGTTTAAGTAGATCAGAGCACTCCACCTAATTGCATGTATGAATCTCTTTCTCTGATGCATCACAATATTTTTGTTAAACTTTAAAAAAAAGATTTATTTATTATATCTAAGTATACTGTAGCTGTCTTCAGACACACCAGAAAAGGTGTGTTTCTGATCTCATTTTAGATGGTTGCTGGGATTTGAACTCAGGACCTCTGGAAGAGTTGCCAGTGCTCTTAACCACTGAGCCATCTCTCCAGTCCTTAAACTTGTTTTTAAACGTGTGTATGTGTGTGTGTGTGTGTGTGTGTGTGTGTGTGTGTGTGTGAATTTCACATGAATTTCACATCATGTACTCCAATCCCATTTATCTCTCTGCTTCCCCTCATAGCCCTTACAACCCACCCCCCACCCTCCAATTAGCCTTGTTGTGGAAGCCCTGATGTGTCACTATGTGTCTCATACCCTTTTGTCCCTGTTTCTTTGCTGGTAAACATTCATTGTATGAGGCCTCTGGCTTCTCCTACTCTAGTAATACTAGAAGGTGACTGGGCCTCCTCTCAGGTATCCTGTTGTTGCCCTGTGTCTTGTAGCTTTGGATCTGTAGGGCCAGGCTCCTCATGTGCTCCAGCAGTTCATTAATGGTCTAGGTGTTGGGGTGGGCCAACTCAAGCCCTGGATCTGAACCTGAGGGACATCTGATGTGGAGCTGGTCATCCCACTGGCTCTCATGCCCCAGGGGGTCTGCTCACTCGCTACCCCCTTATTCAGGGCCAGCTCTCTGAACCCTAAGGCCAGGCCTCCCACTTGCAGCTAGGGGTGAGGTGAGGGAGGAGGATATTCTTCCCTGGTCTGGGCCAGCTCTCCCTAGCAAATATCTGCAGGGCTGGCTCACCCAAAGTACTCCTGGAGTACTGCAGGAGGTTAGGGGCAAGGTCAGCTCCTACTCACACTCTGAAGGCCAGCTCTTCCATGATGCCCAGGTGAGGGACAGGGCCAGTTCTACAGAGCCCTCAGGCATCAACCTGTCTCCTTTAGGCAGATCAGACCAGGGATGTCCTCCTGGCCTTTGGTAACAACAGACTCTTGCTACTGTAGGGCAATGGACCCAGATGTGGCCCCAGTGGCACCACCAGTTCCTCACATCAGAAAAATCCAGTGCTCCAAGCTTAGATTTCTGCTCTTCTGGCTAGCAGAATGACTTCCTAGAACAGTGTGAGCTCCTAGGTCCCTCGAGCTCTCCCTTCTGCTTTCCAGCATGGTTTGGAAAGTATGTGTCAATATTCTTTTAATGAATAGAAAGAAAAATTATATGTTGGTCTTTAAGTATTCAAGGAAAACCATATAATTCATCATGCCTGAATCAAACTATTTTGATGCAAGGAAAGTTGGAGATAGCATAAAAATCGCTGGTGGCAACCAAGCTTTACATTTTATTATGTAATTTATATTGGACTGTAAAATGAGAACAATCCCCACAATTCCTGCAGCTGAAGAACAAGTCTAATGAAGTACGTTTGACTTTTAGATAAGTATATAAAACTTTGCTAAAGGATATACAGTTTCTGTAACCTGAAACATGGACCCTGCTTAGAACTTCGGTAATGGGAACTTGGCAGGCTAGCCCAGGAAGACTGAGTTCAAGCCTAGCCAAGGATACATGTGAAGATTTCGATGACTCAAATAAAGCCACGTAGATGCTGGGAAATGAACGGTTCAGCCCTTTCTGCTCTTTCAGGCGCTGTGAATTTCTGTGTGCATACAAGGCTGATGAAAAGAGCAAATGAAGCCCTGAGGGTCATTAGTAGTGTTCTCCAGTATAAATGCTAAAAATTGAGGAAGACTGAGAAATAATACTAAGAAGACGATTAATGCAAGAACCTAGGTTAAACATATCATGTTGGCTAGTCTTGAACCCAGTCCTCCTGGGCTAGCATGCCAAGTGTTAGGCTCACAGTAATGCTTATTTAAAACTGGATAAGAGGTTACATGCTTATCTTTATAGCTTGCTTTGCATTCAGGAATCTTGTCTGTGTTCATTGCAAGTGTTCAGTTCTATTCAGTAAGTAAGTGTGCCTTTTATTCTATGTTGGAATATATTGTTCACTATATAGATTTACTATGTTATACTTTTTCTACCCACTGTATTATGGTAAGAATGACTTATATGTCCACCACATATGGAATTAATTGTAGTGGAGTTTGATACACGCTTGCAACTCACTTTAACACAACCAACATAGTATTTTAAAGTTACATTATATGTATTATCTTTTTCTATAGGAAAAACAGCTTGAAAAGAATTTACAAGAATTGGCTACAGTATTAGCTCCACTTTACAAGCAGATGGCTCCAGTTGCTTATCAAAATCAGGTATTTTTTTTTTAGAACCTTCACAATGACCTTAAGAATATTTCAAATTTCTATGTCAAATAAGTTACTATTCATGGAATTTTTTCTAAGTTCCTCTTAAATATGTATAAATAGTTGTAAGTTTGTGTTTATGCTTACTTGCCTGTGTGTAAACACATATGTAGACCAGAAATTGGGGACGAGGATCTTTTTTTAGCATTCTATGTCTTTGAGACAGGATATCTTGCTAAATGTGGTTCTCACACTTACTGGTAGCCCTCAAACCCCAGTGACGCTGCTTCTACCCTTTTTGGGAAAAACATACACAGAAAGCTAGGCTTTCTGTATAGGTGCTAAGGTGCAAACTCAAGTATGCAGGATTGGATGTCAAACATCCTTAGAGTCTGAGCCCTCTCTCCTGGCCTGAATGATCTTCAAATGTACAATTTCTTATTGCTATCTTTCAAAAGTACTCAAGTAGGGGTTTCCTGTTGGTTTTGTTGTTGTTGTTGGTGGTGGTGGTGGTGGTGTTTTGTTTTGTTTTATTTTAATAATTATTTATTTATTTTATTTATATGAGTACGCTGTAGCTGTTATCAGACACACCAGAAGAGGGCATCAGATCCTATTACAGATGGTTGTGAGCCACCATGTGGTTGCTGGCAATTGAACTCAGGACCTCTGGAAGAGCAGTCAGTGCTCTTAACCACTGAGCCATCTCTCCAGCCCTCCTGTTGGGATTTGAGAGAGCCTCATATGCTACTGTCTAGCCTAGACTTCTAAGTGTCAGTGACTGAATTCTGCCTTAGGCAGAAGTGGGGCATTCAGTTGTGAGGTAGTGCATCCGTATCCTTTGGGATCTGCAGAACTGCCAAAGATAAACAAAACTCTTGGCAGGGACAGACCTAGGTTGGAGTCCAGCCTGGTGAACAAGAGTCCTAGTTTCTCAAAGATGGCTCAGTGGTTAAAGAGTACCTGCTCTGCTGGGGTTGATGGCTCTAAACTTTTTTAATCTCAGTGCTTGGAAACCCTGCAGAAAAAGACATATTATTTCTGAGTTCAAGGCCAGCCTGTTCTACACAGACAGACAGGGGCTACATGGAGAAACTCTCTCTCTAACACACACACACAAACACACACACACACACAAACACACACACACACACACACACACACACACACACACACGAACTTCTTGCCCGCATATTCTATTCATATTTTTTCCATTTTATGTACAGTAGTATTTTGCCTGCCTGCATGTCTGTGTGAGAATGTCAGCTCTTGAAATCTGGGACATTTGTGAGCTGCCATGTGCGTGCAGGGATTTGAACCTGATTCTTAATGGAAGAAAAGTCTATGTTCTTAACCACTGAGCCATCTCTCCAGCCCAGCACCTCTGTATCTGATTGGGTGTTCATTGTGTTTGTTTGGAGGTGGAGAGTTCATGGCTGCAACTGGTTTCTAACTCGGCTCCCCCACCACAGCACAGCAGCAAGTGCCTTCGTCCACTGAGCCATCTTACCTACAAGACCTTGATATACTTTAATTGCCCTAGCTGGGTACTTCCACATATATCGAGACACAACCAAACTCACACACAGAATAGTAGGGCAGAAATCTTGCATGGCTTGGTGGTTGGGTTATTTAGGATGTTGGCTGATATTTTGAAGACATGGATTTGGTACCCCCATTCACGAGGTCACTCAAAACTGTCCCGTTTTGTCACCCTCTTCCGGCATCTGAACATGTGTGCATGCTGTACACAGACCCATATGCAGACAAAACCACACAATACAAATCTTATTTTACAGTTTTGACATTTATTTCTAAGGTGGAATATGAAGAAGTTGCTGGAGACTGTCGACTTGGAAATGAAGAGGGGCGTCCTTTCTCTGGTGTCACCTGTTGCATGGATTTTTGTGCCCATTCTCACAAGGACATTCACAACATGCACAACGGAAGCACCGTGGTATGCACTGAGTACTTTAATCCTTTATGCTTTAGGTGTGCTCCTAAAATGTCATTGTATTCAAAAAGATTTTTGATTGTAAGGTGTGTGTCTTAGTTAGGGTTTCCATCTCTGTGAACAGACACCATGACCACACCAACTCTTATAAAGGACAACATTCAGTAGGGACTGGCTTAAAATTTCAGAGATTCAGTCCATTATCATCTTGGCAAGAACATGGCAGCATCCAGGCAGATACAATGCTGCAGAAGGAACATTTTGATCTGAAGGCAGCCAGGAGAGTATCTCTTTTGCCCTGGGTGGAACTTGAGCATAGGACCTCAAAAGTCTACCCTCACAGTGGCACACTTCCTCCAACAAGAATCTATGGGGGCCAAACTATTCAAACCACTAGAGTATGTATAGAAAACCATACATACTTGTTGTTGGACAAGGCTTTAATCCCAGCAATCAGTATACTAAGACTCTTGGATCTCCTTCTAATAGATACTTTCAAATATATGAGTCTAAGGGGCCAGGTTGTTGTTGTTTTGTTTGTTTGTTTGTTTCTCAAAATCAACACACCTGCTGTAGTTTGGTAGAACAGGCCTTATTCCTCTCCTGTCCCTCAGGTGTGTACGTTGATTCGAGCAGATGGCCGTGACACAAATTGTCCCGAGGATGAACAACTCCACGTCCTGCCACTATACCGGCTTGCAGACACTGATGAATTTGGCTCCGTGGAAGGGATGAAGGCCAAAATCAAATCTGGGGCCATCCAAGTCAATGGGCCAACCAGGAAGAGGCGACTACGTTTTACTGAGCCTGTTCCTCGATGTGGGAAGAGGGCCAAAATGAAGCAGAACCACAATAAATCAGGTACTGCTGGTCTCAGAAGGAAGAGGATCTCTGCCAGCCCAAAGGGAGCCCCAGGTGCCAAATAGCTTCTGTGGTTGTTTTCACGTTTGTTGGGTGTAACTTTGTGTCTATGAACTACCAGTGAGATAGTTTTTTGTTTTTTGTTTTTTTGTTTTGTTTTTCAAGGTTCACACAACACTAAGAGCTTTTCATCAGCCTCATCTACTTCTCACCTAGTGAAAGACGAATCTACAGACTTCTGTCCCCTGCAGGCTTCCTCCGCAGAAACATCTACCTGTACGTACAGTAAAACAGCCTCAGGTGGGTTTGCAGAAACAAGTAGTATTCTCCACTGCACAATGCCTTCTGGAGCACACAGTGGTGCTAATGCAGCTGCTGGGGAATGTACTGGAACGGTGCAGCCTGCCGAGGTGGCTGCTCATCCTCACCAGTCTCTTCCCACAGCCGATTCTCCCGTTCATGCTGAGCCTCTCACTAGTCCATCTGAGCAGCTAACTTCTAACCAGTCAAACCAGCAGCTCCCTCTCCTCAGCAATTCTCAGAAACTGGCTTCCTGTCAGGTGGAAGATGAGCGGCACCCTGAAGCGGATGAGCCTCAGCACCCCGAGGACGATAACTTGCCTCAACTTGATGAATTCTGGTCAGACAGTGAGGAGATCTACGCCGATCCTTCCTTTGGTGGCGTGGCGATAGCACCCATTCACGGCTCGGTGCTCATTGAGTGCGCTCGGAAGGAGCTTCATGCTACCACCTCTTTGCGCTCCCCCAAACGAGGGGTCCCTTTTCGTGTGTCCCTTGTATTCTACCAGCACAAAAGCCTAAACAAGCCTAATCATGGTTTTGATATCAACAAAATTAAGTGTAAATGCAAAAAAGTAACGAAAAAAAAGCCCGCAGACCGGGAGTGTCCTGATGTATCCCCCGAAGCCAATTTATCACACCAAATTCCTTCTCGAGTTGCATCAACCTTAACCCGAGACAATGTTGTTACCGTGTCCCCATACTCTCTCACTCATGTTGCGGGACCCTACAATCGTTGGGTCTAAAGGCTTCTCTCATGTAATGCCTTTGCTAATGTGGTGTAGTGGGTATTTTTGTTTGTTTGTTTGTTTTCTTTTGTTTTTTTGTTTTTTCCGGTGCTGTTAAAAAGAAAGTCATTCTGTTGTTTACTGTAGCTTTGTTTCGCCCATTTCAACTCCGACGTAAATATTAAAAAAAAAAAAAGGGTGAATACTTAACTGTGATTACATTTTGAGAATTGGTAGAAGGTGAACATTTTCAGCAAAAATAAACTTTTTATAGTTTTAAATACTTAAAGGAACATCTTGGTTAGGTGTTGGCCATGCTAGAACCATAGAGTCTGGTGCTTTCCCCCGGGTTTGTTTACTATTCAGAGGGTTTATAACAGGTTCCTGCAATAAGAAGTAAAGACCAAGATGTAGTGTTAACTCTACACAGTTCCTGGTGCTTTAACCACATCAACACACGGAGTGATGAGCTGAGTGATTGTTTTCTGGTGCCATTGCTCAAGCCTCTTCCAATCATTGCCATCGTGTCTGCACATTTCTTTGAAGTAAACCAATGAAATGCTTTTTCTCTTAAAACATTTCTCCTATATAAAGTAGTTCTCTATTCTCATGATGGTTGGAAGCTGTTCGCTAACTATAAATGTATATATTTTAAAAAGCACTTTCTACTTTTAAGAGTAACTTGAAATAGTATAGTAGCAGAATCCTATTGTCTATTATGTGTGCATATTTGAATACCAGAGAAGTCATTTGTTCTTGCTCTGTAGAGTCCCATCCCGTTAACCTCAGCCTGTACTCAAATAACACACGGCTTCTGTTCTTTACTTATAGAATAGAGGGTCTCTAAAAAAAAAAATTTAAATACAAGATGCTACCAATATCAATTTTCCCTCTTTAACTAGAAAAAATATTGTCTTCTGAAGTCACCTCGTCAATTAACTATATGACCCAATTACAGGTGTTTTCAAAGGAAAAGGAGGCAAATTGGGATCAGTCAAAAGTTCCCAGTGTTTCAAGATTAGAAAATACATAATTAAGAGACATGTCCTTCCCAAATGAGAAGGAAATATTCTATAGAGATAATTGAGGGGACATGCTTGCGTTAGCATTGTCACCCTTACCCTGGAGTTCCATGGTAATATTGAGAGCCAAACTATTCATTAATAGTGCCCTATCAGGTTTAGGAAAATGGGAACCCAAACTTGCTTAGTAATCCTCTATTGAAGGTCACAACTGAAATCAGCATCCTGATTACTTTGTGTTCCAGTGTTCTGCCCATTGTTTAATTGACTTCTTTATATACCAAGAATGATTTCCCCAAACAAAAAAGCCTAGAACCAAGCGACCTTTCTGAGAGATCCAAATGCACAGGTGCTATTGCCATTGCTTGGGTTGAAGTCTTTGGATCTGGATTAGGATTCCTGTCCTTCAGGGACCCTGATGGTGCTTCTCAGAGATGCCACAAGAAGCCCACAACTACCACAATCTTGGTGCAAATGTAAGCCGTTGCAGTAAACTCCTTAGGGAATAACTTATTAAACACAATACATGGTGCAAAGTGTCAGCCTCTGACTGAGGCACGTTCAGGAAGAGGAAGGGACTGTAAATAAGAACGTGTCCACTGACTTTCATCCCATCCTGCACAGGGAGCTGGATGCTCTTGGGATCCATACACATGTGGATCTGAGTTAGTGTTCTGTGTGCCTTAGAGTTCTGTTTATAAACCTTTTTTTAAGTTTCTTATGTCGGTATGTGAATGTGGTCCTTTCTTGCTGTGTCTGCTTCAGTTAGGTATTTATTTGTTAGTGTAGACCATCAGAAATCCTCCCTCATGAGTTAACCTTTGAGGTTTCAGACCTTATCTAGAAATCATTTTCTTGCCATTATGGGATAGAATCGCCTCTTCCTGCCTTTATTTGTCCATTCATCTGTCCGCTCGATTAGTTTGTTTTCCCTTGAATTACCCCTTATCACACAAACTTATAACGAATGCTTGGAACTGCTTTCTAAGAACATAACAAACTACCTATAAATGAAGAGCTACAGTAATATATATTCAAGCTGATGTGTTTTTAATGATAAGGCCACATTCTTGGTGCTTAATCAGTTGAATACACCAATGTTGATGAATGGGACTGTTGGTGTTTATGAATCTAGTTGCAGTTTGACAAAATAAGTACATGAAACTAACCACTTTCAACAAAAATGTTGTCATTCCATCGCTAGAGTTAGCATCAGAGATGGAGTGCCTCAGCCAACAGCCCTCTGTGGGGACTTCATTATATTACTTTCATGGTCTCTGATGTGCTTTGTAGGCATCCTCTACTTGGTTGGTGTTCTACTGCACCATCTGCTGGCTATACACGGCTTTAAGAATGGACTTTCTTAAAAACAAAATACAACCGGACAGTGGTAGAGCATGCCTTTAATCCCAGTACTTGGGAGGCAGAGGCAGGTGGATTTCTGAGCTCGAGGACAGCCAGGGCTACACAGAGAAACCCTGTCTCAAAAAGACAAAAAGTAAAATACATTGGTTTGAGATGACAGTCACTTATCTGACAATCTTTCTACACCTCTACTGTTTTAATTAGATTGCGTTCCTCTGACCTCGTTTGTGGAGCTCTGACTAAGACTGTTCTCGCTGTGAACATTGGATACATTGTTATATGACTTCCACAGTAGCCCTGGTGATGCTACAATTCATTCCTGCCTGCTTTAGAATTAGACATCACCTGCCCTCTTAAAACCATTTTTGGTGGGTTTTGGTTTTATGAGACTGGATCTCTATGTAGTTCCGGCTGTCCTGGAACTCATGTAGCAGACCAGGCTATCCTAGAATTCACAGAACTATCTTCCTGCTCCTACCTATGTGCTGGGATTAAAGTTGTCCTCCTCCACTCTCCTAGTTCTTTTGTTCTTGTGCTTGTCAGCCTCGTGTATATCCTGTTTCCAGTTCTCTACAAAGTACCAAATAAGACCAGGTACTAAAGAGACTGTTATCACTGTCATTGAAATATAGTGTTTGGACTTGAGGATAATAGAGGCAAATTTTTGGGAACAAGTCCACATCTTAAGTGATTTCCCAAGCATAACGTTGCATTTGTGAGACACAGAACTTCATTAGGTGAAAACCGTAAGCCATTCACTTCCATTCACCCCGTTAAACAGTTAACTGAGTGGCTATTATTCTGTAAATGATGTACTGGCTTGATTCACATGAGGTAACCTACTACTTCTGATTATCATTTCACAAGAACATGTACAAAACTAACCCCAAATTATTCATTCATATATATAAAATGAGACTTCTGTGTGGGGTGGAGCTATCAAGCTATCATGTCATCACATGACCTCTTCTATCGATTGTGGGTGCATTTACCTTTGTGCCAAACAAGTAAGTGTATGCAACCTTAACACAAAGCTACCCTGAGTTTCACCCCCTCAATGCATGGGAATCTTTTTGAGTCTAGATTTAATACAACTGAGTTTCATCTATACTAGAAATGTATAACAAGAATTATGACAAAGGATAGTGTGGTGGCTGTTGCTGCACCAATAGTCTCCTTAGAAGGCAGAGCTCAATCCCTGAGTTCTCGGGACAGACAGCGCCTAATTGCTTGAGGGCCATTCTGCTCTTAGAGCTGTTCAAGACAAACTACTTTTCTCACTCAGAGAGGATTATATTACTAAGAACTTATCTTGATTTTTGTCCAAGTCAAAAATAAAACAACTTTCTGTCCTCTGGTGAGGTTCAGGACAAGAAAGACATTGGTGAGATTAGGTCAAGATTGCCTTTACTGTCTATCCTAGGCTTTGCCAGGAGAACCTATGACATTAACCTACTAACTCTTCCCGATGCAGAAGGCAATCCTTGTCTCTGCCATTCCCTCTGGAACCTAGTATTAGGAATAAATACCCAAGGAGTTCTTGAGGACTGGCTGTGGGAACCATTGAGGGAAGCATGCCTTCACTGTATATACTCTGTAGCCGCGGTTGCACAGTCCCTACTGCCCCTCCCCTACTTCAGTGCTGGCAGCTCACTGTGATGTGGCCGTCACCATAAACAGGCGCGCTGCTTCACTTCTCTGTGCTGGTCACGTTGGCATATTTAGCCATGTGGTGTGGTCATTGCTTAGTGGTTTGAGATGACTAAGTTTTTTTTTTTTTTTCAAATGAAATGGGTGTTTCATATTGTATTTCATCAGAAAACAGTGGCAATTGTGAAGACCATTTAGATAGTCACTGTATCCTCCCACAAAACCTAATTCTGTATATTTTCTTCAAAATTGTTAAAATTCCTAAGCATGGTTTTTTAAGTTTTGTTTTGTTTTTTTGGTTGGTTGGTTGATTTGTCTTTGTGTAATAGAAGTTGGGCTTTTATTAAATTGTGAGCCTGGACTTCCTTAAGAATCTCATGGTGGCGTATAGCACAGTTTTGAACTATGGCTAAGGATGTTGAGAACGTCTTTTTCCCTTTCTTTGCTTCTGGAACTGGGTCTCACTATACAGACCTGGCCAGGACAAAGATCAAGTTGCTCTTGAACCTGCAAGGGTTCTTTCTGACCTCTGGCTGTGCCACTCTTAGTTTCTCTGGTGCTGGGATTGAACCAGGCCTTTTTGTGTGTCTGGTAAACACCATCAACATTCCCTCCCATCCTAGACCTTGGGGTTTTTTCCGTAGGGAATCATCATTTGTGTTTGTTTTCAGCTCTACAAAATCTTAGCATGCTGCCAAATCCTTTTCTGAACCTTCTGGTTCAGGTGATCTCTTATTGATTGCTAGGGTATAGACACAGGGCTCCCTGCCCAGCTAATGTACATTTGTATTAGCCCAGCTCTTTTCTCAGATAATCAGTTTGTTCAAAATATGTGTTACTCATAAATCTCACATTGACCCTGAGACCCCAGTGATCAAAATTACCTTGTGGCAGTCTGTAATGTTTCCAGCTTCAAAATTACAAGGTTAATAATTTATTTATTCCTTTTCTACATTCAGATTTCCTTATGATTAAAAATCTTCTGTACTCCTGTATGTACACCCTGGCTCCACCACCCAGATCATCCCATATGCAAATATATCTGATTAGTTCCAGTTTTCCATTTCTCTGCCTTCCTTTTGCCTCAGCACCTTGGCTTATCTTTTTCAACCATGTGTCATAAAGTCTAACACCATGCTTGGCTCAAGTGTGTGTGATCCCAACTGCTTGAGGGACTGAGACAGGATGATAGAAAGAAAAGGAACACCAGCAGGGCGCAGAGCTGCCTGCCATAGAGTTCATGAAAGAGTGGTGCTTGCCAACCTTGCTGGAAGCAATCCCTAGTACTGCAGAAAGGACCAAGGATGTGTATGCAGAACTTTTCAATTAGGAGTAAGTACAACTTAAGTTTCATATTCCCATTCTTTTGGCCTTTTCCATCTCCAGCTGCTAAAATTGAAACCTGCAAGGCAGTTTTAGTCACTGGATCTTATATGCAGACAGAGTTTCTTTTCCTTCTCCTCATTTTCAACAATCTCATTCTGTTGATGGGAGCCTGTTTCCTAAGGTAAATTAACTCTAGAAGTTCTTCAGCTGTACTCGTCCCTTAATAATGGCCCTGATGTACTGCAAGTAGGATCCTGTCTCCAACCCCAGCTCAGACAGTACAGCCCCACATCCTTACACATAATCTAGTTTCAAACATAAGTCCTTGGTGATGAGCTACCAGAATCCCTGGTGAGGAAGTCATGGGGATTAATAGTTCTTGTCTGCCCTCTTCTAATTTTAACTGAAAATAGGTGATCTTTTGACAATAAATAGGACATGAACAAAAAACAAAAAACAAAAAAGCTTAGCATCTCTCCCTAGGTGTGATGTGCCCATCTATAATTCAGCTCCCGGGGAGGCAGAAGAAATGGGATGGGATCATGTCTTCAGAGCTCTTTGTGGGATTTCTCACCAGTACTGAACTCAGAAAGCAGTTCAGCCGCCAGCGAGAATAGCCAGGAGCTTACTCCATGTCACACAGCAAGTCAAGTAATACGAGTGAAATGTAGTTGCCTGCATGTATGTGTGTGCCTTGTGTGTTGTCTAAGTAGAGCTGATAGGAGAAAAACAGAAAACTTATAAGCCTGTTTCATTTCCGTTGTTTAGCCAGCTGTTGCACATATGAAAGATCTCAAATCCTTATTTATGCATCAAAGCTTAGGTTTATGGTTTTGTGAGTGTGTGTGTGTGTGTGTGTGTGTGTGTTTAAAACAGGTTCACAATGTTGCTCTAGCTGGCCTGGAAGATGCTGTTCTGTCCTCAGGTTGCTTTGGTCCTACGTCAGGGACTGCAGGTGTAAACCTCTCCATTCAGTGATAATAAGCAGAGAGAGAGAGAGAGAGAGCGTGCGCATCCTGTTGCCATTAATAGGAAGACACTTTCACCAAGTAATTTTCTAAATAGGAATTTTAAAGCCCCTCATAATCAAAGTTTAATATATTTAAGTATGCTGAAATGAAGGTTTCTTGAAGGAGATGGTGCTAGCTGAACAATTTTAGTTCCTAGCCCTTCATTATAAATATGCAAAATTGTTGATAACAGGTTTTATTAACTCTGGATTATATCTTTTGTCTTGTTGGGTGTTTGGCTTTTTGTTCGTCCTGGTGTGTGAGTGTTCCCTCTGCTTTGCTGGTAGCCATATCAATCTTTGGAGCAAGTATCCTAGAGTTAAGAGTGCTGAGATGTATTTGTAAAGTTCCTAGTGATTTGTCTATAGGTTATTTTAACAACCTCTCTATATAGAGGTATATTTTGACTATAGTGATACATTCTTTGGCACAAATATAAGGGAAGAGGCCAAAGAACCGTGAATATTCAGTATGGCCTCCTCTTACGTTGGTGAGTCGTCTTGCCAACATCAGTTTGTGCTGTGATAAAACGGCTGACTGACTATATTTGACTTTACAAACACAGCTCATAGGAAAGATTAAATATTTTTATTGCGATGTATGGTCATATTTTTTTTAGCTTTATGGAGTTAACATTGTGATAGGTGCTTTAAGAGAAATATTTTTCCAGAAATGGTTTTATAGCTAAACTATGGGCAGCTTTTGCATTGTGATGTGTGGGTCGATGGCTCTATTTGGGTTACTAGGAAATCATGAAGTGTTCCCTATGGAGATACCTGTCCGCATCCATGGCAGAGAGATCAGCATGAAGTCTCAGTTGACTCCCTTTTCTCTCATAGAGTGAGCTAGCACGTAAATGACCATGTGTGGCATTACTTGGTTTACAGGACTCAGCGGGCTGGTTAGCGGTGGTGGGAATAAGGCATCAATTCACATTCCTCACCACATACAGTGGGGCTGAGTCCGTTTCCAGTCTCTTATGTGAAGGCCTCCCCAGCAGTCCCTGGAAGAGGCTCGCTGTTCATTTTGATGGTTACAATTCTACCGTTGCATCTCAGTAATTGAAGGCTTTTATCTTTGGAAATGCTGTTAAAATTCCAAAAACCAGTTTAGTTCTTCACCTATGAGGAAAATAGTTAAAGCACTTCATGACATTAAAGGGAAAGAGAATCCTATACCCATGATAGTTTCAATACCTAATCAATATTGAGTCCTCTGCACAGAATGGGACGCTTCGTAGCAGTACTTGAATACCTGTGAGTTGGAATTGCATGTTACTTGAAAGATCTAATTAAGCTAAATTTTGGTGCACAGCAGTTGTACATGATTTCATGTTTATGTAGCAAAATACATTGAAATGTACTAGGATTGAAACATAAATGTAAAAATAGTTGTGGAAATTGTCTTATTTTCCTTATGTCTCATTTGTTTAAAGCATAAATTTTCTTTTAAAAAATTCTAACTAAGGATAAAGGAATACTGTAATTGAAGATATATTTTAAATCTTTGTCATGTTTTTTTTTTTAAAGCTATTGCAAATTGTATCATTCCTGACTATATAGAACTTTGTGGGTGGTATAAAATAAATTTTATACTTCTATTTTGCACCTGGTAGTCTATTTTTTTCTTCTTCAAAATCTTATTTTAAAATATAATATTTAGTATTCCCATCTTAACTGCAAAAGACTTATGGTTTGAGCAAACAAATCATGTTTGAGTACAAAGTCAGCTCCAGCTATTGATAACAGAACACATATTTAACATACTCAAAGTCCCAACTCACTCCATAGCACCAAAAGCAGGGTTTGTTTTGTTTTGTTTTGTTTTGTTTTGATGTCTCTGGGTGTGTTGCTGCAGATATAGCTGGTGATGAAGTGCATGTCTGTGCCCGTAGAAGCCACAAGAGGGCATCCAATCTGCTGAGGTTGGAGTCACAGAAGATTCACCCTAATGGTACTGGGAAACAAGTCCTTTGGAAGAGCAACCAATGCTCTTAACCTCCTAGCCATCTCTCCATCCCCGTAAAACAGATTTGCATCACCTCCCAAATGGTCTTTGTTCATCTGTCAATTCCCATGTGACTGCCGGTGTTAATGCCTGCAATGAATTCTATTTGTATACCGCCTGCCTCTGCCTCCCAAGTGCTGGGATTAAAGGCATTGGCCATCACTGCCCGGCTTGTTCTGTAGACTTAGCCCATACAGATTCCTTGCTTTGTGTTTTGTTTTAATTAAAACAGGCCTTCTGCCGGGCGTGGTGGCGCACGCCTCTAATCCCAGCACTTGGGAGGCAGAGGCAGGCAGATTTCTGAGTTCGAGGCCAGCCTGGTCTACAAAGTGAGTTCCAGGACAGCCAGGGCTACATGGAGAAACCCTGTCTCGAAAAAGCAAAAAAAAAAAAAAAAAAAACAGGCCTTCTGTTATAGTTCAGATTGACCTCAAACTGGATGCCAATCACTCATGCTTGAGCATATGTGTGTGTGTATGTGAGAGAGAGAGAGAAAGCACTGATGGAGATAATTGTCAGATGTTGTCCACCCTTACCCAGTTCTCTGGGTGGCAATTCATATACTTGAGCAGAAACATTTTTATCGCACAGTATTACTAGCACTAGTGCTTTCTACATATAATTGCACCCATCAGAAAATAGGCATAGTAAAGTTTAATCGCATGCCAGTGTGCTGGGAAGGTGGAAACACCATTGAACCTAGGGCCCAGATTTTGTTATACAGAGAAACCCTGTCTCAAAGAGGGGCTGAAGAGATGGCTCAGCAGGTAAGAGCACTGACTGCTCTTCCAGAGGTCCTGAGTTCATTTCCCAGCAACCATCTGTAATGAGATCTGGTACCCACTTCTGGTGTGTCTGAAGATAACTACAATGAACTCAAATACATAAAATAAATAAATAAATCTTAAATTAAAAAAAGAAAGAAAGAAAGTGAGACGCCGAAGGCAGACACTGGGCTTCCTCATTACAAGTGCTCTCCACCCTGTCTGCCAGTAGAGTGTCTTGTTTTCAGCAGAGTGATAGCAATGTAGTTCCTTTGCCAAGATTCTTAGGACATACTACAAACAAAAACTGGATGATTTGTAGTGAAATTGCTCCTTTTCCTTGTCCCTTAGTGGTGCGTTGGTTTGCATGTCTGTTTTTGTGTCTTGTAGCCCAGGCTGGACTTGAGCTTGGGGACTTCCTTCTGCCTTCTAATTTCTGGAATTTGCAAGGCAGATTGTGCCCAGACCTACATATAAGTTGTTTCTTGAGGATGAAGCCACCTGCTGCTCTCTCTATAGTCCATGGTTGCTTGAGTACAGGTTATTGACTGTATTATTAGATCTCAAAGCAAAATTACTTGGCAATGAACCAGAATGCCTTTTCTCTTGCTGGTCCAGGATTGTCTAAGGATCTGGTGGCATGCTACCAGAGCCCCAATTTTGACTGAAAGGTGAGCCTCAAGCTGCCACTACTTTTGTCAGGTTGGCCTCCAACACTCTGATCCTTGTAGATCTTCTTCCCAGTGCCCTTTGTTCACAAATGTGGACAGCTTTATGTTGAGAGTGGAAAGCCTTTTGCTTTCATAGTCTATCTCACATTTCTTGCTTTCTAGTGTAGTGAAGAAAGTGTCTTTCTGGGTTGGCAAGATGGCTCAGCAGTTAGGAGCACTGACTGCTCTTCCAGAGGTCCTGAGTTCAAATCTCAGCAACCACATGGTGGCTCACAACCACGGGTAATGAGATCTGACGCCCTCTTCTGGTGCATCTTATGTATAATAATAAAGATTTATTTAAAAAAGAAAGTGTCTTTCCTACCAAATGCTTAATTCCTCTATGTGCACGGTAGGTATGTGCCCTGGGACCTCCCTGTGATGTAAGTTCAGTATCATTCTCGATGTCAGTCTTTAAATACTCTAGTCGCTGATATAGAACAAGCAAAGCCTGGCTTGCATCCTTGCATCCTATCCCAGCACCAATTCTCTTCTAGTCACAGCTATTTTGTTTTATTTTGCTTTTTTTTTTTCAAGACAGGGTTTCTCTGTGTAACCCTGGCAGTCCTGGAACTCAGTAAGTAGAACAGGCTGACCTAGAACCCAAAGAGATCTGCCTGCCTCTGCGTGCAGAGTGCTGGAATTAAAGGTGTGCACCGGGCTGAAGAGATGGCTCAGCGCTTAAGATCACCGACTGCTCTTCCAAAGGTCCTGAGTTCAAATCCCAGCAACCACATGGTGGCTCACAATTATCTGTAATGGGATCCGATCTCCTCTTCTGGTGTGTTTGAAGGCAGCTACAGTGTACTTATAATAATGAATAAATCTTTGGGCCACAGTGAGCAGAAGTCCTAAAATTCAATTCCCAACAACCACATGAAGGCTCACAACCATCTGTACAGCGACAATGTACTCATATGCATAAAATAAATAAACAAACACCACTCTGAGGCAACATCAAACATCCAGGACTAATGAGCTCTCTAGGTATTATTGATGGAATATCTGCCCTCTGAACAGATATTGACATCCTAAGTACTAAATTAATGATTTTTGAAGGTTGAACCAGGGGCTGGTGAGATGCCTCAGTGGGTAAGAGCACCGACTGCTCTTCCAAAGGTCATGAGTTCAAATCCCAGCAACCATATGGTGGATCACAACCATCCCTAACAAGATCTGACGCCCTTTTCTGGAGTGTCTGAAGACAGCTACAGTGTACGTACATATAATAATAAATCTTTTTAAAAAATAAATAAAGGTTGAACCTTCAAAGGAATAGAATTCAAAAAAATCATTGACCTTGTAACAGAAGCTCCAAAGAGTTCTCTCTAGAACAGTGGTCCTCAACCTCCCTAATGCTGAGACTCTTTAGCACAATTCTCCATGTTGTGGTGATCCCCAACCATAGAATTATTTTAGCTGCTACTTACCTATAATTTTACTACTGGTGTAACTGTTACATAAATATCTGTGTTGTCCAATTGTCTTAGGTGACCCCTTCTAAAGGTCACTCATCCCAGGGTATCTGATGCCTTTTTCTGGCATGTGTATGTACAATTTGTGTGACTGGTGCTTGCAGGAAGTCTGAAGCTGGTATCAGATTCCCTGGAACTGGAGGTTACAAACAGTTGTGAGACACCATATGGGTATGGGGACTTGAACCCAAACCCTCCACAAGAGTTACAAGGGGGGCTGGAGAGATGGCTCAGCAGTTAAGAGCACTGACTGCTCTTCCAGAGGTCCTGAATTCAATTCCCAGCCACCCCATGGTGGCTCACAACCATCTATAATGGAATCTGATGTTGTCTTCTGGTGTGTGTCTGAAGACAGTGAAAATATTACCAACATACATTAAATAAATAAAAAGTTAAAGACAAAACAAACAAAAGCTGGGCAGTGGTGGCGCATACCTTAAATCCCAGCACTTGGGAGACAGAGGCAGGCAGATTTCTGAGTTTGAGACCAGCCTGGTCCACAGAGTGAGTTCCAGGACAGCCAGGGCTACACAGAGAACTCCTGTCTTGAAAAATCAAAGAAACAAAACAAAACAAAAAAAGAGCTACAAGGGCTCTTACCCACTGACCCAACTCTTTAGCCCTGATCTTAGGCTTTCAACCTCCAAGATTTTGAGAAACAGCACCAATCACTTTCCAAACTAGTAAAGAAGCAAAGAACCTGGAAATATTCAAACTTGGAGGGGAAAAAACCCCAACTATGAAGGAAACCACGCTTCTGTTACCAGCCTGCCAGAGGGTGAAACAGGAAGATCGCTGGGGCCTAAGATCTGACACCATCCTCAGTGTTAAAATGAGACTTTATCAAGATGGGAAGGCTCACTAAGGATGAAGTTCAGTTGGTAGAGTGCTTGCATTTATACTATGCAATCTTCTTATAGCAGTGGTAGGCAGTACCTAACAGATGAAATCCTACAGTTGGTGCCGAGGAAACTTGGTTTTTACATATTACATTTGCACTGGGCTACAGTACATTACAATTGCACTGGATTCTTAGCTCATGCACAAAACTAATTTGAATGGATCAGTCTGGCTTAAGGTTATTTATTACTCAGTGAGAGATCAATGCCTAACATGAGTGAGGCGCAATGTTACTAATTGACTTGAGCTCATTCCCTGGATTCTCCATGGTGGAAGGGGAGAACTATCTTTACCTGCTCTAGTACTTTATAGTCCTTTAGAGCTGCCACTCACACACATACACCCCACAAACACTTATGCAATGATTACATTGCATACAATGCACGTGGGAGGCAGAGGCAGACTGATCTCTAAGTTTGAGGCCAGCCTGGTCTACTTATCACTTCCAAGCCAGCTAGAGCTATGAAGAGAGCTGTTTCTGAAACACACACACACACACACACACACACACACAGTGCATGAATAAATACCAAGAGGGAGTAATGTCTCAATGTTTAAGAGTACTGTCTGCTCTTCCCGAGGATCCAGGTTCAATTCCCAGCATCCATTTGACAGATCATATCTATAACTCCAGTTCCAGGGAACCTGACACTTTCACATTGACATACCTGCAGGCAAACACCAGTGCACATAAGATAAAGATAAATATTTTTCAAAAAGAAAAACACACCAATCGTCATGGTGATGCTTGCCTCAATCCCAGCTCTCAGGGGTAGACAAGCAGTTCTCCAGGAGTTCAAGGCCAGCCTGGTCTGTGAGTCCCAAGCCTGCCAAGTAAGTAAGACCTCGTCTCAAACAAACAAAACCGGCAAGATTCTTACACATCAGTAGAAAGAAAGTTCCTGGTGGTCATGGTGCTTACCCATGGTGTGGAGAATTCAGTGCCTTGAAGAAAAAAAAGCATCTGTTTTTTGGGGGTTTTTTTTTGTTTTTTTTTTTTTTTTTTCGAGACAGGGTTTCTCTGTGTAGCCCTGGCTGTCCTGGAACTCACTCTGTAGACCAGGCAGGCCTTGAACTCAGAAATCCACCTACCTCTGCCTCCTAAGTGCTGGGACTAAAGGCGTGTGCCACCACGCCCAGCTGCATCTGTTAGTTTTTTTTTTTTTTTTTTTTTTTTAGATTTATTTATTTATTATATGTAAATATACTGTAGCTGTCTTCAGACACACCAGAAGAGGGAGTCAGATCTTGTTACGGATGGTTGTGAGCCACCATGTGGTTGCTGGGATTTGAACTCTGGACCTTCGGAAGAACAGTCAGGTGCTCTTACCCACTGAGCCATCTCACCAGCCCGCATCTGTTAGTTTTAAACTCAAGGAAGATAAAAGAGTTTACACAATTTCCAATGTCTCAGTGGTCCTGAATTGTGTTCTACAGTGAGCTGAAATAATCAAATTTATGCTGTGGTTTCATCTTGCTGTGAGTGTCCTTGCTTAGCATATGTGAGTCCCTGGGTGCAATCTTAAAATAAATAAAATAAAATGCCAAATCTATGTATAAATGATAGTT
This sequence comes from Mus musculus, assembly GCF_000001635.26. Lineage (NCBI taxonomy): Eukaryota > Metazoa > Chordata > Mammalia > Rodentia > Muridae > Mus > Mus musculus. Next base: position 62,798,751 of record NC_000076.6, on the reverse strand, counting down.
GATACTATTAGTTTATATTTTTATTAGAATCAAATATAACCAAAATGTTGGATGTGGGGACTTGAAACTATTTCTCCAGGGAAATAATTGTAAATAAGCCTATTTTTTCTTAGCATCTTTAGTTGTTATATTAAGAAAATAAAAGTCAAAACCATCATAACATTTTGCTTTATACCGATTAGAGAGAGAGAGAGAGAGAGAGAGAGAGAGAGAGACAGGCAGGCAGAGACAGACACAGAAAGAGAAAGGGGGGAGAGAGAGAGAGAGAGAGAGCAAGAGAGAGAGAGCGCAGGGCAAGCAAACCCAGGTATGGTGACACATGCCTATAACATAGCCATTACTTAGGAGGCAGAGGCTGGAGAAGCTACCATGAGTTCAAAGCAATCTGGTCTGCACAGTGATTTCCAAGTGAGCCAGGACTTAGAGAGAGCTTTTCAAGAAAAGGAGAAAGAGGAAAACAAATAAATGAAAGCAGAGAGAAGGCAGAGGCCATGGCTCAGTGAGATAAGCATGAGGACCCACATTCAGATTCCAGCAGCCATGGGGATTCATGAGCTTTTGTGTCCCCAGTGCTGCAAGCTTGAGCCCTAACACTAGCACTGGGGATGTGGGGACAGCTAGACTACTGGGGCTCATAGAGTATTAGGACCAGCACAGGCTAGCTCAAACTGCAAGCTTCAATGAGAGACCACGTGTCATAGAATCAGGAGAGCACATGGAGAGATGGCTCTCTGCTTAGCAGAACATGATGCTCTTTCAAAGAATTGAGCTCCCAGCACCTACATAGAGGTAGGTGGCTCACAACCGACTGATAACTGCAGCTCCAGGGGATCTGGCAGTCTCTTCTGGACACCAAAGAAATCCTACACTCATGATTTACACTTACACAGACACATGACATACGCATAAATACAAAAAGATAGAAGAAAGACAACTAGAGGCTAGAAAAATGGCTCAGAGGTTAAGAACTCTGTTTTTCCAGAGAATCTGGGTTTTATTACAAGCACCAATGTGGCACTTTACAATAGTCTATTATTACAGTTTCCAGGGGTCTAACATCCTCTTCTGGTCTCCATGGCTGCCAGGCACACATGAGGTACAGATATAAATTCAATAAAAACTTCCAGACACAGTCGGGCGGTGGTGATGCATGCCTTTAATCCCAGCACTTGATAGGAAGAAGCAGGCAGATCTACAGAGTGAGCTCCAGGGCTATACAGAGAAACCATGTCTCAAAAAACAAAACAACCAACCAAACAACAAAAACAAAAAATCCTTCTAGACACATTCCCCCCTCCCACCTCAGGGTGGTGGCAGTGCACACCCTTTTAATCCCAGCACTCAGGAGGCCGAGGCAGGTGGATCTCTGAGTTCAAGATCAGTTTGATCTACAAAGGCAGTTCCAACCCAGACAGGGCTACACAGAGATGGAACAAACAATTGCACTAGAAGAGATACTCACTGCTGACCTCTGACTTTTTGTTTGTTTGTTTGTTTTTTGTTGTTTTTTTTTTGTTTTTTTTGAGACAGGGTTTCTCTGTATAGCTCTGGCTGTCCTGGAACTCACTCTGTAGACCAGGCTGGCCTCCAACTCAGAAATCCTCTGCCTCTGCCTCCCAAGTACTGGGATTAAAGATGTGTGCCACCACCGCCCAGCTTGACCTCTGACTTTTACTCTCTTGTGACCTTGTAAGCACACATGCAAACACACCCAAAGAAATAAACAAGCCAATAAATAAAACTTAAAAAAAAATGGTTGCAGGGTGTGGGTGGGGAGAGGTCAGCAAGGATGCAGCACATTTCTTGTGGGAATATAAAATAGTACAGCCACTGTAAAAATAGCTGAACATTTTGTCAAAAGATAAATATAGAATTATCATATGACCCAGAATTGTGCCCTGTGTTACACTATATTCCCCAAAGAGCCTGAAAACAGTTCAAAGAAAAGTGTGAATTTTCTATAGAGGAGAAAAAAGAAGAAAAAAATATGCAACACTGCCTTTACTGTTGTTTACTTTGTAGCCAAGGCTGACCTTCAACTTGCAGTAATCTTCCTGCCTGGTAGTATAGGATATTTTACCGTGGCTGGATGGAAAACTCTTACTTCCATTAATTTAGGATCTTTACTGTAGTTCTGTAATAAAAAATAAAAATAAAAAAAAGAGTAACTCAAAGGTTTGGCTATAGAGTGGAATTTTATAGCATCATAACAAAGGAATAATGAATTTAGAGTCAGGCCTGTATGATGATATCATGTTGACCTAAACTGCCTCTTGTCAAAAACAAAATCAAAAACAAAACACTGAGCATTGCTGTACAGATCTGCTATCCCAATTAGTCAGGAGGCTGAAGTAGTGGGAACACAAATTCAAGGCCTGTCTCTTATAAAAGGAACTCAAGTTCAGCCCTGGCAACTCTGTGAGACCCTGCTTCTAATGTACAAAGAGGACAATGTTTCAAGATGATTGGGTAATACAGTGTTTCTGTAGAATGCTCAAGGCTGTGGGTCAGTCTCAGGGAACATCCTCCTTTCTCTCTTTGTCTCTCTCCCTCTCTGTAATAAAATATCATGACAAACAAAAATAGTTACCAGTCTCTAATGACAGTATGGGGATAACTAATGAAGTTTCATTTGTGTGTACAGCTGGGTCTGGTGGCTTGTAGCTGCAATCTCAGAACTTGGAGCCAGAGGCAGGATTGTCACAAGCCTGAAGCTAGCTTTGTCTATAAGTCAAGTATCAGGCATGCCAGAACTATTAATAGGATTTTGTCTCCAAAAATAAAACAAAGGCAATCATGGCCAAAAATATCTTTGTCTAGTATCTTTGTGTGCAGTCTATTATCTGATAAGGGTGTTTGCTCAGCTCCTGTAGAAGACAACTTATATTCTGCCAAGAGGGGAAAGAGAGTGGGGTGGAAGACTAGGAGAAATTTTTTTTGTCAAATCATCTTTTGCTAAAAGCAATTCTTTCATTAAAAAAAAATTTTTATTTATTTATTTATTTATTTTAATGTATGCATGTACATGGTCACACTCTTCGGACACACCAGAAGAGGGCATCCGATCCCATTACAGATGGTTGTGAGCTACCATGTGGTTGCTGGGAATTGAACTCAGGACCTCTGGCAGAGACATCAGTCTGCAACTGAGCCATCTCTCCAGCCCAGTTAAAAGCAATTCATAAATAAAAGAGAAAACTTGAAGCTGACAATCTGGTTTCCCTCAGGATTGTTCATAGAAGCTTAAAAGTAAAAGTGAAAAGGTCAGCTGAGCCGCATGTGGTGGCACACCCCTTTAATCCCAGCACTCGGGAGGCAGAGGCAGGCGGATTTCTGAGTTCAAGGCCAGCCTGGTCTACAAAGTGAGCTACAGGACACAAAGGGCTACACAGAGAAACCCTGTCTTGAAAAACCAAAAACCAAAACCAACCAACCAAACAAACAAACAAACAAAGGTCAGCTGAGGAAATAAGGGAAAGGGTGGTATGTTTGTTTATATTGTAAACATAAAAACAGAAATTCTGGCAGAGGCAGGTGGATTTCTGAGTTGGAGGCAAGCCTGGTTACAGAGTAAGTTCCAGGACAGCCAGGGCTACACAGAGAAACCCTGACAACAAAACAGAAATTCTGGAGTCAGTGCCTCTTTTCGTAGCTCTGCCTCTCCTGGCACTGACTGTGTTCACCATGCTAGCCTCGAACTCACAGAGATCAGTCGGCTTCTGTTTCCCTCGTGCTAGAATTGAGGGTGATATAGCAGTCTCCATGTCTGACTTTTTATTCACTTTAGAAAATATTTTATTTTCTATTTTTCAGAAGTTTTATGTGAATAACGATGTTTCTATTGCGTGTATGTGTGTGCATAACCCACACCAATCGACAACCATAGAGACCAGAAGAAAGCAACTATACCCTGTAGAACAGGGTTACTGAAGTTTTTAGCCACCCTGTAGGTGTTGTGATTAGAAGTCACATCCTCTGGAAGACCTCACAGTACTCTTTTCTTTTTTTTTACTTATTTATTTATTCATTTATTTATTTATTTATTATATGGAAGTACACTGTAGCTGTCTTCAGACACTCCAGAAGAGGGAGTCAGATCTTGTTACTACGGATGGTTGTGAGCCACCATGTGGTTGCTGGGATTTGAACTCTGGACCTTCGGAAGAGCAGTCGGGTGCTCTTACCCACTGAGCCATCTCACCAGCCCCCTCACAGTACTCTTAACTTCTGAGTGTTTGCCCTTAAATTTCATTTTTATTCATGTGTATGAATTTGTGTATATGTTTGTGTGAGCCTGTGTCACATGTGTGCAGTATCCCAGGAGGCCGGGAGAGGGCCTCAGAGTTCTGTTTAGTTGTATGGGGCTAATGTAGATGGTGGGATGAGCTCCAAGGTTTAGGAAAGAATATCAAGTGGGCCTAACTGCTGAACCATCCCTCTAGCTCTGTTTCGTGTGTTTTATTTATTTTGTTTTTGTTTTTGGTCTTTTGAGACAGGATTTTTCTGTTTCACCCTGGCCATTCTGGAACTCACTCTGTAGACCAGGCTGGCCTTGAACTTAAATATCTGCCTACCTCTGTCTCCCAAGTGCTGAGATTAAAGGCATGTACCACCACTGCTCTGCTTTGTGTGTTTTATAAACACTCTTTCACTATGTAGCCCTGGCTGTCCTGTGCCTTACAATGTAGACCAAGCTAATCTAGAAGTCATAGAGACATGTCAATCCAAAATACAGACATCAAAAACATATGCCTGGGGTTTCTTTCAGAACTTAAAAAAAAAAAAAAAGAAGTATTTATTTATTTATTTATTTATTATGAGTACACTGTAGCTGTCTTCAGACACACCAGAAGAGGGCATCAGATCCCATTACCGATGGTTGTGAGCCACCATGTGGTTGCTGGGAATTGAATTCAGGACCTCTGGAAGAGCAGTTAGTGCTCTTAACCGCTGAGCCATTTCTCCAGCCCCCAGAACTTTTTTTGATAAGGTATCTCAGATTTAAGTTTTCTCACTTTGTCCCTCTTATTGCTGGGCCACCTGGCACACGCTGTTTTGAATTTTTACAAATTACTATAGTGTGATGACTATATTCTAATAGTTTGAAGGTCAGGACAGAATTAGTAAGGACAAAGGAGTTACATTTTACCCAACTTCTGTAAGTTTTACTTAAGTGGGAGAAAGGACCCTTGTGGTTTGAAAAATATTAAAGAACGTGTACCTATGTGATCCTGTGTTCATAAAATTTAAGGGAAAAAATACAAGGAACCACAGAAAAAGCTATATATTTTATCCTATTGGGTTTGATGAGATAAGGTGTTACACAGTCCAGGCTGGCCTTGAACTCCTGATCCTCCCTTCCCCTCCCTCCCAAGTGTTAGATTACAGGTCACCACCTGATCATGCTTGGCTCAGCTAATCTTATGTGGGATTCCTAGCATAAGCTATTTCATGTTGAGAATTTGACTAGATGTCACCAGCAGGTGTAGGACAAAATTAGAAAATGACTTAATAATAGCTCTGTCTTTCATTTTTTGAGACAGGGTTTATCTGTGTTGCCCTGGCTGTGTCTGCCTCTGCCTCTTGAGCGCTGGGATTAGAGGTGTGCACTTCCCCCATCCCCCAACCTTTCCACTCCCTCTCGCCCCCCAAATCCTCCAGCTGTTTCTTTTCAGTAGGGTCTTCAAATACTAGGGGTGATGATGGCCTGCACTCAGTGTATTAAAATCCACTCAGTTGTTCGCTTTTACACATTCCAGCCTTAATCCCGAGGAGATGGCACTGCGGTTAAAAGCACTAATCTCTGTTCTCAGGACCTGGGATTGATTATCAGCACCCACGGGGTGGTTCACACCGGTCAGGAACTCTAGTTTCGGGGGATCTGTCGTCTTCTCAGCTCCAGGGGCACCAAGCCCACACCTGTGCGCATAAATCATGGAGGCAAAACCCTCTAAAAATGAAAAGAATGTAAACAAAAAAAAATTTTTTTTTTTTGTTCTTCGAGACAGGATATGTCTGTATAACCCTGACTGTTTTGGAACTCACTCTGTAGACCAGGCTGGCCTCGAACTCAGAAATCCGCCTGCCTCTGCCTCTCGAGTGCTGGGATTAAAGGCGTGCGCCACCACTGCCCGCTAACAACGAAGTTCTTACAGGCTTATTCTTCCAAACATGTTCCAAACAAGAATAGAGGGACCACAAGATGGCGGCGGCGACACCGGCCGGACCACGTGACTGCCGCTCGCTCTCCCTCTCTCTCCCAGGGAAGGACAGCGTTGGCCTCAGAGCAGGCGAGCGACAGCCAGCTCATTGTTCAGCGAAGTCAAGGTAACCCGGCTGAGGCTCGCTCTCGCTCCCCAGTGAACGCACTCGCGGGGAGCGCGCACGCCGAACTTTTTTCGCGCACGCGCCCGTTCCTCTCGGAACCGGGAGGCGGTGCGGCGTAGGCAGGGGGGTTGGAGGGGAAAGCAGTCTGCGCATGCGCCTGAGCTTGACGGGTTTGAAATGGCTTCTCGGTTAACCCGGGCCAGACTCAGGTGAAGGTCTGGTCAGTGTTTTGGTGTGGCGCGGTGGGAGGCCGCGGCGGGTTGCTTCCGTTCGTTGGCAGCCGGTCAGCGGAGGGGTAGGGAGCGAGTGATGTGGCGGTGGCGGGTGGGTGTGTGATGGCGGACGCCGCGGGGCCGGCGGGCGAGGGACGCGGTCCCTTTTGTGCGGGTCGGAGTAGGCCCCACGCGCCGCGCCCTGCCCCCAGCGCAGCGGCTCCAGGCCCCTCAGGTGCGGCCTGCGCCCCTTCGACTGGGCCGGGCCAGGCCGGAGGCCGTGCGTCCTCCGGCCCGCGCTGCCCCGCCGCTGAGACCCGGCCCCGGGCGGCGGCGGCGAGCGTTTCCAGCGCTTGGAGGTTCTCTCAGACCGGCCCGGGGACCTCGGGGACTGCGACGACCCGCGGGCCCCAGTGGCCGCGGCCTGGGGCGCTGCCTTCCATCTTTCACGGCCGGCGCGTGGGAGGAAGATGAGTGTCCTCACCCCGGGATGCCAGGCCCATCTTTTCCTTTTCTCTTGGGTTTTTGAGCCGGGGTCTTCGCAGTGGTTCTTTTGGAGCCGCGCGTCCTCCCAACTGCCTCCCCACTCCCGGAGTGGAGACTAGGGTGACAAAGGCCATAGTGACTTCCTAGCCCTTAAAGTAATGTTCGTTATTGAGATGGTATCTGCCAATACCTTTATGGGGGAGGGGGGGTCTCGACGCAGTTTCCGTTATTGATTTAACCCCACTGCAGGACCTCAGACCATCGCCCAAAGAAACACGCAGGCTGTACTTGCTGCGTCTATAAGTTCGTTTGTCCCCAGAGAGAGAGGCTCTGTATCTAGCCCTAGCTGGTTTGTAATGTCATATAAATCATGCTGGCCTGGAGTTTATAGAGATCCGCCTGACTCTGCCTCTGGAGGGATGGGTTGGGAGGGGATTAAAGGCTTTGCCACTAAGCTCGGGCAGACCTTTTTAGGAAATGACCTTGTAGTTACTGAAGGAAGTTCCTTTAAGTCAGCCCCAAGGATATCTTTTAAATAGAGTATGCACAAGTGATCTGTTGATAGGCTGGTTGTGCGTTTTATTTCAAATGTTCTGTTGCACACTTCGGTTGGTTCTTGTTTGGAACGTGTCTTTAATATATCAATGATTTCTCTAAACTAGCCTTTTCCTATATCCTTTATAGGTATCTGCTATAGAAGGGAAACAAGTGAAAGTTTTCCCCCCCTTGCATCATGGCTCAGTTTGGAGGACAGAAGAATCCACCATGGGCTACTCAGTTTACAGCCACTGCGGTCTCACAACCAGGTCAGGCAACTGAACCCTTGGACTGGAAATGATATACCCTTTAGTTTTTAAGATACTTTTGAAAATTAACTCAGGAACAAAAACAAAACCCCACTTATCCAGCAATTTGAACACTTTTTTTTTTTTTTTTTTTTTTGGTTTTTCAAGACAGGGTTTCTCTGTGTAGCCCTGGCTGCCCTGGAACTCACTTTGTAGACCAGGTTGGCCTCGAACTCAGAAATCCTCCTGCCTCTGCCTCCCAAGTGCTGGGATTAAAGGGGTGTGCCACCACGCCCGGCTCTTTGTTTTTGTTTTGTTATTTGTGTCTAATTTTTTTTTAGTTTACTAAGGGGTTTTGCCATTTAAGTCTTCCACTACACTTTACCATTTGTGTTTGGCCTTTGATATACAGTCTTTATTAGCAGCAGTCCTTTGGCATGAGCAACCACACCCAGCTTATAGTTTTCAAATGCCTTAAGTTTATCTTTTTTCCTCTGGGTTTTTGGGTTTCAGTTAGGTTTGTCTGTGTAGCCAGTAGTCTTGGCTGTCATGGAACTCACTATTTTGACCAGGCTGGCCTTGAACTCAGATCTGCTTGCCTCTGCCTCCCAAATGCTGGGACTAAAGGTGTGTGCCACCATGCCCATAATTAAAGTTGGTTTAATTATGTTTTATAGAACACTAATTTATTAGAGAGAATCCTCCTTCCCTAGCTTCCTCCCTTCCTTTGTGGTGCTGGGGATTTAATTGTACTGAGCTTCAAGTAGAATATATCTTGTTTCCCATGTTTTCAGTTTTAAGAAGATACATTTTTAGGCCAGGTATGGTGGCATACTTCTCAAAACAACAAAAATCAAAAAACCAACCTGCTTTAAAACTTAAACAGCAAAAACAAAAAAGCCAAAGTATTTTAAAGTAAATATACCTGATTTATCTTTCTTCTTTTCTTTTTTTTCCTGGTCATAGTCGACATGCCTTTAATTTTAACACTTGGGAGGCACAGGCAGGATCTCTGAGTTTAAGGCCAGCCTGGTCTAAATAATGAGTTCCATGATAGCCAGGATTACATAGATCTTATCTAGATGCCTCTCCCCTAATTATTTGTATTTTTTAAAATTACATTTTCATGCTCCTCTGGAGTATGAGTTTGAGAGAGAGGGGGTGGGAGAAAGAGGATTAAAGTCAGAGACAAGTGGCAGACGTTTGTTTTCGTTCATGTAGGGTAGGTCTTGTGAATTGAATTGAGTTTGCCAGCCTTGATGGCAAGCACATTTACCCAGTGATCCTCCTGGCTGAGCCCTTAGCATTGTTCTGTGTGTGATGTGTATATCAGAGCAGGTATTCGTGTGTGGAGGTTAGTGGACAACTTTTGGTAGTTGGTTCTTTCACGATGGGTTCTGGGGATTGAACCCAGGTTGTCAGACTTGTATGGCAGGTGCTTTTACCCCCATTGAGTAAGATTACTGGTACATTTATGGTTTCATTTGTTTGTGTTTAATGTAGAAATACTGACTCTTTAAGAATTTAATGCCAGGGATCTTTTAAGACATGTTTGGCAGTAAAGTGCTTGCACAGAACCCACAAACCCTTTGATTTGATTTCTAGCACCTCAAACCGGGTGTACTGTATTCCTGAAATCAAGCACTCCTATGGTAGAGGCAGGAGGATCAGAAGTTCAAGTCAAACTTTAGTGAGTTTCAGGCCACCCTTGACTGAAAGTGCTGCACTGTGACCCCACCCACCCCCTTTGTGTGTCTGGTCTTGGTGGTTCATTCCTTTAACCCCAGAACATTTAGGAGGTGGATTTCTGAGTGTCGGGTCAGGCCAGCTTGGTCTACATAGCAAGTTTCAGGACAGCCAGGGTTAAAAAGTGAGATCCTGAAAAACAAACAAAATCCAATTACTATTAGTCTATGGAAAAAAAAAATAGCTGTAAGCATCAAAGGAACACTTACCGTTAGTTTAAGTCAAAAAAAAATTACTGCAATTTTCCAGAGGCAGAAATCCAAAAATAAATAAGTGAAAAGTTATTTGTTACTTGTGGTGGAGTTTTTGTTTTGTTTTTGCTTTTTTTTTTTTTTTCCAGGGCTTTTTACATGCTAGAATTTTCAGTTTCTTAGCTTTTTGTTTGCTTTGAAACATTTGTGTGTTTCTGTGCATATGTGTGAGTGTGCATGTGCAGGGCCAAGCATACTTAGCAGCAGTTGGTTCTACACGTGCACCCTGTAGACTCCATGGCTCAAACTGCATCCATCAACCAGGTGGTTGTCCTTGTACGATTTCTATTGCTTTGATAAAGACTATAACCAAAAAAGCACTTGGGGATGGGATTTATATCATCTTACAACTTCTAGGTCACTCTATCCCTTAGAGACGTCAAGGCTCAACTTAGGAACCCAGTGTCCCACAGGCTTGACTATAGGCCTGTCAGGGAGGAATTTTCTCAATTGTAGCTCCCTCTTCTTAGATAACTCTAGCCAAGTTGACAAGGGGAAAATGCCAGGATAATTAACCTTGTCAAGTCGAGGCACAAACACATTGTTCTAACTAGGGTTACTATTGCTGTGATGAAACACTGATCAAAAGCAGCTTGGGAGGGAAGAGTTTGTTTGGCTTACCCTTCCATATCAGTGTTCATCATCAAAGGAAGTCAGGAAAGGAACTCAAACTGGGCAGGAACGTGGAAACAGAAGTTGATGCAGAGGCCACAGAGGAGTGTTGCTTATTGGCTTATTCCACATGGCTTGCTCAGTCTGCTTTCTTAAAGAACCCAGGACTGTCAGCCCAGATTTGGCTAACCCACAGTTTTCTAAGCCCTTCCCTATCAATAGCTAATTAAGAAGATGCCCTTCAGGCTTGCCTATAGTCCAGTTTTATGGTGGCAATTGAGGCTCCCTCTCCAGAGAACTTAACTTGTGCCAAGTTGTAATAAAAATAACAAGCAGACACATTATAATTCAAATCTTGCTTATCTCCATAATATCCTATTAATAGCAATACCTCACATTTCAATCATTTTTTCCCAAGACGTGGTTTTTCTCTGTGGCCTCGGATGTCTCAGAACTAGCTTTATAGACCAGGCTGGCAGAGATCCTCCTGTCTCTATCTTCCCAGTGCTAGTATTAAAGGCGAGTGCCACCACTGCCAGCCTACATTCCAAACTATTAAATTTTATTTATGCATTTTATATACATATATATGAATGTTTACATGTGCAGAGTTTTTCAATGTATCTGTTAATGTCCTGGAATTTTGTAAAGGAGACTAGCTTCAGACTAGAGATCCACTTGCCTTTGCCTTTAGGTGTGTGCCACCATGCCTGGCATATTGTCTTCTAATCACAGGTGATTCTTTAGCCCCAGATGACAAGTACTGAGAGTCATAGCAAAACAAAGGTTCCACTTACTGGTTCTGAACTCCTGTTAATCACAGTCTATCCTTCAGCCCTTGCTGACCAGAACCATAGATTCTTTCTTTCTTTTTTTTTTTTGAGACAGGGTTTCTCTGTGTAGCCCTGGCTGTCCTGGAACTCACTCTTTAGACCAGGCTGGCCTCGAACTCAGAAATCCGCCTGCCTCTGCCGAGTGCTGGGATTAAAGGTGTGCACCACCACGCCCGACAGAACCATAGATTCTTAATACAGAACAGCACAGGACCAGCCCTGACAGAACAAGCACCATCACTGCTTACCCATCTTACAAGCCTATGAGACTGATTATTTGTTTGTTTATTTAGTGCCATACTATATAGCCTTGGCTTGCAATTCACTATGTAGAGTAGACTGAGCTTGAGCTTTGACTCAGAGATCCACCTTCCTTTGACTTCCGAGTGCTGAGATTAGAGGCTTTTGCCTTTGTGCATGTGTATCTGTTTTAAATAGTTTTTTCTTATCCTGTGACTACTTTTCTAGCCAAGGATTGCCTTTAACTACTGCCTTTATTTCCCAAAGGCTGGGACTCTAGGTATGTAATACTATACCCTGATTTTGTTTTGTTTTGTTTTGTTTTTTTTGTTATTGTTGTTTTTTCCTTGAGATTTATTTGTGTGTGTGTGTGTGTGTGTGTGTAGATATATAGATAAAGGTGTGTATGTGTGTATATATATATATAGTCAGTGTTAGTGAATGCCACCCACATGTGTGCATGCCTGTGTAGGCCAGAGGAGGGTGTCAGCTCCCTTAGAGGTGGAGTAGTTCCAGACAGTAGTGACCCACCCTATATAAGTGTTGTGCACCCAACACTGGCCTTTCTGGAGGAGCAGCAAATGTACGTGTTGCCTGCATCTGTCTATCTGTATGTGGCACTTGTATGCCTGTTGTCTTTGGAGGTCAGAAGTGGTACCCTGAAGATACTTTCCAGTGGAAAGCTGTCAAAGTCAGTTCCTCTCAGCACCTATTCTTTCTTTCATCTGCTTGTAGATAAAACTCACTTTTATAAAACATCAGAATGTAATGAATGCATTAGGTTCTACTTACCATGCAATGCTCAATCGTTGAGCTAGTTTTCTGCCCAAGAGTAAATTGTAGGTTAGTAAAATGATAATTTTGTTTTTTAAAAAATCTTTTATGTCTATTACCTTGTTTTCCTTTTTGAGAAAGTCTGATGTGGCCTGGTCTGTCCTGGATCTTGTTAGCTTAGGGTGCCCTTAAACTCTTGGTTCTCCAGCCTACACCTCCTTAATGCAGGAATTACAGCCATGTGTTGTCATGTGTATTAGTTAGGGTTTTGTTGCTATGAAGAGACACCATAAAGAAGGTAACTATAAAGGCAGACATTTAGTAGGGGCTTGCTTACAGTTTTAGAGATTCATTTAATCCATTATCATCATGGCTGGAAGTGTGGCAGCAGGCAAGCTGACATGGTGCTGGAGCAGCCAAGAGAGAGTTCCAAAGGGACCAAAAGGAGGCTTGCTTCCAACTCCTGATGGAGCCGGAGTATAGGACCTCAAAGCCCACCCCCACCATGACGAACTTCTTCCAACAAGGTCATGCCTCCTCACAGAGCCACTTCCCAATGGCCAAGCATAGTCAAACCACCACGCTATGCCTGCTTGAAAATAATTTTTATTATTTGAGACTAGGTCTCTCTATGTAGCCCTAGCTTTCCTGGAACTTGATATATAGACCAAGGTGGATTCAGACTCACAAAACCTGGCTGCCTTCTAGTCCTGGGATTAAAGGTGTATGCCACCACATCCAACTCTGAAAAATACTTTTGACTAGACTCTGGGTCTAGGTAAAGTTGGTGTATGACTGAAGTGTAGGCTAGTAGAGCCACTTTTTCTTATATTTGTGATGGGAAGTCATGGGAGATTACTTGGTCACCCTTCTCTCTCAATCTCATTGTAGCTGCACTAGGTGTTCAGCAGCCATCACTTCTGGGAGCATCTCCTACCATTTATACCCAGCAGACTGCATTGGCGGCGGCAGGCCTTACCACACAAACGCCAGCAAACTATCAGTTAACACAAACTGCGGCACTGCAGCAACAAGCTGCAGCTGTATTACAGCAGGTGAGTTTTAAAGTCATGTATGAGGTGATAAAGTGAGTCTTTACTGAGGGTTGCTATCTTTTTTGTTCTCTCATTTGTTCATTTTTGTTTTGAGACATGTTGTCTGTATTGTTTATGTTGGTCTTGAACACATGATTCTCCTACTTAGCATCCCAAGTGTTTACTAGGATGATTTGTCTGCGACCTCTGTGGGTTTTTTTTTCCCACCTCTATTTTAAACAGTGAAAAATTGTAGATTTAAAAAAAGCTGATTGTTGTAGGACGTGCCTTTAATCTCAGCACTCTGCAGGCAGAGGTAGGTGGATCTCCATAAGCTCATGGCCAGCCTGGTCTACAAACCAAGTTCCAAGACAGCCAGGGCGGCTTTGTTTGATGGCACATACCTACAATCTCAGCACTTGGGAAAGGAGGTTATTGAAATTGAGGCCTTATTAGAATACATAGCAGGAATCTATCTGAAGACAAAAGGAATTACAACAGAAAGTTTCTGTGCTTTTTACAAAGTATAGTTTTATCATCAGAGAGCTTAAATTCCTTTGTTTGTTTGGATTTTGTTTGTTTGGTTTTGGGTTTTTTGAGACATGGTTTCACTATATAGCTCTGGGTATCCTGGAATTCACTCTGTAGACCAGGCTGACCTCAAACTCATAAAAACATACCTGCCTCTGCCTCGGGAGCACTGAGATTAAAGGTGTGTGCCACACCACTACCCGTCAGAATTTTAAATTGGACATATATACCTTAACCATTTTATGGAAATCCCGATTGCAGTAGCTCATTGTGTTATTCTGAGATGAAGTGTAGCTGGTTTAGAAAATTTCAGTGTAAGCCAGGCAGTGATGGCACACACCTTTAATCCCAGCACTCGGGAGGCAGAGGCAGGTGGATTTCTGAGTGGAGTTGTTTATCTGGCCCAACAAAACTTGAATATGAATTAAGTAGTAAATAATAGTGGACTATCAACTAAATATTCTTTCAGATAAATATGCTCTAGTTATGTTAACAAACTATAAAACAAAACAAAGCACCAGGTCTTTGTTCTGAAGAAAAACATGCACAATGTATACATAAAGAATCATGTGAGCCGGGCATGGTAGCGCACGCCTTTAATCCCAGCACTTGGGAGGCAAAGGCAGGCAGATTTCTGAGTTTGAGACCAGCCTGGTCTACAAAGTGAGTTCCAGGACAGCCAAGGCTACACAGAGAAACCCTGTCTGGAAAAACCCAAAAAAAAAAAAAAAAAAAAGAATCATGTGGGAGCCGGGCGTGGTGGCCACGCCTTTAATCCCAGCACTTGGGAGGCAGAGGCAGGTGGATTTATGAGTTCCAGGCCAGCCTGGTCTACAAAGTGAGTTCCAGGACAGCCAGGGCTACACAGAGAAACCCTGTCTCAAAAAAAAAAAAAGAAAAATAGAGAAAATTTTAGTGTTTTTTTTTTTTTTCTATATGTACACTACTTTGAGAATGAATAAGATTAACCTTGTCTTTAATTATCTTTTTCAGCAATATTCACAACCTCAGCAGGCCTTGTATAGTGTGCAGCAGCAGGTTTGTATAACTTTTTTGCTAAAATTTGATTTAAAAACAACCATTCCCCACTTCTCCCACATTAAAGTGATATACTGTTAAAATTCCTTCTTTTTAATCCACCTTAAAATGCAGTTTTTAATCCTTTGGGTAGGATAAGAAAGAGCTAATAACTCCACACCAAACACAATATACTGTTTCCCTCACCGCCGGACAGTCACTATGTAGCCATGGTCTGGGACTCTTCTGCAGGGATTAAAGATTAATGTTGTAAACCATTACAATGGGCTCTAACTTCTTTATTTTTAATAAATGTAGCTTAATATTTAGTTATTGAATGAGTTACTTAGAAATATCAGGTGTGCATTATGAAATAGTTGTAGGTAAGTCTGTGTGTTGCTTTTCACATTGTTGTAATAAATAGGCTAGTGTATAAAACCAATATCAGGGGTTTGGAGACATGGCTCACTGTTTATGAACACTTGCTATTCCTCGGATTATCTGTGTTCAATTTTCAGCACCCATATGGTGCCTCACAACTGTAAATTTTAAAGATAAAATTGACAAAACAAGAATACCTCTAAAAATTATCTCTGAAATACTCATACTGATTAACCTTGTGTTTTTTTACTTTCAGTTGCAACAACCTCAGCAGACCATTTTAACACAGGTTAGTTTGATGTGAATTAATTTCTTTTGAGCATCTGAGTCATTTCTGTTGTAGTTTTTCAATAAGGGTTTAAAGATACTCATTGGATTTGTGTATAGCATCTAATATTTATTGTTGGATAAAGATGGAAAGTGAGCTAATGTGTTTTGTGTTATGGATAGTGTGCTGTGTATTACAGCTTTCTATTTACTTACTTATGGTTTTTCTTTTTTTTTTTAAAAGATATATTTATTATATCTGAGTACACTGTAGCTGTCTTCAGACACACCAGAAAAGGGTGTCAGATCTCATTACGGATGGTTGTGAGCCACCATGTGGTTGCTGGGATTTGAACTCGGGACCTTTGGAAGAGCAGTCAGTGCTCTTAACCCCTGAGCCATCTCACCAGCCCCTGGTTTTGTTTTTATAAGATATACTTATTTATATGAGTACACCGTAGCTGTCTTCAGATACAGCAGAAGAGGGCATCCGATCCATCCCATTACAGATGGCTGTGAGCCATCATGTGGTTGCTGGGAATTGTACTCAGGACCTCTTGGAAGAGCAGGCAGTACTCTTAACCACGAGCCATCTCTCCAGCTCTTTGTACAGTTTTAAGTTATAAATCTGTTACTTTGTTTTTGTTTTCTTGAAATAGGTCTCTTATATCCCAGGCTGACCTCAGTTGGCTGTCACCAAAGATGACCTTGCATTTCTTGTCCTCCTTCTTCCAATTTCGTTGTACTGCGATTAGAGTCATGTTCCACTATGTTTGGTTTATAAAGTGCTGGAAATCTGTGTCAGTTAACTAGAGGACACACAGAAAGGCAATTCTGGCCTCCATCACATTTCGAGTGGGTGTCATACATGCACAACATACCATTTTCCTCTATCACTCATGTCTGGCAGCTAAGTTATTCCCCAGACCCTGTTACCTGTTACTTTTTTTGTTTTCTTTAAAGAATACGAGGCTAGGGAAGTGGCTGAGCATGCAATTAAGAGGAACTTGTTGGGGCTGGTGAGATGGCTCAGTGGGTAAGAGCACCCGACTGTTCTTCCGAAGGTCCGAAGTTCAAATCCCAGCAACCACATGGTGGCTCACAATCATCTGTAACAAGATCTGACTCCCTCTTCTGGAGTGTCTGAAGACAGCTACAGTGTACTTAAATATAATAAATAAATAAATCTTTAAAAAAAAAAAAAAAAGAGGAACTTGTTGCTGTTCCAGGAGCCTGACCCATGTCAGTTTCCATTACCCATGTCTCAAGGCTGCCTATAACTAGCTCACTCCAGGTGCTCTGTTGCACTTTTTTGACTACATTGGACACATGTGCACATACAGATACATACTCATACACATTAATAAAAAATAAAGATCTCATAATGTACTTGAATGCCTTCAGTCTCAGCATTAGGGAGGCAGGGACAGGTTCAAGGCCAACATAGTCTACATAGTACGTTTCAAGCCCAAGTTACAAAGTGAGACCCTATCTAAAACAAAAAGAAAAAAATAAAAACCAAAAGAACCCTAACTCACCAAGAACACTTCAATTGACAAATTGTCTTCCTTAACTAAAGAATTATAATTGGGCCAAGCTTGGGGATACACACCTATAGACCCAGCAACAGGTAAGGCATCCCAGATTAGATAGCAATTTGGGTTACATAGGAAGTTCCTATTTTATAAGGCAAACAAGCAAAACCTAAATTGACTATGGGTGCTCATTTAGTGTGTTTGAGGCCCCAGATTTGATTATCAGGATTGACACACATTTGAACACACACCACAGAACAAGAACATAAATTGACAAATAATTAAATTTATTTTCTTTTTAAAATTTAAAGTTATTTACTTAAGTATGTGGTGGTGTACGATTGGATGCATGTCAAAATCAGAGGTCAATTTTCTCCTGTGTTGGTTCTAGGGCTTGAATTCGTGACATCAGGCTGAGCCACAGCTCTGACTCATTTTCAATTCCAAACACAACTCTCCAAGTGGGAAAGCTATGGAAGTTTCTTTCCTTAGAACCAGTATCTGCCAAACATGACTGAGAGCATTTACACCTTAGGAAATTAAAGTTTCTTGACAGTAACTTTGGTCAAATTTAAAAAATGCTCAGTTGTTTTACAGTATTTATGACCTTTACCGGAAACATTGTTTAGCTGGTTAGTCTTTGAGTTAGGATGTCACATTATTTTTCCTTGCTCAAGCCTGTGGCAATTGAGCCTGCTGCCTCAGCTTCCTATATGCTGGGATGATGGGCATGAGCCTCCATACTGGGGATCTGAGATGTGTGTGTAAGTTTGTGTGCAAACACATACACATGCTTGAGAGGGCAGGCGACAACCTCAGGTATTCTTTGGGTACCATCTACTGTTTTTGTTTTGTTTTAAATAGGATGTCAGTGCAGGCTAGACTGTCTGGTCATCAACCAGGAGTAGCTTCCTGCTTCCACCTCTCCAGCACTGAGATTATAAACAATCCACAACTTGCCTAGTTGTTTGTCTGTTTTCCCATTTTTTGGGGGAGATTTTCTGTTTGTTTTGGGCCATTTATTAGTACAGTACCTGAGTTTACAGTCATTTGCAGGTCTTAATGTAATATTGCTTTGTTTGATAGCCAGCTGTTGCATTGCCCACAAGCCTTAGCCTGTCGACTCCTCAGCCTGCAGCACAGATTACTGTATCATATCCAACACCAAGGTCCAGTCAACAGCAAACTCAACCTCAGAAGCAGCGTGTTTTCACAGGAGTGGTTACAAAGCTACATGATACATTTGGATTTGTGGATGAAGATGTATTCTTTCAGCTTGGGTAAAAACCTCATTAGATTTTTTTCCCCCAAGTTATTAGATGTTGTTTGGTAATGTACATATAGTAACATTTTCTTAATCATGGCAAAAATTATAGATTATAATTTAATTTTAAGTTAGTATGCTTGTATATTTGTACTTTGGCCCTTTGTAGATAAAATTGCATTGTGTAGTGTATGTGTTTGGGAGTTTGGGGTTTACATACTTTGGGAGGTTAAAGGTGGGAGTTGGTTTTCTCCTGTCATGTGGGTTTCAGGGATCAGCCTCAGTCCTCAAGCTTGGTAATAAGTGCTAATTTCTTCTTAATTATAAATGTTTTGCCAGCTGGGCATGGTGGCGCACACCTTTAATCCCAGCCCTCGGGAGGCAGAGGCAGGCAGATTTCTGAGACCAGCCTGGTCTACAAAGTGAGTTTCAGGACAGCCAAGGCTATACAGAGAAACCCTGTCTCGACAAACCAGACCAACCAAACAAATAAATGTTTTGTCAGTTAGGTGACAGCTCTAGTAACATTCAAGTTCTGGCTTAGAATAAAACTGAGATTGAGGTAGATGAAAGCATTTGTACACTTTAATCCCAATACTTGAAGACACAGATGGACCCCTGATTTGTAGGCTAGCCTGATCTACAATAGTTCCAGAACAGTTGGGCTTTATAGAAACACTTTTGCGTCAAAACAAACAAACAAATAAGATGGGGGTTGAATTAGCCTTTTAAAAAGCCAAATTGATTTTTACGTAATTAATACTAATAATTTTTTTCTAAATTTTGTGTGTTTATTTGTGTATATGCACATGCATGCCTTCAAGAAAAGGTATACTTACCTTAGCATGTGTGTACAGGCCAGAGGTTGACTTTGTTCTTTATTTTTTTTCTCCATCATATATTTTATGACAAGATTTCTCACTTGGAATCCACCATCTTTGATAGACTGGTTGTCCTTTGAGTTCCTGGAATCAGTCACTCCCCTCCCAATCCTGTGATTACAGGTTTGGCCACCATGTCCAGGTTTTATGTAGGTTCTTGTGATCCAAACTCGGCTCCTCACTTTACTTGCTATACTTTACAATGACTCCTCTCCCTGCTTCTAAAAATTAAGGTGGTTGTATTGTGATAGGATCTCATTGTATAGTCCTAGCCGACTTGGAAGTTAGTGTATAGACCAGGCTCACAGTAAATGCACAGAAATCCATCTGCCTTTGCCTCCTGAATGCTGAGATTAAAGTGCTTGCTACCATGCCCAGCCAAAGGGCAGTAAGGTTTTGTTGTTGTTTTGTTTAGTTGTTTGTTTGTTTGTTTGTTTGTTCATTTTTTTATTGATACAGGGTTTTAGTATGTAGCTATGGCTGACCTAAACTGACCTATGTAGACCAGGCTGGCCTTGAACTCATACTCTTCTGCCTTAGCCTTCTGGATGCTAGGAATAAAGGTGTGGACATAACTGGGTGGTGGTGGGGCAAGCCTTTAATCCCAGCACTTTGGAGGCAGAGGCAGGTGGATTTCTGAGTTCGAGGCCAGCCTGGCCTACCTAGTGAGTTCCAGGACAGCCAGGGCTATTGAAACAAAATTTAGTGCTCTTAGCGTTTTTCTTATGTCTCTATTATCTTCCTAGTTTTTGTGGTAGTGGTTGCAGGATGGATATAGGCATGTTTTTTTTTTAAAGTTATTTATTCATTTATACATGAGGGAGTTTTTGGAGTGCATGAACAGAGGACAGAGGAAGACACTAGTGTGCCCTGCACAATCACTTTTTATTTTGGCAACAGGATTTCACTTAATAGCCTTGGTGTTCAGGAACTCTGTAGGTTAACCAGACATTAAACTGGACTTGACATCATAGAAGAGATCTGCCTGCCTCTGTTTCCTGAGTACTGAGATTAAAGACATGTGCCACCGCTCATCCTTGGCCCTGCTTTTGAAACAGGCTGTATCACTGACCCTGAAGCTAGGCTAGTGGCCACCAAACCCCAGTGATCCCTCTAGCTTTCCTCTTTACAACACTGTGCTTCTAGGCATGTGGAACCACCACGCTCAGCTGCTTAAGTGGATTCTGGTGATGTGACTCAGGTCCATAAGCTTGCACAGCATAAGGCTGGGCCCACTAGCCCCCATTTAGGTGGTTTTATTGAACTAATAAAGAAGTCAGTACTTTGTTAAGGGAAACTACTTATTGTTCAAGATTTTCCTGGTTTTTTTTTTTTTTCGTTTGTTTGTTTTGGTTTTTCGAGACAGGGTTTCTCTGTGTAGCCTTGGCTGTCCTGGAACTCAGTTTGTAGACCAGGCTGGCCTCGAACTCAGAAATCCGCCTGCCTCTGTGCCTCTCTGCCTCCCAAGTGCTGGGATTAAAGGTGTGTGCCACCATGTCCGGCCAAGATTTTCTTGTTGTTGGGCCACCTTTTTTCCATTTTCTCTCTAAAACCTTACCCTTATGCTACTACAGCAAGACAGTTCTGTATATAGAGGAGCATTGAGAAAATACAAGGCAAATTGTTCCTGTATTTGAATCCTTCTTGCTTACATAAAGCAGAGGGGAAACGTATTCAGCTTAACAACGAGTCTAGGAGAGTCTTGGAGCGATGGCTTTTTTTTTTTTTTTTTTTTTTTTTTCTTCAGTTAAGGGCACTTCGAGCTCCTGCAAAGGACTACTGTTGAGTTTCCAGCCACCATGTTAGGTGGGTCACAGCTACCTGTACCTGTAGCTCCAGGAGGATCTGATACCTCTAACTTTTAGGGTATCAATTCATGTGCACATATCCATAAGACCCATAACAGAAAATTAAAAAATAAATCTTTAGGTGCTTGCAGAGATGGTTCAGCAGTTTAAAGCACGCGCTACACGCTATCCTTTTGTTTTTGTTTTTGAGACAGGGTTTCTCTGTATAGCCCAGGCTGTCCTGGAACTCATTCTGTAGACCAATCTGGCCTTGAACTCAGAAATCTATCTGCCTCTGTCTCCTAAGTGCTGGGATTAAAGGTGTGCGCCACCACCGCCTGGCAGCACTCACTATTCTTACAGAAGACCCATGTCTAGTTCCCATCAGCTGTACTCTGGTTCCCAATCATCTGTAACTCTAGTGCCAGGGACCAATCCTAGTCTTCTGATCTCCATGGGCCTGGCATGAGTGTGGTCTGTATATTTATATGCAGGTATAATGTTTATACACAAGTAACTAAAAAATCTTTAAAGATAAATAAGCAAACACGAATACACCTTCCAGGCTCCATTTCAGTTGTGTCAATATACTTTAAAGATCACTAGCCTTCAAAAGGCAGAGTTGGTCAGATCTCTTGTGAGGCCAGCCGATGTACATAGTGAGTTCTAGGCATGCCAAGGCTCCATAAAGAGACCCTGTTTCCAAAAGAAAAGAAGCAAAGCAAAGAAACAGGTGTATAAATCTTTTTGTGTGGGAAGATCTCTTTAATTATATATAAATCAACTTGGAAGAATCTCTCTTATACCTGTATTTCTTTTTTTCAGTGCTGTTAAAGGGAAAACCCCCCAAGTTGGTGATAGAGTATTGGTTGAAGCAACTTATAATCCTAATATGCCTTTTAAATGGAATGCACAAAGAATTCAAACACTACCAAATCAGGTACATAATTTAGTTTGGTACTCTAGACACTTGATACTTGGATTTTCAGTTTTACAATGTAATGTCTTTTTATTTGTTTTGTTTTTAGAATCAGTCTCAAACGCAACCTTTACTGAAGACTCCGACTGCTGTTATTCAGCCGATTGTGCCACAGACAACGTTTGGTGTTCAGGCACAGCCCCAACCCCAGTCATTATTGCAGGCCCAGATCTCAGCTGCCTCTATTACACCACTATTGCAGACGCAGCCACAGCCCTTATTACAGCAGCCACAGCAGAAAGGTATTAAACATAATGTATCTTCGCTTCTAGTTTCCATGCAATGTGTAGATGTTTAAACTGCTATTATAGTAAGAACATGCTTCTGTTACAAGGGTATCATGGACTGCAGGAAAGCCTGAAAGGAAGCTTAAATATCACGAATAGAACTCCTGCATTCTGCCTTCTAGCTGTGATAACACACTGTCTAAGACCAACTTACGGAGGAAAGGGTTACTTGGCTTACTATATTCCATCATTTAGGGCCGTCAGGGCAGGATCTGAAGCAGGAGGTGGAGCAAAGCCTGCAGAGGAATGCTGAATTGCTCTCCACGCTTGCTCGCTGTCTTCTTACACCACCCAGCACTACCTACCCAGTGCTGGCATCACCCACAGTGGACTGCTCTGTCCAACATCAGTCATTAGTCAAGAAAGTGCCTCAGCCTTGCCTTCAGGGCACTCTGCTGGAGATGGCTCCTTTTTTGGCTTTTCTGAGACAGAGTTTCTCTGTATAGCTCTGTATAGTCCTGGAACTCCTCTGTAGACCAGGCTGGCCTCGAACTCAGAAATCCACCTGCCTCTGCCTCCCAAGTGCTGGGATTAAAGACGTGCGCCTTCACTGCCTGGCTAGAGACGCTGCAGTCCCCTCTTCCAAGATGATAATTGACAAGAATGCTAACCAGTGCAACCTGGAGTGGTTTTTCTTTTTGTTTTCTAATGTTTGGAGTATATACTCATAACATGGATAATTATGTATGCCTCAGCATACATAAGTGTCATACATTATTCTCATGCTCTTCCAGCTGCCCTCTGTGAGGTCTCCCCCAACCACTAGATGATTCTTCAGTCCCTCTTTCTGATGTCCTCCTGCATGGATTTCATTGTCCGATCTTCACTAGAGTTCCCTTTTTCTCCTCTCAATCTTTTATATTTTTGTTAAATACAATATAAACATACACACATTTAAATTGAGCTTCTGCATATGAGAAAAACCATACAGTATTTGTTGTTTTTAATCTTTGCACATTTTCAATGGCATATGATTTTTGATTGATCAGTTATTTATTTCTCATACCATGATTTCATTTTTCCTTTATGGTTGTATAAAATTTTATATATATATATATATGTATATATATATATACATACATATATATATATATATATATATATATATATGCATACACATACATACACACACACACATGCTACATTTTTACGTGTTTGTTGGTGAGCATTATTTCCTATGACTTGTGAGTAGTGTAGCTATAAACATGGGTGTGTACATAGAGTTGTATAAGTGGGTCATATGAAAGTTCATTAGATTTATTTTTGTTTTATGTCTGTGCAACATGTGCATACCCAGTGCCCTTAGAGGCCATAGGAAGGTATTGGATCTCCTAGAACTGGAGTTACAGATGTGAGCTGCCTTATGAGTGCTAGGAATTGAAATTGAGTCCTGGAAGCCCGTGGTGCTCTTAACTGCTAATCCATCTCCCCAGCTCCCTGGTTATTATTTATTTTAGTTAATTAAGTTTTAAAAAAATGAGTGCTATGTATGTATGTATGTATGTATGTATATATGTTTGCATGCCAGAGGAGGGCATCAGATCCCTTTATAGATGGTCATGGGCCACCATGTGGTTGCTGAGAATTGAACTCAGGACCTCTGGAAGTGCAGCCAGTGCTCTCCACCATAAGCTGTCTCGCCGGCTCCCTCTGTACTGTTTGTACTGAGTGTAGACATATTTGCCAATAGTCCACATGTGTAGGTCAGAGGGTAACTTTGCAGAAGAGTTTTTATTTTTCTCGTACCTTTTTAAGATTCTAGTAGCTTGTGTGTCTAGTAGGCCACCCACTTGCTGAGTCATGTCACTTGCCCTATGATGCCCCATGGTTTTTATTGTTGTCTACCTTTTGTTATTTAAGATGGGTTTCATATCGCCCAGGCTGGCCTTGAATTTACTTTGTAGCCAAGCATAATTTTGAATTCTAGATCCTTCTGCCTCTACTTCTCCAATGGCTGGGATTATGGGCATGTTCTGCTACACCAGAATTTTTAAAAATTTATATTTATTTATTTTGAATTTCTTCAATACCTCTTATGTATTCTTTTGGAATGTTGTTTTGTTTTGATTCTTTGTGTGATTTTTACTTTGTTCCTTTGTCTTAGAAATTGAGGCATAAGTCTAAATGCTTTGGCTAGAATTGGTTATGGCCAGTGCTTTGTAATTTATGCTGAGTTGTTATGTTAGATGCTTTCAGTTCTCCAGTGTTACTGATGCTGGATTTGATTATCATCAATAGCCATAGATTTCTCTGGTTTAACTGAATCCCTTTTCTTCCTGTAAATCAATAATACCCCAATGGTATTTTAATATTCTCTGCCTATCTTATTCCATAGTACTCATTGATTTAGTGTGTATATATCAGGTGTTGGCAAATTGTAGGCTAGAATTTGAGCCCACAGTTTGCTTAAGATAAAAATGGAGTTTACATTTTAAAAGTGCGCTCTCTCTCCCCTCCCCCTCTCTCTCTCACTCACACACACACACACACACACACACACACACACACACACACACAAAAACACATATACACACCTCTACCTCTCTGAGTATCTGTGACCTGGTCATTTGCAAAACATGCTTGCCAACTTCCTTTAGGCGATTCTATTTTGTTAAAAAATTATGTACATTTCCTCTGTCAAGGAATACCTGTTGTTATTTTTTAGGGTATAGACTTTTTTACTAACTCTAGAATAGGGAGTTTCTGTGTTCGTGTTCTCCAGTGTTGGCAACGAGATTCTTTTTCCTTCTTCCTGTCCTTTTTCCTTATCATGGTGCTCTCTTACGTTTTAAGGTGTTGATCATTTTATACTCAATTGATTTTTGCAATTGCTGCTGCTGAGTTTAGTGGGGTAGAGGATAGTGTAGAGAATGGTAGTCCTGGGCACCAGCATCAGGGCCATATGGATACTAGACAAGCACTCTACCACTGAACTATATGCTCAGCCCTTTGTGTACTTGTTCCTTAAACAAGCTACTGCATAAGAGTGATGAAGTTAAGACTTTACTATATCTTCTATATGACCCTGGGGTACCACTGATATTAAAAAGAAAGAAGCTGGGTGGTGGTGTACATGCCTAATCCCAGCACTTAGGAAGCAGAGGCTGGCAGATCTCCATGACATTGATGCTATCCAGGCATGCATAGGAAGACCTCATGTAAAAAGAAACAAAAACAGCCGGGCCAGTGTTGGTGCACGCCTTTAATCCCAGCACTCAGGAGGCAGAGGCAGGCGGATTTCTGAGTTCGAGGCCAGCCTGGTCTACAAAGTGAGTTCCAGAACAGCCAGGGCTATACAGGTCCTCTTGCAGAGGACCTGGTCTTGGTTCCTAGCATTATATGCTGGTTCCATAGTAGGGATCCAGTGTACCTTCTTCTAGCCTCCATGGGCACCTGTACACACACACAAATAAACACACACAACACACACACTCTCTAGTTGTAATGACACAAGACCAGCAAGCTTTTGGTCTTTCTCCCCTTTCCACTGATTGATTACATTTATTATTGATGGTTCTAGACTTAGCAGCCAAAAGCAATTTTGTTTGTAAGAGAATTTCCTTAGAATTCTACTGTTAATTTTTTTTTAAAGATTTATTTATTTATTTATTATATGTAAGTACACTGTAGCTGTCTTCAGACACACCAGAAGAGTGAGTCAGATCTCATTACAGATGGTTGTGAGCCACCATGTGGTTGCTGGGATTTGAACTCTGGACCTTCGGAAGAGCAGTCGGGTGCTCTTACCCACTGAGCCATCTCACCAGCCCCCAATTTTTTTTTTTTTTTTAACTTGAGACAAAATCTCAGATTGGAACCTTGGCTGTCCTGTAGCTTATTATATAGATCAGACTGGATTTGAATTTACAGAGATCTACCTATTTCTGTCTCTCTGAGATTAAAGGCATAAACTATTTAACTGGCAGAGAACAACTTTAATACACATTATACTTTTTAAATACAGATTTTTCTTTATTTTGCTTCCATTGTAGCAAAGAGGTTCACTTTTATTTTCCTGTGGAAAAATAGATATACTATTTTAAAATGGAAATTTTAGTTTTTTTGTTTTTGTTTTTTTTTTAAGATTTATTTATTGATTATATGTAAGTACACTGTAGCTGTCTTCAGACACTCCAGAAGAGGGAGTCAGATCTCGTTACGGATGGTTGTGAGCCAACATGTGGTTGCTGGGATTTGAACTCCGGACCTTCGGAAGAATAGTCGGGTGCTCTTACCCACTGAGCCATCTCACCAGCCCGAAATTTTAGTTTTTATTACCAGGAAGAAATCTCCAAACAACACTTATCTTTTTAAAAAAATAACTGTATTTTGTTAATTTGGAAAAAAGAAATCTTAGGTGAATCCTATTTGTTCATATTTATGTTACTTAGTTGTGCAATGTTTTTTGAGCTTAGTTTAACAGATTTTCTTGTTTTTTTCTTTGGCGGTTTTTGAAGCTGGTTTATTGCAGCCTCCTGTCCGAATAGTGTCACAGCCACAACCTGCGCGGAGATTAGATCCACCATCACGATTTTCAGGAAGAAACGACAGAGGGGATCAAGTACCTAATAGAAAAGATGACCGAAGGTATGTTTTAAGGCAATGTGGTGGGCTGGAAAAATAGCTTAGAGGTAAGAGCACCTCCGAGGACCCAGGTTTACTTCCCAGCACCCATTGGTAGCAGATAACCATCTGTGACACTAATTCTGGGTTTTCTGATGCTCTCCTCTGCCTTTCTTAGGCATGCATGAGGTGAACAGACACACATACAGACAAAACACTCAGATACATAAAATAAAAAATAATTCAGAGTCAGAAGTTGTTCTGATCCAGCCTGGTCTGTGTGTGTGTGTGTGTGTGTGTGTGTGTGTGTGTGTGTGTGTGTGTGTACATATGTATATACACATACAAAGTCTGGCAAAAATAAGCAAAGGAAAGAAAGAGTTAAAAGAACTACTTACGGGCTGGAGAGATGGCTCAGTGGTTAAGAGCACTGACTGCTCTTCTGAAGGTCCTGAGTTCAAATCCCAGCAACCACATGGTGGCTCACAACCATCCGTAATGAGATCTGATGCTTCTCCTGGAGTGTCTGAAGACAGCAACAGTGTACTTACATATATATAATAAATAAATAAATCTAAAAAAAAAAAAACCAAAACTATTTACTTCTTGTGTCTAACTACATAGGCTTGGACCGCCTCGTATCTACTAGATGGACTTGCCTGTCTTTCCCGAGTGCTGTGATTAAAAATGTACAACACTATGCCTGGCAAGAACCATTTCATAATACCAGTAAATATTAACAAATTTTTTTTACTCATTTAATTTTGTTTGTGTACATGCCATGGTGTCTATGTGAAGGCCAGAGGCAAACGTGGAGGAGTCTGTTCTCTCCTGCTATGTGGGTTCTGGGAATGAAACTCAGGTTGTCAGCCTTGGTAGCAGCACCTGTACCTGTGGAGCCACTCTGATGGCCCAGATTAATTTTAGAAATCCTTGCTTTAAGTCGTGAAAGGGACAGAGAAAGACGCAGATCTAGAGAAAGATCACCTCAGAGGAAACGTTCCCGGGAGAGGTCACCCCGGAGAGAAAGAGAGCGCTCCCCTCGGAGAGTCCGTCGTGTCGTTCCACGGTACACAGTGCAGTTTTCAAAGTTTTCTTTAGATTGGTAAGTTTTTCCATGTTCTTTGTCTTTTAAATTTCATTATTAGTGCTAGAGTTTTGTTTAGAATAGAAGTGCAATTTTTTTTTCCTTTTAAAGTTACTTAGTAACAGTTTGAGCTATTTATTTGAGGGTGGAAATGCAGTTTGAATTTGGAATTTTGTTCCTTATATAAGGAGAATTATTTTTGATTACACATTTAGGTTAGCAGCTACTTAAAAGAAGGACCTATTGGTTTAGGATATAGCCTTGAACAAGAGTGCTTGCTTGCCTACTAGGGAAGTTGTAGGTTCAATTCCAGTACCAAAACCAACTAACCAATAAGCAAATAAGCAAACTTCTAGAGAACTTTCCTTTGTAATGAAAATTTTCCTTAGAGTCATTTAGAATCAGGATTTACTGATAACTTTAAATTTGCTAATTGTATATTGAGCACTAATACTTTTGTTTTAAGATTAACTGGCAGGAGAGTGAGATATAGAAACATTGACCTTGATGTACTTCTGTGATTTACTTGTTTGTGTCTTTAGTAAATGTCTTAGCTTCATATAAAACCTCATGCTAGGGCTGGTGAGATGGCTCAGTGGGTAATAGCACCTGACTGCTCTTCCAAAGGTCCGGAGTTCAAATCCCAGCAACCACATGGTGGCTCACAGCCATCTGTAACGAGATCTGACGCCCTCTTCTGAAGACAGCTATTTACATATAATAAATAAATAAATCTTTAAAAAAAACAAACAAAAAAACCTCATGCTAATTTATAGAATTACTATGAAGTTGAGTTAAATGTCTACAGCACTTAACCTATTATATAATAGTTACAGATCCTCTGTAATTCTTGGTGGTGAACAGTGTGGCACACTGATGATAGATTAACACTTAGAAAAAAGAAATGAGCTGGGTGTGGTGGTGCATGCCTTTAATCCCAGCACTCGGGAGGCAGAGACAGGCGGATTTCTGAGTTTGAGGCCAGCCTGGTCTACAGAGTGAGTTCCAGGACAGCCAGGGCTATACAGAGAAACCCTGTCTCGAAAAACCAAAAAAAAAAAAAAGAAATGAGACAAATGTGTGGAACATGCCTTTAAATAACAGAACTTGGTAGGGCAGAGATGGGTATCTCTGTGAGTCGGAGACCAGGTGGCCCTGCATAGCAAGTTGTAGAACAAACAGCACTACATAGAGAGACCCTGTGTTAAAAATGTAAATGTGGGCTAGAGAGCTGGCTCAGCAGTTAAGAGCACTGACTGCATTCGAAGGTCTTGAGTTCAGATTCCAGCAACCACATTGTGGCTTACAACCATCTATAATGAGATCTGATGCCCTCTTCTGTTCTGGTGTGTGTCTGAAGACAGCTACAGTGTACTTACATATAATAAATAAATAAATCTTTAAAAAAAAGAATATATACAAAATTTAAATGAAAAAAAGCGCAGATTTACAATAGAAATGGAAAAACAATTTTAAGACTGTGTAGTGTTTGTACAAATAGTCATGTTTTTTTCTGTGTCCTGAGCATATTTCTACATTTTAAAAAACAATAATATGAATATTCATGATACTAGCCTGTTAAATGTTGTATTTTCTGTAAATTAAGTTCTCCATTAAGAAACTAGTATTTGCCCCTTCTCCCCTTCTTCCCCCCCCCTCTTCCCCCCACCTCTTTACCTGTTCCCTGTCTGGCCTCTTCCCTTTCACTCTCCTCTCTTGCCCTTCTTTCTCCCCTTTCTTTCTCTGCTTCCACTCCCTTCTCACCCCAAATAAACTTCATTTTATACTTTAAAAAAAAAAAAAAAGAAAAGAAAAAAAGAAACTAGTATTTGCTACTTGACAGAAAACTTTATCTTGTGATATTATATAGTTTTGGTCAATCAGCAAGTATTGTTAGGTTATATTAGTGGGTTTTTTTTGTTTGTTTGTTTGTTTGTTTTTTCGAGATAGGGTTTCTCTGTGTAGCCTTGGCTTTCTTGGAACTCACTCTTTAGACCAGGCTGTCCTCGAACTCAGAAATCCGCCTGCCTCTGCCTCCCAAGTGCTAGGATTAAAGGCGTGCGCCACATTGCCTGGCATTAGTGGGTAGTTTTGTTTTTGCTTTTTAATATTAACGGGATAGTTGAATAGCTTTGTTAAATTAGGAAAAAGCCTGTAACATCAGGTTAAAAAATATATTTCAAAAATAGAGACATACACAAAAAATTATTTCTGTATAGCTGCCTGTATAAAAACACATTATAAACGAACAATAGTAAACTCAACACAGGCCACATTTTCTAAGCCATATAAAATGTATATATTAGTGTACTTTTTTTATGCTTAAGTTAAGTATATAGTTGGAATATTTCAGAGAAACCTGAAGGGAACCAAAAATAGTTCCCAGCCTTCAAAGTATTGCTACATGGAGAAACCTTTATTCTATTTATCTGTGGATAAAATTAAGTGTTTTTCTCTAAAAAGTTGCTGATAGAATAGCTGCCTAGCTCTTTATAAGTTGGACTTTCTAAATTTTATTTTATTATCCTTATATAAATTTCCAGGGGTCTGGAGAGATGGCTCAGTGGTTAAGAGCACTGGCTGCTCTTCCATAGAGACTGGATTCAGTTCCCAGGACCCACGTTGAATTTCTCATATCCTGTTTCAGGAGCCCTGTACCCTTTTCCTGTCCTGTGTGCACATGGTGCACATAGATAGACAAGACTTAAAGATGTCAAAAACAAAAAACTTTGATACAGTTTCCATATTTCTGTTCCTCTCACAGTGGAGTTTCATGGGCAGTGGTATTAGATCTGTGGCAGCAAATGGTTGACGTGTATATACCTTCTGTTCTTATTTTGGTAGGAAAGTGATGGTGGTCTCTCTCGTTTTGGTTTTTCAAGATGGGGTTTCTCTGTGTAGCCTTGGCTGTCCTGGAACTTGCTCTGTAGACCAGGCTGTCTTCAAACTCATATCTGCCTGTCTCAGCCTCCTGGGTGCTGGGATGAAAACTGTGTGCCACCACTACAGGGTTTTAATTATTTTTCTATTGCAGAGAAGAGACATCACTGTAACTTATAAAGAATGTATTTAATTTGGGGCTTATAATTCCAGAGGATACTATGGTATCCTCTGTGATCATCATGGCATCCAGCAGGCAGGCATTGCTCTGTAGAAGTGACTTATCCACAAGCACAAAGCAGAGATAGTTAATTGGAAATATCCCGTGCCTTTGGAACCTCAAAGCCCTCCCCCAGTGATAGACCTCCTCCAACAAGAGCACACCTTCTAATCCTCTGCAAACAGTTCCACTAGCTGCAGTCCAAACATTCAAATCTATGTGCCAATAGGAGCTATTCTAGTTCAAACCACTAGAACTATTCCCTTCAGGCGGTGATGCTCTCTCTGACCTTCTCCTTGGGCACTGTGAGTTCATCCTGGAGCACAACATAGACAGATAGACAGACAGACACATTTTTCAAAAGCAAGAAACATGTCCGTATCTGCAAAGTAATCTGGTATAGATATAAATCTTCATGTTGAAGTGTTGAAGTTAAAGATAATCTAGAGCTAATTTGAATTTTGCTTTCACCTGAATTTGCCATGAACTCAAAGACTTCTTCCTGCCTCTATCTCTGGAGTGCTTGGATTTACATGCCATCACACCTGTCTCTTAGGAATTTTTAAATTTAAGTATGTTGAATCTAGGCTCTTACCATATAATAAAATTATATTTTTCTATGTAGCATAAATGTGAGAAAGTCATTCAAATACTTAGTGCCTGCCATCACTTCTTTGTGTACAGTTTGTTTTATAAACTGTAAATTTTTTTTTAAGTATACATACTTCCAGCCACGGGAGAAAAACTATTCGAGGTTTTCTCTCGAGTTGGGTTTGTAGTTAATTTTAAAGGGTTTTCTCTAAGGAGTTAGGAGCTATACACAAAAAACTACAGAGGTAAGAATGAGATTTAGATATCATTTATTCAGCAGTGCAGACTTGAATCTGTTGGGTTTTACTGTCAAGTTGTATGTAGCTTTGGAAGTGTGTGAGTACATGCATAGCCTTTTGTCTGAAGGCTGTTTATTCACTATCTGTGTCTGCTTTTCAGTCCCAGTTGTGACATGATGGAACTAAGGCGCCGTTATCAGAACTTATATATTCCTAGTGACTTTTTTGATGCTCAGTTTACATGGGTGGATGCTTTCCCTTTGTCAAGACCATTTCAACTGGGAAATTACTGCAATTTTTATGTGATGCACCGAGAAGTAGAGTCCTTAGAAAAAAATATGGCTGTTCTTGATCCACCTGATGCTGACCACCTGTACAGTGCAAAGGTTTGTATTCTGCTGTGACCCACGTTTGGACTATCATAGCATTCAGAGCGATCCTTTGGAAATGTTTGCTAGATAAAAGACTCAAATTGCCTGATTTTTGTCTTAGCTATTTAACAATTTTATTTTAACCTCTTTAATTTTTAATCTATAAACAATGGCTATTTTTGTCATTTTAACTTCAAAAATATTAACAAGTAAGTGTTGTGGGTCATATGTGGGTCATATGACTTCCTATAGACCTGGATAGAACTTAATGCTGGTCAGTGTGCTAAACACTCCTCCTAGGTAGCTTTCGGCATACTGCTTAGAGAGTTTGCTTCTGCTTTAAAAGATTGATCTGATAATTGTTTCTGGCAATTGGCTAATGAGGCATCTAATACTGTATTTTTCTGTAGCATTTTATATTCCATTTTTAAGGAAAAAATATGTAATGTTAGTAGTACTCATTTTTTTCACATTACTTTAGACTTTTGACAGGATTGAATTATTTGACTATAATAGGTAATGCTGATGGCTAGCCCTAGTATGGAAGACTTGTATCATAAGTCATGTGCTCTTGCTGAAGACCCACAAGACCTTCGTGATGGTTTTCAGCATCCTGCTAGACTTGTTAAGGTAAAACAAAATGTTTATTTTGATTTTAGTTGTATATTTACTTATTGTAGTTCTTAATGTGTTTACAAAATAACTCAAAACAAGTTAGTTGCATAATATTATGTCTACTTTTATTTAACTAAAGATGCTTTTCCTGTTATAGAATGTGGCTGTATTTTATTCATGTGTTTCTTGTTGAGCTATGAATTTGATCATGTATACTTACAGCCTAGTAAAATCTTTTGGATGCTTTTGAAGTTTGTATTTACTCATAGCTTGCTTCTTTAAAAGAACTCTTAGCTGATGGAGTATTTTAGAGGATGAGTTATGATGTGTAAATCCTATTCCATTGCTGAAATGCAGTGTGGAACATAATGAACTGAACTCTTCCTTGACTGACAGATATCAGAGGTAGTAAAAGTGGTATTGGGAAGGTTTGTACCTTCCTGGTTTTCTAAGTATCTATTATAATTTGATGGGCTGTGTTTTATATATATATATATATAAATGATTCTTTGTTTTGAATTAGTTTCTAGTGGGAATGAAAGGCAAGGATGAAGCCATGGCCATTGGAGGCCACTGGTCTCCTTCGCTGGATGGACCAAACCCAGAAAAAGATCCCTCTGTGTTGATTAAAACTGCCATTCGTTGTTGTAAGGCTCTGACAGGCATTGATCTAAGTGTATGCACACAGTGGTAAGTACCAATTCATTTCTCGATTAGGAATGGTCTTCTAATAGTTTATGTAGCTGTTCTTGTCAATCAGCCTTTCCCCTTTCCTTATTTTATCAACACTGGTCATGCAGGAAATCTCAAAGGAAAAATCCCCATTTGTAGCAAAAGTTTGTTTGGTGCCAAAATGTTTGGGGGAAGGGGCTTTAAGAACTAATCAAAATACACTGAAGTTTTAAATGTTTCATTATGCTGTACTTTGGAAATTGGATGTATGTTGAAAATACTTTTCATTTCATGTATAGCTGGAGAAGATCGTCCAGAGAGAACTTCATTTCATTATAATTCCTGTGTTATAAAGTGATGTAGTTGCTGATTATTTTTGTTCAGCCATATTTTCTCTTGAGGCTTATTTGTCCTGTGTATTTTAGTGTTTTTCTTACAATTTAATTAAGAATATTCTTTTTTTAGCACATGAAATCTGAACAGCTTTCCAGCTTCTTCAGGTATTCTATAAAATATGGGTAGCTCTGTAAACATATCAGAAAATTCTTTGTGGAAATGTATTCTTTTAACCAATAAACTATTATCCAAATGTACCAAAAGAGGAACTATGGCTTCTATAATTTTTTTTTCTTTAGACCAACCTCAAGTTCTTGCAGCAAAATTTCTTTACTTGATGTGCTACAAGTGAACTAGGGTCTTTAAAATGTATTGTAGAATTTTTTTTCCAACATGCTTCTTCCCTTGCAACAGGTACCGTTTTGCAGAGATTCGCTACCATCGCCCTGAGGAGACCCACAAGGGGCGTACAGTTCCAGCTCATGTGGAGACAGTGGTTTTATTTTTCCCGGATGTTTGGCATTGCCTTCCCACCCGCTCAGAGTGGGAAACCCTCTCCCGAGGATACAAGCAGCAGCTGGTCGAGAAGCTTCAGGGTGAACGCAAGAAGGCTGATGGAGAACAGGCACTGAACGCTAATCCCTTTTTCTATTTCCGCTTCTCACAGGCACAGGAACACAGGCACAAATGCACACCACACACTACATAACAGACACACATGGAGGAACATAACTGGTAACAGCGACTGGTAATCCAGCTTTCAGCAGTATAGTTGCATTTTCTTTTCTCATAAAAATCTGTCTATTATGCTGACTTAAATTTAAGAGTGCTGAGACCTCAGAAGTTGTGCTTACAGTGCACAGAAGTTTGTTTTATCATAGGTCTATTTGCTGGAACCTGGCACCAGTTGTTGAGCAAGATTCAGTATTAAGCCATTTTAAACATTTTGCCATTTTCTCAAATTATAAAAATTTTCTCTTTTACGGTCATCAGTTCTAGTCATGGATATTTGAAATTGGACAACCACAAGTCTGAGAGCTTTGAAATTTCAGGCTATGTGGCAACGTCTTGGGTACATTTCAAAGGTCTGCCTAAATCAGTCTTTGGGTGGTTTGAAAATTGGGGCAAGATCACACACTGTGTGGTTAGTGGAGACCGGCAGTGTCTGTGTATCCCGATATCCTTTGTGTTGTAATTTATCACCCTTTTGTGTTTCACAGATCTGGCTTTGATTGGCTGATGTCTTTGTGGTCAGTTAAAAGTGGTAGAATGTATGGATGTGGACTTGCCTAAATAATAACTTTAGGAGAAGACAATCTGAAACATTGTGACCTTGCACAGATCAGCAACAGACTTTAAAAAATAAATTACTTATGTATTTCTAGGTTTCAGAATAGTAATGTTGTTCTCAACTTTGTATGTTAGGATGAAGAAGAGAAGGATGATGGTGAAGTTAAAGAGATCGCCACTCCTACCCATTGGTCTAAGCTTGATCCAAAGGCAATGAAGGTAACTGAAAATGTAGACATATATATTGTGTATATACACACAATAACAAGTAAAAATTTTAAATTTCTGAACAGAAATTAGTAAACTTATTGAGACTGAAAATAATTACTTGAAGTGGGAAATGTAATGTGATGATTTATAGGTGTGATGGTTTATATCCATCGTGTCAGGATTTAGTGGGCAACAGCAGGAGGATTGCCATGCATTTCAGGAGAGTGAGTTCTAGGCTAGCCTAGCCTTTAGAGGGAGACCTTGTCTGTAAAAGGTCTGCAGTGTAGGGCATGGTGGCACACACCTTTAATCCTAGTGCTTGAGAGACAGAAACAGGCAGATCTCTGAGTTTCAGAGCTAGTTTTAAGACAGATTGGGGGAGAGAGGATCTACACAGAAAAAAAACCTTGTCTCAAAAATCAAACAAATAGATGAATAAATATAAAATGAAAAAGGTTTGGGCATTCAAAGTCAAGTTTTCTGGTTGTCTTTAACTCTGATGTCTTGTGTTTGTACATATATAAATTAAAGTGCCTATGTAGTTCAGGTGCAGTGTCTCAGTGCCTCCAGTACAACTATGTTGATAGTGCTGTTTTCTGGTTTGGGAAGTGACTAGAACTATAGAATTTCTATGGCTAAATAACCTAAATTTAAGGAGAATAGAAGAGACATAGGAAAAAGGTAGGCATTAGTGGTGTACACCTTTAATCCCAGCACTTAGGATGCAGAGGCAGGCAGATCTCAGAATTCTAGGCCAGTCTGGTGAACAGAGCTAGTTCCAGAACAGCCAGCACTACACAGAAGAAATCCTGTCTTCAAACAAACAAGCAGAAGGTAAATCTCATTTATTTTATATGTTTTTTTTTTTTTTAGGTCAGGGTTTCTCTGTAGTAGTCCTTGCTATTCTAATACTTGCTTTGTAGACTAGGACGACCTCAAACTCAGAGATCCATCTGCCTCTGCCTTCCACATGCTGGGATTAAAGGTGTAGGTCACTACCCAATGGTAAATCTGATTTTTATAATAATTTTTAAAGTAAAATGTAGGTAAGCACATTACTAAACTGGGAAAGAAAGACTGTAAACCCTTGATTCAGGTAGCTGAGAGACTGTGTCTGTGCAGTAGATCTGGACTAGTGCTTATTTGTGTCAGGTCTGTGGTTTTGAGACAGGGTTTCCCTGTGTAACTCTGGTCTAGCTGTGTAAATCTCATTAGCCTTAAACTTCACTTGCCTCTGAACTCAGAAATCCACCTGCCTCTGCCTTCCCAGTGCTGGGTTTAGAAGCATGGCCACCATACCCAGACCAGTGTAATCATTTTTATTTATTTTTAATTTTTTTACAAATCCACTTTTATTTATTTAACTCTCCATTAGTTTAAATCCGGGGTGGGAACAGCATCACACGGATTCTGTGTCCAATGGTCTTTGCAGGAAGGTTGCTTCAGAATTTGGAACCACACCACTGTTTGCTTGGGCCGAGTTACTTTTCCCCAGATCGCTCTGGTTTTGTTTGGTTTGCCTCAGGAGTCACTTGCTTTATACACATAAGCACATCTCTTTATACACATAATCACATAAGCAGAACTCCGTTTCATCTCGTGCCTTCAATTTTAAGAACAGCCTTGTGCCTCTCTTTGGTTCCATAGACCTCGCTTGTAGCCAGCAAAAATGGCCTTGCACCACAGCCTTCCTTCCAGACAGACTTGCTTTTAGAAGTCCTGTTCCCATTCCCAGCAGGCCTCCACAAGCGCCAAGATGGCGGAAAGAGACCCAGTATAATTATTTTTAAACTTCACATTCTAGTTAGTATAGATTCTGTGTTTTGTTAAAAAATATTTATTCTTTATTAAACATTAAGTTATTTTACTGTTTTGGTGGGTGGTCATAGCACTTGGCAAAATACATATATAAAAAATTACATATTTCTTCCCTTTCCTTTAAGACAAATTCTTACACTGTTATTTTTTAAACTGGGATACTTACCTGGCTTAAATGTTCTTAAGCATTTTAAAACTTGTTTAGGGACCTCAAGAGATGGCTAGGTACGTAAGAGTGGATACTGCCTTTTTAGAGTTCCCCTGCATTCACATGGGAAAGCTCAGAGCTTCTTGTAACTTTAATTCCATGTGGACCTGATACCTGTGGCCTTAATGGGCCAACACACTTGTGTGTACAGACATATACACATATTCAGAAATAAAAATAAAACGTGTTTTACATCCAGGTTTGCTGATTTGTTCTGTAATTGAAATACTTGGGAGGTAAAACAGAACGATCTGGAGAGTTCAAGATCTGGCCCTGCCACATAAGCCAGTTTGAGCAGCCTAGGCCACAGGCTGTCTTAGTACAAAGGAAGAGTCAGGGAGATTGCTCAATGGGTAGAGCCGCTGCTGTTCACGCCTCACACTTTCCAGAAACACAAGTGAAACACCAAGTGTGGTGGCATCTAGGAGAGCAGCCGAAGCAATAGACCCGCCACAGCCTGCTAAAGGCAGGAACTAGCTCCTGGAAGGTTGTCCTCTTACCTGTGCCATGGCAAATGTGCATTAGTGTACACACACAAGAACAGGCTTTGCATTCTTTTGTATTCTCAGAAGCACTGTGAATAGCGTCTCTTAACACTGAACTTGGCTTTGTGAAATAGAGTCCCAGTGCATATAGCCCTGGATTGCACTAATCTTGTACTAATGTACAGTGTCCCTGTGTGGACCACACTAATCTTGAATTCACAATTTTTTTTTTCTTTGATTTTTCGAGACAGGGTTTCTCTGTATAGCCCTGGTTGTCCTGGAGCTCACTTTGTAGACCAGGCTGGCCTCGAACTCAGGGATCCTAGGATTAAAGGTGTGCGCCACCACGCCCGGCTTTTTTTTTTTGTACAAATGTTTTTTTAAAGAGTTATTATTTATTTTATTCATGACTACACTGTAGCTGTCTTCAGACACACTAGAAGAGGGCATCAGATCCCATTACAGATGGTTGTGAGCCACCATGTGGTTGCTGGGATTTGAACTCAGGACTTCTGGGAGAGCAGTCAGTGCTCTTAACCACCGAGCCATCTCTCCAGCCCTGAATTCGAAACTTTTGAGAAACAGACAAAAATATATATGTATATATTTTTTAATGTCCTACTTTTTTCTTCTGTGTTTTTATGCTCCATATATTTAGGTAAATGATCTCCGAAAAGAATTAGAAAGTCGAGCTCTCAGTTCCAAAGGACTAAAATCGCAGTTAATAGCTCGCCTAACAAAGCAGCTTAAAATAGAAGAACAAAAAGAAGAGCAGAAGGAATTAGAGAAGTCTGAAAAGGAAGAGGAAGATGAGGATGATAAGAAGTCTGAGGATGATAAAGAGGTATGTAGTCCATTTGCATACTGGAATGTTACCAATGTTGTTTTAGAGGATGCTCTTGGAAGATGTAACTCAAACTATATGTGTATAATTTTTAGTTAAATTTTTAAAAAAGTTTTTTTTTATATTTAGTGTATATATAAGTACACTGCTGTCTTCAGACACACCCAAAGAGGGCATCAGATCTCATTACAGGTGGTTGTGAGCCACCATGTGGTTGCTGGGAATTGAACTCAGGACCTCTGGAAGAGCAGTCAGTGCTCCTAACCTCTGAGCCATCTCGCCAGCCCCTTGAGTTATAATTTAAAGTAATATACAAACTTTTCTTTTTAATGGTTTAAGAGCTTCATTATAGAAATGGAGGGGTGAGAAGGGAGAGAGAGAGAGAGAGGGAGGAAAGGCTAGAGAGAAAGAGAGAGGAGAGGAGAAGACAAAGAGAAAGGAGAGAGGAGAGAAGATAAAGAGAGGGGAGAAAAGAGAGACCGTAAGAGTAAGAGCAGCTTTTTTTAAAGACATGTCTTGTTTTATAAGCTCAGGCCAGTCTGAATTGAGTACTCTATGAGCTACAAGATCCTAGAACTGAGACCAACCTGGGATACTGTGAGACCTTTCCTTATTAAAAAGTGGAAGGGGTGGGCAGAGGACTGGAGGGATAGCTCAGTGATTAAGAAGAACATTTTCTGTGTTAGCACAGGACCTAGGCTCAGTTCCCAGCACCAATATGATGGGTCATGATTATCCCTAACTCCAGTTCCAGGGCACCCTGCTGCATATTCTATGACTTCAGTGGTTAGCAGTTGCAAGGGAATTAAGGACATATATGTATACAAATATCCTACAGCTGGGCGTGGTGGTGCACGCCTTTAATCCCAGCACTCGGGAGGCAGAGGCAGGCAGATTTCTGAGTTTGAGGCCAGCCTGGTCTATAAAGTGAGTTCCAGGACAGCCAGGGCCATACAGAGAAACCCTGTCTCAAAAAACAAAAAAACAAAACAAAAAAAAAAAGAACCTGCAATCACATTGGGTCTTCTAACTGGAACCTTATGGTTATTAATTACAACACAGGAAGAGAATTTGGCTAATCTGGTAGGAGATCTGTAGCTTACCAGTCCCAGAAGAAGGAAACATTAGTTGCTAGTCTTTGTACATACTGGTCAGTCATCCATAAACACTCATCCATGAACTCACAAGGAAAGAAAGCTTTGCCACTCTTCTTGAGCATGCCCGGCCCTTATGAGTAACAGTTTGTCTGATTTACCATAGGCCAATTGGTCTCAGAGTCCTTAACAGGCCTTGCTCATGTCAAACATATATATTCACTTAGGGCCTCCTCTACTCATTACAGGATTTACTGTCCTCTCCACTTCAGAGAGCACTAGACATGTAGTTAACTGTTGGACATACAGGCCAAACACTGGTACACATAAAATTAAATTAAAAAAGAAAAAACAAAGGACAAATAGTTATAAAGTAGCCTGCCTTAAAAAAAAAAGTCTATGCAGTTAGTGAAGTACAAAAGCAGCGTAGATGCTCTCGCAGTGGGAAGGAGTGACATACTTGTTTCCTTTTTGGTTGACATTCCCATCCCGACAGCTGTAGAATTATACAAAGGCTGCGCTGGGGGCAAGGCTTATTTTATTTTTATTCAGATGAGTGTTTTGTTGCATTTATGTGTGTGTGTTGTCCCAGAGATGAGAAAAGGACACTGGAGAAGTTACAGATGGTTGGGGGTTGGAAAAACAAATCTGGGTCTTCTTCAAAAGCAACACCAGTTACCTGCTGAGCAGTCTTTCAAGGGCAAAGTTGTTGGTGGTTGTGGGTTTTTTGTTTGTTTGTTGTTTTTAAGTTATTCCTGTGCGCATGTAATGGCAGGGAACTTTACAATTTGGCTCTTTGTCACCTTGGGATAAGGGGTAAGATGTGGGCAAAGGATACTAACTTGAGTCTTTAGGCTTCAATGGCAAGTGATTGAAAAACCATGGGTTTTTCAATGGCTTTTGAAGTCTTTTTAAAAAGTTAGAGACAATTGTTAGATTTTATACTGCAGAGGTGTTACCTGCTGTAAAGTGCCCTCCAAAATTAGTCATTTTTCTTTTTATAAAAACTCTTGTATTTATTTATTCTGCGTGGTATTGAAAATGCCATTGGGCTTACCCAGAGGTCAGAGGATGAAAACTGGAGTTGATTTTCTTCTACCTGGGGATCTGGGGGATCAAACTTTGGTCGTCGGGGTTGGCAGCAAGGCCCTTTACTCACCTAGGCTGTCTCTCTGCCCTGCTCTACTTTTAATTTACTTTTTGATAAATGGTATTATTGATATGACTCTGGCTGTCCTTATGATCCTCCTGTCTCTGACCCTTCATGTGCTGGGATCACAAGCATGTGTTAGCATGGTTGTTTAGTTGTTTGCTTGCTTGTTTATAGACAGGATCTGTCTATAGCACTTGCTGTCCTTAGAACTCACTCTGAATGTGAGTTCTAAGAATCATGGTGACCTGGCTACTTTTTTATTTTAATAACTCAGTTACAAGTGAGTAAACCTAGAGGGTTTGTTGCTTTCTTCTTTCTCAGTAACACCAAGTTTGGTTATAAAGGGAAGAGAATTCTGCTTTAGCAGACTATAAACTGGGCCTGTTGATCCTGGAACTTCTGAGGACATTTCTAGGGATGCAGGTTTCCCTCAGTGATAGCAGGAAGCTTCCTTTGTTGCTAGGCAGTTCATGGGTTTGTGGTTTCTCTTTTTCTTCCCTGGGTTATAAATATTTTTGGATGATACTGTTAGAGAGCTGACAAGGGCCTGAATCTCTTTAGCTTATGTCACTACTTTATAGCAGGATAGATGTCCCTCCCTATCCTAGAGCTCAGGGACAGACTGTTTCCCCAGGATGACTTCACATCCTTCAGTGAAGTTATGTTTTAGAAGACAGATGTGTTCATTAGCAACAGCAGTCCAATCTCTAGGACCCATGGTGGAAGAAAAGAAACAGTTACCTGTCCTCTGACCCCCCATGTGTGTGTTCCTGTCCCCTTAGATAAGCAGATGTAAGAAAGGAAATGACAAAGAGTTAGGAGCCGTCTCTGTTTTTAACCATTATGGCTAATATAATTTGTAAGAAGTCAGACTTTGATTTTGAAACAAGGTCTCACCCTGTAGCAGAAACTAGCCTGATACTCACTTGATAGGTGGCTGGGTTGGCTGGAACTCAAGATTTTGTCTGTGCCATGAAGTGTTGGGATTATAGTCATGAACTACCACCATGATTATAATATATCTAATCTATATAATTGATATAGATATTAGATATATTGTACATAAAAATATTAGATATATTATTTATATATATATTAGACAGAGTAATTTTTTATATACATGTTCTTTTTACATGGAAGTTTTACCATAACTTAAATTTTCAAATGCCTAGGAAGAAGAAAGAAAACGTCAAGAAGAAGTGGAACGACAGCGTCAAGAAAGAAGATACATTTTGCCTGATGAACCTGCCATAATTGTGCATCCGAACTGGGCTGCAAAAAGTGGCAAGTTTGATTGCAGCATCATGTCTTTGAGTGTCCTTTTGGATTACAGATTGGAAGATAATAAAGAACATTCTTTTGAGGTAATGTTAACTTTTGAATGAGGATCCAAATGATATCACAGTTGTGACTGTTTAATGTATTAAGTGTTTTGAGTGTTTCTTTGACTGCTTCCATGTTCTTCTTGGTGTGTATTCATTCACCATTATTTACTAAGAAAAATCAGGTTTGTTCTTTAAGGTCTCTTATAGATGCATTACAGTATTAGATCTC
Source organism: Mus musculus (assembly GCF_000001635.26). NCBI lineage: Eukaryota > Metazoa > Chordata > Mammalia > Rodentia > Muridae > Mus > Mus musculus. Next base: position 62,756,292 of record NC_000076.6, on the reverse strand, counting down.
AATTATTCTTTCTTTCTCATTTTATTTTGTTTCTTCAAGTCTATCTCTAGTAGCTTTTGCTGACCTTGAGGTTGCTTTGTAGTGAGACTCTTAAATCCTGGTCCTTTGCCCCTCTCCTCTCTGCGCTGCAGTCACAGCCTATTCTCAGGCATTTCTCGAGAGAGTAATGTGCTCTTTTATCAGAAGGTAGGTATCTAGTTGTCTTTATTTTATTTTTCTGTTGTATTGTTGTTTTGTCTACTTGACATGTGTGCCTGGTTCCTGTAGAAGCCAGAAGAGAGAGGGTCAGTTCTGGATCTGAAGCTGTTTTAAACCACCGTGTGGGTGCAGAGAGCCAGACGAGCTCCTGAAAGAGCAGTCATTGTCCTTAAGCACGACATACAGCCACTAGGTGGATAGAAGCTAGGGCCTCAGTCATGGCTAGATAGTTGCTCTTTCACTGAGTTACACTCAGAGCTCAGAACTTTTTATCAGCCTACCCTTCCAAAAAGTAAAACAGAATAAATTCAATTATCCAGTTTCAGAAATTGCTACCTATCTTTTCTGTGGGTTTTAGGTTAGTTTCCCTTGAGACAGTCTTGCCTCAGCCTCTTAAGTAGTGTGTTTACAGTATAAGCCATCCAGTTGGCCTTTTACCCTTCTTTTTAAACCTTCTTTCTTGATGATGCTGTAATGTGTGGGTTTTTTTTTTTTTTGTTGTTGTTGTTGTCATTTTTTTGTTTTTTTTTTTCAAGACAGGGTTTCTCTGTGTAGCCCTGACTGTCCTGGAACTCACTCTGTAGACCAGGCTAGCCTTGAACTCAGAAACCCTCCTGTCTCTGCCTCCCAAGTGCTAGGATTAAAGCCGTGTGCCACCACGCCCGGCTTGATGGTGTAATGTTTTAGTGTTTCTTTATATTTAGAGTACCATTTAATAGAATTTAAAAGTTTGTGACTGAGTTGTAAGAGAAAATAAGTGGTATTATGTTTCAACCTAAAGTTTGTGTTCTGTCTTGTCTGTCTGTCTGTCTGTCTGTCTGTATCTCTCATCTAAATGAATCTCTTACCAGGTCTTTAGTACATACCTCTGTTTGGCCATGAAACACAGATCCACTTTTCTTTGATTCCCAAGTTTGTACCACCACGCCCAGCTCTTCTCTTTTGTTCGTGAGGGGAATTAAGATTAAACTCAGGGGGGTGGGTGGGTATGGGGGACTTTTGGTATAGCATTGGAAATGTAAATGAGCTAAATACCTAATAAAAAATGGAAAAAAAAAAGATTAAACTCAGGGCCTTATATGTGCTTTGCAAGACTTCTACCACTGAGCTACATTTCCTGTCTTCTTTTTACTTCTGAATAATCTTACGGAGTTTCTAGGCTGGCCTTAAACTCAAGTTAAGCCTGCAACTCACATTATTCTGTTTCAGTATCCTTACGGGCTGCAATTACATAACTGCATCACTAAGCATTACTATTTATATTCTGCTTTTTATGTTTATTCTCTTTATATGGTTCTGGTTTTTGTGAGGTAGTGTCTCATGTAGCCCAGTGTGGTCTCAACCTTGCTGTATGGCTCAGGCTGGACTTGAATTCCTAATTCTCCTTTTTCTACGTCTCCTCTTTCTACTGTTGATATATGGGATTACAGGTATGCATCACTATAGCCAGCTCTCAGGTTTTTTAAAGATAGAGTCTCACATACCCAAGGATGATGGTGAACTGCTGATCTTCCTGCCTTAACTCTCAAATGTTGAGATTACAGGAATCTACCAGTAAGGTTAACAATATATACTTTTTGTCTTTAAAACATCTTTTGCACAAGGTATGATGACAGGAGTTTGAAATCCCAACAGTCAGACCATGAGTTCAAAGCCAGCCTGACTACCATAAAAAGATCTTGTCTTTTAAAAAAAAAAGTGCTAAACATTGTGGTACATGCCTTTAATCCCAGCACCTAGGAGGTAGAAGTAGGTAGATCTCAGTTCAGTTCGAGGCCAACCTAGTTTACACAGCCTGTGGTAGGACAGCGAGGTCTACAGAGAGAAACCCTGTCTCAAGTTTTGCATACCTCTGGTTCCCAAGGCCTGGAATTAATGGCATATGCCACCACAGCTAGCCCTTGGGTATTTTCATAGTCTTCACATCATTCCTGTCCATTTTTATAACTGTGGATCACTTCTTTATCTTCCTCCTAAAATATCCTAGCTCTGTTTTAGGTGTAGATAACCAGTGTGGTAAGACAGTGCTTGTTTAATGACTTTTGCTGGACTTATTCAGTATTTCTGAAAGACTCAGAGGAGCCCCTCGCTCAGGCCTCAGGACAATAGCGGACAACCAAGAACTCACGAGAGACCAAGCTTGATGCAAACCACATGAGGCTTTATTCGGGGGAAAGCCAGAGCTCATATCCCACGTAGGGGTAGAGGAGTTGACCACTGAGGGGAAAGGGGTCTCAGTTTTTATAGGCCCTCAGTGGGGAAAAGAGAAGGGAGGAGTAGGGGATTTCCAGATCTAAACAATGTCTGTTCTCAAGAAATGGGTATGGGAGGGGTACAAGGAAAGAGTCTGGTGCAGGTGTAGCAACTCTGGATTGGCCAGGCTGTGGTTGCTGGGAGATTTTCTGACTCTTTCTCAGCAACCAACATCACAAACACCTGGCAATGGGCTTCATCAGTGGGCACACACATGGGTCAAGGAATGGTCAAAACATTGGCAGATACACGGGTTCAAGGAGTGGCCAGAGCATTGTGCACCTCTATTTTTCTAAATCAGTGAAGCTAGTTCTGCTAGCCATGAAATCCATTTTGCCAATTTCAGGGCTTCTGTGACCTTTTACATTCTGTCAGGATCTTTCATTTCTATCGAGTTTGCTTATGTTAATGCTGATGTCTTTTTATAGGTTTCACTGTTTGCAGAACTTTTCAATGAAATGCTTCAAAGAGACTTTGGGGTTAGAATATACAAATCATTACTCTCTCTTCCTGAGAAAGAGGACAAAAAAGATAAGGAGAAGAAAAGCAAAAAAGAAGAGAGAAAAGATAAAAAAGAAGAAAGAGAAGATGATATTGATGAACCAAAACCAAAACGGAGAAAATCAGGCGACGATAAAGACAAAAAAGAAGACAGAGATGAGAGAAAGGTCTGTAATTTCCAAGATAGTCAACAAAACTTAGAAAGTTTTGGTTACTACCTCTATATGGTAACAAAATGTTGAGTGTTATGTTGGATATTTGACCCAGACCACATGAGTCTGACTCAAAAAACTAGAGCTGGGTTTAGGCCCACATACCTGTATTCCTACACACAGTGGTGGAAGGAGTTCTGGTCTAGCCTGAGCCACATAACAAAGCTTAATAATTATATATATATATGAATTATATGGTTTTCTGATGTTTCCCTCTTTCCTGCTCCTTTTCTTTCGTTTTTTTTTTTTTTTCCATTTTTACCCTTCCTCCCTTCCTTCCTCCCATGTATGTTTTCCCTATATGTGTATTTATGCTCCATGTGTATGGTTGCTGAGCTCTGAGACTGAGGTTAGGTTACATATAGTTATGGAGCTGTCCTTTGGGTACTGGGAGCATTCCCTGGAAGAGCCGTCAGCCCGGTCCTTCTTTCTTGTTTCTAAGTTTTATTTAATACACCTGGCCTACTCCTACGTTTAAAACCATTACTTGTATGTGTACATGTGTGCGTAGGTGCATGTGTGCATGGAGGAGGTAAGAGGGTATCAGATCACCTGAAACTACAGTTGACAGGCAGTTGTGAGCTGCTCGGTATGGGTGCCTTTAATGGAACTGGGGTCCTCTGCAAGAACACTGTGATTTTTTTTTTTTTTTTTTTTTTTTTTTTTTTAAGATTTATGGGGCTGGTGAGATGGCTCAGCAGGTAAGAGCACTGACTGCTCTTCCTAAGGTCCTGAGTTCAAATCCCAGAAACCATATGGTGGCTCACAACCATCTGTAATGAGATCTGACAACTTCTGTTGGGTCTGAAGAAAGCTACGGTGTACTTATGTATAATAATAAATAAATCTTAAAAAAAAAGATTTATGTATGTGAATCCACTGTCACTGTCTTCAGAAGAAGAGAGGGCATTGGATCCCATTACAGATGGTTGTCAGCCACCATGTGGTTGCTGGGAATTGAACACAGGACTTCTGGAAGAGCAGTCAGTGCTCTTAACTGCTGAGTCATCTCACTGGCCCTCTTGTTTCTATTCTTTTCTCTTTCTTCTCCCTCCCCTTTCTTTCTGTAACCTGGCTGTGACCTCCTCATTCTCCTGCCTTCACCTCCAAGTTTTGAGATTACTGCCATGCCCCACCATGCCATATTTGAATAGGTTAGTATTATGAGAAATCTAATTGGAATTGTTAGAAATATATCTGTTTACTGGGCTTGACATTTACTTATTTTGTTTTTCATGAGATATTGCTTAATTTTAAGTCATCTTAAATTACAGAAAGAAGAAAAAAGAAAAGATGATTCTAAAGATGATGATGAAACTGAAGAAGATAACAATCAAGATGAGTATGACCCAATGGAGGCAGAGGAAGCTGAGGATGAAGATGACGGTATGTATGCATCAGATGCCCTCAGTGCTATAGAGTGGACCGCATATTTTCTTTGTTGTTTTGTAAGACAGTCTTACTTTGTTACTGATACTGGTCCAGGTTGGCTTTGGCCAGCATTGTTCTGCCTCAGTGTCCCAAGTGTGAGCTGTGATTACCAGTTCATCCTCCACACCCAACAGTTGTAAGGAATCATTTAACACTTGCTAGTGTTTGCCCTTTCTGTTTCATCAGGGTTAGTGGCATTGAAGTTCTTTTGGGGTCATTTACAGTGGCTAGTGTGGAAGCCAGCTGTGAACAACATGCATGCCCAGTGCTCCTGGGAGTCAGGAGAGGGCGTTGGATCTCTTGTAACTGGAGTTATATATGATTGTGAACCACCACGTGAATCCTGGGTCCTCTGCAACAGCAACAAGTGCTTTCAAAAAATGTTGGCCCAGCCTGGCAGTAGTGGCGAACGCCTTTAATCCCAGCACTTGGGAGGCAGAGTCAGGCGGATTTCTGAGTTGGAGGCCAGCCTGGTCTACAGAGTGAGTTCCAGGACAGCCAGGGATATTCAGAGAAACCCTGTATCGAAAAACAAAAAAAAAGTTGTGTTGGCCCATTTCTCTAGGAAATAATAGATTTAACAAATAAAAATTTGTGTTCAGTTAGTGTCTAAAATGGTGATTAATCTTAGTGTAATCACAAGGGTGGGTACCAAGTCTGTTTCCACGTTTGTTTTACCAGATAGGGAGGAGGAGGAAGTAAAACGAGATGACAAAAGGGATGTCAGCCGGTACTGCAAGGACAGACCTGCGAAAGATAAGGTGGGTTTTCTTCCATCTTCTCTAGAAAATCACGATTTCCCTATCTCACCCTTACTGCTTTTGGAGTATTTGTGTCTCTCAAGCTGTTTTTAATTTTGTTTTGTTTTTCATATTCATGTACAAAATCTACTCATTTTAGCCAAATCTTTTTAAGATTAGTACTTTCTCATATAAACAGAACCAATATTTCTCTCTCTTTTTTTTTGTGGTAGTAAAACTGTATATCTTGTGTATGTTTTTTAGGAAAAAGAGAAGCCTCAAATGGTCACAGTTAACAGGGATCTGCTAATGGCCTTTGTTTATTTTGATCAAAGTCATTGCGGTTACCTTCTTGAAAAGGATTTGGAAGAAATACTATATACTCTTGGACTGCATCTTTCTCGGGCTCAGGTAATCAGTTGTTCTTATGATTTTTTTTCCTTTATGGTACTCAGGATAGAAGCTAGGGCCTCAGTCATGGCTAGACAGTTGGCCTTTCACTGAGTTACACTCAGCTCAAAACTCTTTTCAAGTTACCCTTCCAAAAGGTAAGATAGAATAAATTCAATTATCCAGTGTCAGAAATTGCTACCCAGCCTTTCTGTGGCTGTCAGGCTAGTGTTGCAGCCTCTTAAGTGTTGTGTTTGCAATATAAGCCACCCAGTTGGCCTTTTACCCCTCCCCTCTCTTTAAACCTTCTCTACTGTTAACTTTTTAAAATAATTTTTTTTTGTATTATTTATTTATTTGTTTATTTATTTATTTATTATATATGAGTACACTGTAACTTACTTCAGACACACCAGAAGAGGGCATCAGATCTCATCACGGATTGTTGTGAGCCACCATGTGGTTGCTGGGTTTTGAACTCAGGACCTTCAGAAGAGCAGTCAGTGCTCTTAACTAATGAGGCATCTCTCCAGCCCCTCCTTTTCTTTTTGATTTTTGTTTTTCAAGATAGGTTTTCTCGGTAGCCCTGGCTATTCTAGATCTAGCTCTATAGTCTCAGTTATTAAAGAAACTATTTTTGGGCCAGAATGCTTCAGTGGGTAGTGTACTTGTTGCTAAAACTTGATAATATCAGTTTGATCCTGGGGTCCAAATAGTACGAGAAACCCATCTTACAAAAGTTCACATCTGGTCTGTTGCTGAGACACACACACTTCTTTTTTTAAGGTTATCTTCAGGGCAGGAAAGTTGACACACTGGTTAAGACTGCATTGCTCTTGCAGAGAACCCAGTTCCCAACACCCAGGTCAGATGGCTGAGCACTGCCTGTAAGCCTAGCTCTGGGATATCCAGTACATTTTATGTTCTATTCAGTCTCCACACATAAAAATTAGTTGATGGCTTTTTGTTTGTTTGTTTGTTTTTGTTTTTTGTTTTTTGAGACAGTATATATCCCTGGCTGTCCTGGAACTCATTCTGTAGACCAGGCTAGCTTCAAACTCAAAATCCACCTGCCTCTGCCTCCCAAGTGCTGGGATTAAAGGCATGCGCCACCACTACTACCTGGCTGGCTTTTGTTTTGTTTTGTTTTTGGCAGTCTCCCTGGCTGGCCTACATCTCTGGTAGATCAGGTTATCCTTGAACTCAGAGATTAAAGTGCCTCTTTCTCCCTAATACTGGGATTAAAAGCGTGCACCATCCCCTCCCAGAGACACCCCCACCCCTTTTTTAAAAACAGCTTTTACTTCTGAGCTTGCTCTCTCCCTCCCTCGCTCCCTCTTCTCCGCTGATGATACAGAACGCTCTTCTCTCCATAGAAAGAAAAAGAAAATTTGTTTGCCCTTTCCTCTAGTCTTCTTCCTCAAGACCAATATTATCAATAACTATTTCTAGAGCTCTTTAAATCACTCATATCTACATGACTGTTTCAGTAGGTGACATTGTTTTGTATATATAGATGGGGCCCTTTTTTACTTATTGGTTCTATCATAAAAATGGAATATAGCAGAGTTCGGTGACTCACTTCTAAAACCTTGTACTTGTGTATCTGAGGTAAGAGGATCACTACAAGTTTAAGGCTTAACCTGACTAGATTTTAAAATACAAAAGAGAAAATAGACTCACATCACTTTGTGCTTCACATTCCATTATATGGACATTTATAACTTAAGTAGCCTTTCTGTTGCTGGGGGGTGGGGGTGGCGCTGTTTGTTTGTTGGGAGTGGTTGAGACAGGGTTTTTCTATATAGACTTGGCTGTCATGGAATTTACCAGGCCAGCCTCAAACTCAAAAGAAATTTACCTGCCCCCACCTCCCAAGTGCTAGATTGCAGGCATGCCCCACCATGCCTGCTTTCTGTTTGTTTTTGTTATTTGGAATTAAGCATCATTTACTTTAAAAGTTTGATGAAGTATTTCTATTGCACCTGTAATCTTAACACTTGGAAGCTGAGGCAAGAGTATTGTGAGTTCGAGGCCATCCTGAGGTGCTATATATGTCTAGCAAGACCATATCTTAAAACACTGGCCAGGTGGTGCACGCCTTTAATTCCAGCACCTGAGAGGCAGAGGAAATGGATTTTCAGCCAGCCTGGTCTACAGAGCAAAAACCAGGAGAGCCAAGTCTACACAGACCCCAGTAAATAAATAAATAAATAAATAAATAAATAAATAAATAAATAGATAGATAAATAGATAAATAGATAAATAGATAAATAGACAAGCCAGCCAGCCAGCCAGCCAGCCCAATACAAAAACTGGGCTTGTGAAATGGCTCATTAGGTTAATATTCCTGTCCCCAAGGTTGTCGCTATGAGTTGGAGCCCTCCTATGACTTTCACAGCACATGTGTACCTACACACACACACACACACACACACAGAGAGAGAGAGAGAGAGAGAGAGAGAGAGAGAGAGAGAATATAAACATTTCCCAAAGGGTTTTTTTCCAAATAACTTAAATGTTCAATTTATAAAGAAAATACTTAAAATTCTAAATACTGTCAACTGATTAGTAATAGATACAATGATCACAGTGTATGTTTAATATTTTTGAAATTTGGAGGGATCAAGAAATGTACTTCAGGGCTCTAGAGATAACTCATTGCTTAAGAAAGACTACTCACTGTGCGTAGGAGTTGGGTTCTTCTCCCAGCACCCACCTCAGGCCATGCACAGCTGTTGGAACTCCAGGTCCAGGGCTACCTGGAGCACATGTGAGTGCAAACACATGGAGACAAGACATAGCAAAGAAATCAAAAAAAGTTTTAAAAAGAAATTTGCTACAGCCAGTGTGCATGATGGCACACACTTTTAACCCTAGCACTCTGGAGGCAGAGGTAGGTGGGTCTAAAAGCAGTGAAGCAAGGAGAGGCAAAGCCTGCTTCAGGCTGCAGATGTCAGTCAGTCACAGCCACTCCCCAGTCTGAGTCAGGCTCTCACTTCTACAATGGAGAGGAGTATTTGCATCTTAGTCATTTGTTTACTTGCATGTATAGTAGGTAAAATAATTGTATTTACATCTTATTTATTTGCTTGCATAATAGGTAAAGAAACTTCTTAATAAAGTAGTACTCCGAGAATCGTGCTTTTATCGGAAATTAACAGACACCTCGAAAGATGATGAGAACCATGAAGAGTCAGAGGCACTGCAGGAAGACATGCTAGGTTTGAGTGTATTTACATTTGGGCCTTTGTGGTTTCATTTGTTTTACCTTTGCTTTTAATTTGTTTTCAGGTCAGGTTTGTCCATAGAGCATGGGCTTGACTTGAAATTGGGAGAACTTAGGGTTCTCCTGCCTTAGCCTCCTGAGTGCTGAAATTACAGGCATACACTACACACAGGCAGATCTTACTTTTTTGTTTGTTTGTTTGTTTTGTAAATCTATTATTCATAAGTGGCTAAAACATTTTTTATATTCTAGGAAACAGATTATTACTTCCAACACCAACAATAAAACAGGAATCAAAAGATGGAGAGGAAAATGTAGGGCTTATTGTGTACAATGGTGCAATGGTGGATGTTGGGAGTCTCCTACAAAAACTGGAAAAGAGTGAGAAAGTAAGAGCTGAGGTGGAACAGAAGCTCCAGTTACTAGAGGAGAAAACAGGTGAGGTGCTGTTGGCGGGCTAGGACTTCCAGAGAACTTGTGGCTCTGTGTGTGGGGCGGGGCGGGGGGTGGAGTTACAGGTACAGACTGTTGTTAGCCATTCCATCGTAGTCCTCAGTAAGAACTCTAAGTGCTCTTACTACTGAGCCATCTTGTTAGCCCTGACTTTATGTTTCATTTCTGTTGGTAGTTATAAAACTGCTTAGCTTCATAAGAACCTTAGCTTATGGGCTAGAGAGAGGGCTCAGCCTCGTAAAGAGCACTGACTGCTCTTCCAGAGGTCCTGAGTTCAATTCCCAGCACCCACATGGTGGCCCATGATCATCCTCAATGGGATCTAATGCCTCTCTCTTCTGGGGTGTCTGAACACAGCAACAGTGTACTCATTACATGTAAATATAAAAATTTATAAATATTATTATAAACAAATCTTTAAAATCTATAAATATCAAACAAATCTTTTAAAAAAATCTATAAATAAATATTATTATAAATAAATCTTAAAAAAAAAAAAACCCTTAGCTTATGTGTCAGGTTTTGAGACAGGCTCTTACTTTGTGCTAGAGTTGTAGGCTGGAGATGAAGACTTAGACTTTTTGATCTTTTCTAATCTCTTCTGGTACAACATAGATTTTACCATTTTCTGTTTCTCTAAATAGTCACAAAAATGGAACCATGAGCCTGCCACTCAGGAGACAAAGGAAGGTGGCTTTCTGTAATTTTGAGAAACTTAGTCTACATAACAAATTCCATACCAGCCAGACAGCTACACAGTAAAACTGTCGCAAAACAAAAGGAAAAGGAACCTGAAGTTAGAATAACACTATCGAAAACTCTTTACAGTTTGCTTCCTTTTTCTCTCTCTCTCTCTTAAGGTCTCACTTCGTAGCCTGGTCAGTCATGGAACTCACTATGTAGCCCAGGTTGGCCTCAAACTCACAGCAGTCCTTCCTTCTCAGCCTCAGAAGGAGTGGATAGCACAGCTGTGTGCCAGCATACCTGGCTTGTGTTGTACTTTTATAACTAGTTAAAATAATTTAACTTTTATAAATATTTTACAGAATTTTGGGGATTGTAGGAGGTTGTTTGTTTGTTACAGTATTGAAGACTGCGTCAGGGCCTCTTTGTGGTTTAGGTAAATTGCTGCTGTTGAGTTCTATTCCTCAGGCTTCATTTGTCTTTCAACTGTGAGGCATGGCTAAAGTAAGGTTGTCCACACTAAGTGTGACTCATCCAAGCATCGAATTACAGGCATCATGTCAGCTCCTTTTGCTTTTTATAGTTTTTTTTTTTTATTACATATATGTATGTATGTGGGCACATACACCATGCCTTACCTGTGGAGGACAGAGGACATGAGTAGTTTTCTCTTTCTGCCATGTATGATCAATATGGTGTAGTTTGAAAAAAAAAATTTTTTTTTTTCAAACAGATGAAGATGGGAAAACTATATTAAACTTGGAGAACTCTAACAAAAGCCTCTCTGGTGAACTTAGAGAGGTCAAAAAAGACCTTGGTCAATTACAAGAAAACCTGGAGGTTTCAGAAAACATGAATTTGCAATTTGAAAACCAATTGAATAAAACACTCAGAAACTTATCTACAGTTATGGATGATATCCACACTGTCCTCAAAAAGGTGAGATGATTTGTCTTTTTTATGTTTTCAAGGCTTAAACTTTAACATTCTATTTCTTGGATTTTTAATGTAATTTAGTGTTATGGTCTTTATAGTTTTTCCTAGAAACAAATAGTTATAATATTCCTAGCATTTAAGCCTTCCAGAAACTATTCAGAAGTCATTCCCAAAGTGACTATTTTCTTTTGAAAATTACATATAATATGCAAATGGTATATATATGTACATGTATTTATTAGACCAAATATTTTATTAGATTTATTGCCTATTGGCCAAGCCCTAGATTGGTTGTCCCAAACCACTAAAATTCAAGAAAAATTGGGCAGCAACATATTAAAATTAATTAATGGATATTTATCACTCAGTCACTGAGTACTATTTTAAGCTAATTTCAGAGTAACAAGAAACTAATGAAAGTGTACTTTGTTCCTATTTTATAGGATAATGTAAAGAGTGAAGACAGAGATGAGAAATCCAAGGAGAACGGCTCAGGTGTATGACACAGTGCACTTGGGGATGAGTGTGTTAATAGTGTACTATAAACAAAATAATCATGAGATGGGAATGTTTCACGGCAGTGCATGCTTGACTTTAGTAGTATAAACATATATGTTAGTTCAAATGATGTATAAAGTTTTATGAATGTGAGTCTGCTTTTGAAAATTGCCTGTAATTTCTAGCATTCAAATTATTAAATACTCACTGAGTGAAGAATTTTGCATTGCAAAACCTTTTAGGATGAACTTTGTTATAGTTTCCCCAATAAAGTTCATCAGTGTCATTGACAATGACAAGTAATTACTAATGTCTTTTATTGAAGTATCCAGAAAACCTGCTTTTATTTATACAACTATTGTTAGTTTTATAGTTCATTTTTTAGTTTCAGTATAAATCATAAAATAGCATGCTCCTTAATATTTGCAACTTTTTGAACTAATATTTTCAGCATTTAAATGTACTTGTTAAGAAGTCTGTTCCTAGACTGGGCCTGGTGGCACATTCCATTAATCCTAAGGTTTTGAGTTGGAGGCCAGGCTGGTCTACATAATGAGACCTGATCTCAGAAACAATGCAATTAATCCAAAAGAGACTGCATCTAAAGCCCTGCACCGAAGACAGTGATTAGCATTGTGCTTAGAGCTTAGAGTCATGGTCCTCACGGCACTGTTGCTGCGCTCGGTACATTGTTTTACTTGCCCTGAATACTTCCATCTTAATTTTGAGAAGTTAAAAAAAGAAGCAGTGGACATCAAATGTACAGTTTAGTGACAAGCCAGTAGATTGTCAGTATGATTGATGCCTTAAGTCATTAATTAAAAATATTTTTTTAATTAATCTGTGTAGTTCCTTCAGAATCTTGGTGGATTCTTTTTATAATGGTAATTTTGCCACTGTTAGGAATTATTATTTTTTAACATTGAACTTTTTTTAAAAAGATTTATTTATTTATTATATGTAAGTACACTGTAGCTGTCTTCAGACACTCCAGAAGAGAACGTCAGACTTCGTTACAGATGGTTGTGAGCCACCTTATGGTTGCTGGGATTTGAACTCAGGACCTTTGGAAGAGCAGTCAGTACTCTTAACTGCTGAGCCATCTCTCCAGCCCCGTGTTTTGTTTTGAGACAGAATCTCCTATAACCCAAGTGTAGTCATTTATACCTATAATCTCATTTCCCAGGAAGTAGAAGCCAGAAGTTAGAAATTCAGGGCAACCCTAGGCAAATAAGTCCCCGTTTCAGAAACACAAGGACATTAAAAGTATATTGAAGGATGGACTTTGAAATGACTCAAGAAGGCTTAGATGCCTGTTGCCAGAGCTGGCAACCTGACATCTACCTATAGAGTGAGACTGTGTCTGGGAGAAAGGCACTGGACATCTGGGAAATGACATGTGGTTAAGAGCCACCCATAACTCCAGTGGACTCTTCTGGCCTCCTTAAGCTTTTGTATACACATAGTGCAAAAGACAATCATGTAAGTAAAACACCCATACAGAAATAAATAGAAATCTCAATAAAAGAGGGAGATACTTGAGAGATGGCTTAGCAGCTAAGAGCATCTGCTGTTCTTGTGCAGACCTGGGTTCAATTCCCAGCACCCCCATCGTGGCCTATTATCATCCATAACTCTAGTTCTAGGGGCTCTGATGTCTTCTCCTGTTGTGGTGAAACACCATGACCAGAGCAACTCAGAAAGAAGGGTTATAGAGGGATCACCATCATGGCTGGGAAATGTGGCTATGGGCAGACATGGCAGCAGGAGCCCCTGAGAGCCACCACCCTGAGCTGCAAGCAGGAAACGGTGCACGCAGAGTGGTGCCAGTCTTTTGAAACCTTAAAGCTCACCCTTCAATGACATGCTTCCTTCAACAAAGCCACACCAGCCAGGAGTGGTGGCTCATGCCTTTAATCCCAGCACTCGGGAAACAGAGGCAGATAGATTTCTGAGTTCAAGGCCAGCCCAGCCTGGCCTACAAAGTGAGTTCCAGGACAGCCAGGGCTATACAGAAAAACCCTGTCTTGGGGAAAACAAAAAACAAACAAACAAAAAAAACACCAAGCCACACCAGCTGGTGTCCAAGTATTCAAATGCCTGAAATGTATGAGGCATCTCATTTCAACTACTGTACAAGTTGTTTCCCTTGTCTTATAGAGAGCCCACAGTTGGATGGGGAGAGGCATGGGGGCAGGCTTCTCAATACAGCCAGAGATAAAATACAGTAGCTCACAACTGTAATGCTACTATCCTGGAGGCTAAGAGAGTCACAAAGTTCAAGAGCAGCCTGGGTTTGAGACTAGAAGTGATACTGAACTTGGATGGATGGTCAGGCTTGACGACAACCCTTACCTCTGGCCCACCTTGCCCAGTCTTTTTTGTTTGTTTGAGACAGGATTTTGGGTAGCCCAGATTGGCCTTGAATTCCTAGTCTTCTGGTCAGTTTTCTATATGCTGACCCCTCATTAGCATGTATGTGTGGCAGTGGGGAAGCACTTTGGCACTTGGGTTCTGATGCAGTCTAGGAGAAGAACAACAGCCAGGCGGTGGTGGCACACGCCTTTGATCCCAGCACTCGGGAGGCAGAGGCAGGCGGATTTCTGAGTTTGAGGCCAGCCTGGTCTACAGAGTGAGTTCCAGGACTCAAAAACAAACAAACAAACAAACAAAAAACCAATTCATTTTGTTTGTTTTGATGCTCTCTGTCTTACATAATGGAGGGGTGGATTAAACTCAGGGATGAGTGCATACTAGGCAAACATCCCTAAAAATACTGTTAAGAACTGTTAATTGGGTGTGGTTGCTCAAGCCCGTGTTCCCAGCACTCAGGAGGCTGAGGCAGGGAGGATCAAGAGTTCCAAGAAGCCTGGACTATAGTGACAGACCTTCCCCAACCCCTGAGGGGAAAAAGTCACAAGGAGGGCATTTAGACATATAGATACACCTCTGTTTTTATTGTTGTTATTGTTTGGTTGGTTTGGTTTGGTTTGGTTTGGTTTTTTTGCACAGCCAGGACTATACAGAGAAACCCTGTCTCAAAAAACCAAAAAGGGGCGGGGGGGGGGCATCGTCTAAGTAAGTGATTTACTGTTCAAGCCCTCTTTTTTTTTTTTTTTTTAAAATTTATTTATTTCGACCAGGATAGACCAGGCTGAGTTCGAACTCAGAAATCTGCCTGCCTCTGCCTCCCGAGTGCTGGGACTAAAGGCGTGCGCCACCACGCCCGGCTTCCTTTTTTTTTTTTTTTTTTAATTTGTTATATGAGTACATTGTCTCTGCTTTCAGACACACCAGAGGAGAGTATCAGATACCATTACAAATGGTTATCAGCCACCATGTGGCTGCTGGGATTTGAACTCAGGACCTCTTAACCACAGAGCCCTCTCTCCAGCCCCATAAGTTCTCCTTATTCTCTTTAAAATACATGGTCTTTTCATTAATTGTTATATACACACATTCCTAAATAAATAAAGGCAACCTGCTAAATCTGTGTATAATGTTACTTATATGCATGTGTTTAGGACTGGCCATTTGAATATGAATATATATCTACATACATACATACACACATATAATTGGCTAATATGACCCTGCAAATGAGAACTTGTCCTGAAATACTATTTCGAGGGAAATACATTATTGGTTTATCTGAAGTCTGGAAACATGAATGGTCATGAACCTTTAACCCCACCACTCAGGAGACAAAGGCAGGTGGATCTCTGAGTAGGAGGACAGCATGGTCTACAGAGTGACTTTTCCAGGACAGTGAGGGCTACACAGAGAATCCCTGTCTTGAACATGATTATGTTCCCACAACCACCCAAAAATCAAAATATCATGAACCATGCAAACATTCATGTTTATTTTTTATTCTATTCATTCTGAGCAATGTTTATAATTATAAATTCACTTTGTATTCCAATATAACTTAAATTAGTCTGTTCAGTTTAAGGTCTTTTGTTTCTTTTGATTTCCACTCATTCTGGAAAAAAATGTTTTCAAGGAATTATAATTGACCATGTCTTAACTCTATTCACATGAAGGTAAGATAGAGCTGAATTTAGCATTTTCTGTGCGTTTTCCTCTTATTTTTCCAGACTGTTTTAAAGATAATCCTTAGATATATTTCTTTGCAGACACCAGGTAAATGGCACTCACATCACCTAATGCCTGTAACTGTAAATGCAGCCCTTTGTTGAGCCTGGCCAGCTTCCCACTCCTGCTATTAGATCTTGTGTCTCTGAACACTAGCTGTTGTTGGCCTTTGTGTTTCATCAGGAAAAGGACAGAATCTACTAACATGAGATTAATATTTAATAGCTATTTGTTTCTTAGATGCATAAAACAACTGTAAGCCAGGCTACATAAACATACACACAATAAAAATAAAACCCAGCACTTGCTGTTTCTAGCTATAACATAAATATTTAATTAAAGGAAAACCTACTTTGAACCATTCTTTCTTTACTGGAGACAAAAAACACTAGCCCAGGCCTCTCCTGTGCCATTTCCCTAAGCCATCTGTTACTTTATCCTGAGGCTTTCTACCAGTTTCAGTTCAGTATTCATTTGCTTGCCTGACATCAACGGTTTCCAGGAGATGAGTTGCTATTTCTGAACAAGAGCCAGCTGACCAGTCATCACTTGAAGAGCTTGAATGTGTGACACAATGAGCTTCCCCCTGTGCTAACACTAGCCCTCAGCACCCGACTTACTTCTGTTCCAAGGCTTGGTCAGCTTTATTCTCAATCGACTGGGACCCCAAGTGTCTTCAGATGATTGCATTCAGTGCAATTTCAACAGCACACCATTTCAGTCTGCATATTAACAAATAGTTGTAGACAGGGTCTCTGTAGCCCAAGTTGACCTCAAGCTTAACCTCTTGCCTCTAATCCTTGAATGCTGAGATTGTATTATAATATAATGAGATTGTATATATTGTGGCCCTGAAGGGCTGGAGAGTTGGCTCAGCAGTTAAGAGCAGGATGCTTTGGTTCCAGAGAGCCAGGTTTCATTCTCAGCACTTACATGGCCACACACTGTAAGACCCTAAGGTGCGACCTCCCCAAAACACAATTTGATGACAGATCACTGCAATGACAAGAGGTTTGTTGTTCTGATACGTGTGTGAGGTTGCTCAGCCTTGCAGGGAGAGTCAACCCCGGATTCAAAAAGCACAGCTCTTTTATACTCTTTTTATGGTGGGTTATTATGATTGGTCAGCCCTCCAGGTCCATCCATTTGCTTAGGAATTTCATAAATTCGTTGTTTTTAATAGCTGAGTAGTACTCCATTGTGTAAATGTACCACATTTTTTGTATCCATTCCTCTGTTGAGGAATCTGGGTTCTTTCCAGCTTCTGGCTATTATAAATAAGGCTGCTATGAACATAGTGGAGCATGTGTCCTTCTTACCAGTTCACATGGAATTCTATTGCTCAACAACAGAAGGGTTAAGCAATCTCCTCCTTCCTCTCCTCCTCACCTGAGGAAGACTGCATGGCTAGGAAGCACCTAAAGAAATGATCAGCATCCTTCATCATCAGGGAAATGCAAGTCAAAACAACCCTGAGATTCTACCTCACACCAATCAGAATGGCTAAGACAAAAACTCAGGTGACAGCAGATGCTGGCGAGGATGTGGAGAAAGAGGAACACTCCTTCATTGTTGGTGGGATTGCAAGCTTGTACAACCATTCTGGAAATCAGTTTGGCGGTTCCTCAGAAAATTGGACATAGTTCTACAAGAGGATCCTGCAATACCTCTCCTGGGCATATATCCAGAAGATGCCCCAACCGGTAAGAAGGACACATGCTCCACTATGTTCATAGCAGCCTTATTTATAATAGCCAGAAGCTGGAAAGAACCCAGATGCCCCTCAACAGAGGAATGGATACAAAAAATGTGGTACATTTACACAATGGAGTACTACTCAGCTATTAAAAACAACGAATTTATGAAATTCCTAGGCAAATGGATGGACCTGGAGGGCATCATCCTGAGTGAGGTAACCCAATCACAAAAGAACTCACACAATATGTACTCACTGATAAGTGGATATTAGCCCAGAAACTTAGAATACCCAAGATATAAGATACAATTTGCAAAACACATGAAACTCAAGAACGAAAGTGTGGACACTAAACCCCCAGTTTTTATTAGACCCTTTTCATCCTATTAAAATAATGTGCATGTGGAATTACTTCCAGTACATTTTCATACACTCTAACATGAAATTAGGCTGCTTACAAATGCCATCTCCCACCTCAAAAGAAAACTATAAGAAGTATTGTTTGGGGCTTCACTGTCCCATGGATGTAGGTCCCTGACTAAGGTTCATATGGAGAGCCCCCAGTTACTGGTGCTCTTGAGTCCCCGAGAGGCTGAAAGCTCCACATGGTAGCTCAGCTGTAGGCATATGTGGGGACTCTGAGAGTAAACCTTATCTATTACTACCTTTTTTTTTTTTTTGAGACAGGGTTTCTCATTGTAGCCCTGGCTGTCCTGGAACTCACTCTGTAGACCAGGCTGGCCTCGAACTCAGAAATCCGCCTGCCTCTGCTTCCCGAGTGCTGGGATTAAAGGCATGCACCACCACTGCCTGGCCAGACCTAACTCTTCTGTAAAGCATTGACTGAAATAGCCCTAATTAGTCCCAGACCAGGGTTTCGGAACCAATTTGATCCAGGCATCCTGCCTCATACTTCTGTCCTTTATTCTTTTATTCAAGGAACCATTTTATTTGGGACAGTACTATGTGGGAATTCTAGGGAATGAGGAGATGACTAAAGGGTCACAGGCTCCTATTCTAAGTTTAAAGAAGTTGGAGTTGGTAGTATGCAGTTGTAACCCCGAAACTCTGGAGGGTGAAGCCACCGTGTATTTAAGGCCAACCTGGGCTTCATAGCGAGACAAGAATTAACTAAGTGAGAAGGGAGCTTAGGAGTGCACATGTGCTTGCCAACCGAGTAGCTTATGGGTCCAGGACAGAGTCTCTTAAGATTCTTCTATCCTGTACCTCAGTGAGAATCAGGAAAGAGAAGGCACTCCCTCCGGGGCATGAGGCTTCCCTGGAAACCACTGGAAACATTCCTTTGAGATCTGGGCTCTTTCTGTAGGGAGTTGCAGGTCAACATAGGGATGTGTGGCCCAACTTTGCACCCTCTGCTGTAGAAGCCTGGAGAAAAAACATGCTCTTTCAAGTTCTTAAGTGCTCTCTCCCTCCCTCCCTTCCTCACTCCTCCCCACAGCCTGTATGTGAAGGGTTAATCTGCTTTTTTTTTTTTTTTTTTTTTTTTCTGTCTCTCACAAAAGAGTTTTGATTACTTCTCAGCTTCCAGGTCCCTGGATAGGCTGCTATCCCAGCTTTTCTTCAGGCTCTGAAACTTGCCCTCTGACCCTAATTTTAGTGGTGATGTGGAGGGGTGGTTTTCACCCGCAGTTAGAGAGTTAGCTTTCATAGCTCCTCAGGCAGGAAGGCCAGCTGTGTCACCCAGGCTTGTTCTGCAGGGAGTCAGAGTCCATCCCAGTGTGCCCCTGCAGGCAGTGGCAGTCTGATGCCCCTCGAATCACCTCCCACTGACAATCTGTCCCAGTCCCTTCAGCCTCTGCTCCCCACCCACCTCTCTGCCCTTTCTTCACCATAGTTGCTTGGCAAAACCTCATGTCTCCCTTTGAGGAAGTGAGAGTTCTTCTCAGGTTTGTTTTGTGATGAAAACTTGCTGTAAAACAACGTAATGAAGAGTGTAAGGGTGGGGGGAGCAGACACACACAAATACACACATACAGACAGACGCACACTCACACTTACACACACAGATCCACACATACATAGACACACACACTCTCATATACACTCACACAGACGCCCCAACACATACAGACAGACACACACAGATCCACACACACAGACACATACTCTCTCACACACACACTCACATACATCCACACACACAGATCCACACACACATTTGCACACTCTACACATACACACTCACACACATTCATATACACACTGACACACATTGACACACACTCACACTTATATACTTATACACAAACATACATACACACACATTTATTTCCAGGCAGTGGGGACACATGCCTTTAACTCCAGCAGAGACAGGCTGATCTCCATTAGTTCTACGGATTTCTTCATGAGGTCTACATAGTTCCAGGACAGCGAGGGCACAGAGAAACCTAGTCTCAACACAACAACAAAAGGTCCACTCACTTGGTAGAGGGCCTGGCGTGGCTCAGGCCTGAGCACTGTATAAATCCAGTCCTGAGGGAATCCCTGTCATCCAGCCCTCGAGAGCTGGAAACAGGGTCAGAAGCTCAGGGTCAGAAGCTCAGATACTGGGAGAGTTTCCTAGCCAACCTGGGCTGCAACCTGAGATCCCGTCTGTAGTGGCTATTCCTGGTTGTCAACTTGACAATATTTGGAATGAACTACAATCCGGAATTGGAAGGCTCACCAGTGACCCTTATCTGGAGGCTTGGAGATCCTTATCTGGATCTTGGTTTGAAGATCTTGAGCCATAGTGGCTATGGATTCCAGAAGATTGAATCTCCGAGTTAAGGAACACACCTTTAATCTGGGCTATGCCTTTCATCTGGGATTAAAGGTGTGGTGGAACACACCTTTAATCTGGGCTACACCTTTTGCTGGAGACAATATAAGGACATTGGAAGAAGGGAGTCTAGCTCTTGCTCCTGCTCCTTCGCCTGCTTGCTGCGTGAGACTGAGTAACTGCTAGATCCTTGGACTTCCATTCACAGCTGCGACTGAACAATTGTTGGGAATTGGGCTGCCGACTGTAAGTCATCAATAAATTCCTTTACTAACTAGAGACTATCTGTAAGTTCTGTGACTCTAGAGAACCCTGACTAATACAGAAGTTGGTACCAGGAGTGGTTCTAGAGTAACAGAAGTACAAGGATGAATCTTTTAAAATACTGGAATTGGCTTGTTGATCCACCAGCACTTTCAAATATTGAAACCTCTCCAGATTCTCTCCCTCCTGGGAGCTCAGAGAATTTTGAAGACCCATGGTTGAAACTATATTCCGAACTTAAAGAAGCTAATGCCCTTGATTTTCTTAATGAATTAGGTGATTCAGTGCACAAAGCTTTCTACAAGATGGGGAAAAAATCGAAAAATGATTTTACTGGCTGGCTGCTCTTAGTATCTGTGGAAAAAATGATGAATGAAAGGAAGGAGTTGTGTGATAAAATCGAAAGGCTCCAGACACAAGTAAACGATCTAAAAGTTGCTAAGTGTGTCCTTGAGGAGAATCTTCTCTCTTGTAGCAATAGAGCTCAAGTTGCAGAAAATCAAACAGAAACTCTCATTGTAAGGTTGGCTGAACTACAGAGAAAATTCAAGTCTCAGCCTCAGAGTGTGTCGACAGTTAAAGTAAGGGCTCTAATTGGCAAAGAATGGGATCCTACAACATGGGACGGGGATGTGTGGGAAGACCATGTTGAAGCTGAGAATTTTGAATCCTCAGATTCTCGAGGGTTTGCCCCACCTGAGGAAGTAGTACCCTCAGCCCCACCTCTTGAAATAATGCCTTCCCCACATGAGGAAATTAATTTTGCAGAGTCTGCTCACGGCCCACCAATAGTTTCTTCTAGACCTGTAACCAGACTCAAAGCAAAACAGGCTCCTAGAGGGGAGGTAGAAAGTATAGTCCATGAGGAAATTCGCTACACTACTAAGGAGCTTAATGAGTTTGCTAATTCATTCAAGCAGAAACCTGGTGAATATGTGTGGGAATGGATTTTAAGGGTGTGGGATAAGGGTGGAAGGAACATAAAACTAGAGCAGGCTGAGTTTATTGACATGGGTCCTCTGAGTAGAGATTCTAGGTTTAATACGGAAGCTCGCATGGTTAAAAAAGGTGTCAAAAGTTTGTTTGAATGGTTGGCTGAGGTGTTTATCAAAAGATGGAATGGCCTTTTGAAGACGCAGTTACAGCGCCAATTAGGTGGTAACAGCTTGGAAGGCTGGGGCAGAGTTCTTCAGAAGGCAGTATATGCTTTGAATCAGCGCTCGATATATGGTACAGTTTCACCCATAGCCAGGATTCATGGGTCCAGGAATCAAGGGGTGGAAAACGGAATAGTTCCACTTACTATCACTCCTAGTGACCCTCTAGGAAAATTTTTGCTTCCTGTCCCCATAACTCTAGGTTCTGCTGGCTTAGAAGTTTTGGCTCCAGAGAGGGGAGTGCTCCTACCAGGAGCTACAACAAACATTTCATTGAACTGGAAGCTCAGACTTCCCCCTGGTCATTTTGGGCTTCTAATGCCCTTAAACCAACAGGCTAAAAAAGGAATAACAGTGTTAGGAGGGGTGATAGATCCAGATTACCATGGGGAAATTGGATTACCTCTTCACAATGGTGGTAAGCAAGATTATGTCTGGAGTGCAGGAGATCCCTTAGGGCGTCTCTTAGTACTACCATGTCCTGTGATTAAAGTCAATGGGAAACTACAACAGCCTAATCCAAGCAGGATGACAAAGGACGCAGACCCATCAGGAATGAAGGTATGGGTCAATCCTCCAGGAAAAGAGCCAAGACCTGCTGAGGTGCTGGCTGAAGGTGAAGGAAATACAGAATGGGTAGTAGAGGAAGGTAGTTATAAATACCAATTAAGGCCACGTAACCAGTTGCAGAAACGAGGATTATAAAGTAATATGAATGCCCATTGTAAATTTACTAATGCGTTTGCGATTGTACGAGGGATAGTTATATCATGTTAGGCGTATTTACAACCTTGTTATTGTTTCATGTGAACATGAGATATTATTTGTGTCAAGTTGACAAGGGGTGGATTGTAGTGGCTATTCCTGGTTGTCAACTTGACAATATTTGGAATGAACTACAATCCGGAATTGGAAGGCTCACCAGTGACCCTTATCTGGAGGCTTGGAGATCCTTATCTGGATCTTGGTTTGAAGATCTTGAGCCATAGTGGCTATGGATTCCAGAAGATTGAATCTCCGAGTTAAGGAACACACCTTTAATCTGGGCTATGCCTTTCATCTGGGATTAAAGGTGTGGTGGAACACACCTTTAATCTGGGCTACACCTTTTGCTGGAGACAATATAAGGACATTGGAAGAAGGGAGTCTAGCTCTTGCTCCTGCTCCTTCGCCTGCTTGCTGCGTGAGACTGAGTAACTGCTAGATCCTTGGACTTCCATTCACAGCTGCGACTGAACAATTGTTGGGAATTGGGCTGCCGACTGTAAGTCATCAATAAATTCCTTTACTAACTAGAGACTATCTGTAAGTTCTGTGACTCTAGAGAACCCTGACTAATACACCGTCTTAAAACCAAAGCACTATGAGGCAGTGTTGGAGGCATGGTGGAGTTCCAGGATAGCCTCAGCCATCCAGGTAGACACTGTCACCCAAACCAAAACACCTAAAATAAATACATATTAGAAAAGAAAATGGCTTCTAAGTCTGCTCTAAGCATCACATGGTGTACTGGCTGGTTTTTTTGTGTCAACTTGACACAGGCTGAAGTTATCACAGAGAAAGGAGCTTCAGTTGGGGGAAGTGCCTCCTTGAGATCCAGCTGTAAGGCATTTTCTCAATTAGTGATCAAGGGGGAAAGGCCCCTTGTGGGTGGGACCATCTCTGGACTGGTAGTCTTGGTTCTATAAGAAAGTAAGCTGAGCAAGCCAGGGGAAGCAAGCCAGTAAGTAACATCCCTCCATGGCCTCTGCATCAGCTCCTGCTTCCTGACCTGCTTGAGTTCCAGTCCTGACTTCCTTGGTGATGAACAGCATGGAAGTGTAAGCTAAATAAACCCTTTCCTCCCCAACTTGCTTCATGGTCATGATGTTTGTGCAGGAATAGAAACCCTGACTAAGACAAATTGGTACCAGGAGTGGGGTATTCCTGTGACAACCTGGCCATGTTTTGGGGAGGACTGTGGAAGGACTTTGGAACTTTGGGCTTGAAGATCCATTCGGTGTTAAGAACTCTGTCAAATGTTGTGGTAGGAGCTTGGAAGATAGTGTTGAGAACAGTGCAGAAGATGGAGGTCTGGCTTGTGAAATTTCAGAGGGAAAATTAAAGACTCTTTTCAGGGCCATTGTTGTTTTGATTGTGAAGATTCTGTAGTTCTGGTTAGCTGGGGCTGAAGAATCAGCTGTGATTAACAAGATGCCAGACTACTAAAGCAAAAACTTTGCATTACTGGGGTTAGCTGGAGCTAAGAAATTAGCAGTGATTAAGAAGAGACCAGTATCATTGAGGTGACATCTTCTGGGAAATGTTTTCTAAAAGCACAGAGGCTGTGTTCCAGAGATAGATAGCCAAGGTTATACCTTGTGTTGTGGCTGGACTTGGTAATGTGTAAGAGTTACCCAGGTGGTACTGGTTTTGAAGGCATGAAGGGGTCATGCAGAGCAGCTGAGGTTCGGCACTGTAAGAGGCCATGGAAGGCCATAGGTGAAGGTGCAGCCTCAGTTGCAATTGATGGCCCAGGACTGAAGGGGTCATGCAGTGTTTCGGAGATGCCAGGACCATGAGATGTCCACCAAGAACAGCAGCAGCAGTGGACTACAGGCAGCTGGAGCATAGAAGACAACGTGTGTGCTACAAAGGGCATGGCTGGAGAAGTGACCCAAGCCCTTAGAGGAGCCCAGAAGACTGTGAGTTGGATCCCAGACATTGGACAGTTGGAGTTTAATTTTTGCTTTTGATTATGACTGTGCCCTGATATTTTTCCCTCTTGAAGGAAGAAAATATTTTAGTGGATCCCACAGTTAAGAGACTTTTAATTATAAAAAGACTTCGGATTTTTAAAAGATATTGGATATTTTTAAAGGATTGGACTTTTAATATGTAAAGACTGTGGGATGTTTAAAGTTATTTAGACCTTGGGGATGAATAAGAACTAAGGGTTGAGGCTTACTAGTGATGTGTTTGTGTGTCAAGTTGACAAGGGGTCAATTGTACTGGCTAATTTTGGGTGTCAACTTGACACAGCTGGCGTTATCACAGAGAAAGGAGCTTCAGTTGAGGAAATGCCTCCACAAGATCCAGCTGTAAGGCATTTTCTCAATTAGTGATCAAGGGGGAAAGGCCCCTTGTGGGTGGGACCATCTCTGGGCTGGTAGTCTTGGTTCTATAAGAAAGTAAGCTGAGCAAGCCAGGGGAAGCAAGCAAGTAAGTAACATCCCTCCATGGCCTCTGCATCAGCTCCTGCTTCCTGACCTGCTTGAGTTCCAGTCCTGACTTCCTTGGTGATGAACAGCAATGTGGAAATGTAAGCTGAATAAACCCTTTCCTCCACAACTTGCTTCTTGGTCATGATGTTTGTGCAGGAATAGAAACCCTGACTAAGACACATGGTCATGCCTACATTCTCAGCAGGTGGGCCTCCAGAAGAGCTCTGTTCCTAACACACTGAGTGGCTCTCCATACAACTGTAAGCACCTGCACTACACACACACACACACACACACACACACACACACACACTCATGAAAATAAAACCTTTACAAACTTTTAAAGTTATCCGTACAGATGTCATGCTCGAGTGAGTGGAGGGGCTGTCCCTTGAGGCTTGCCTTGGCCACTGACTATCGGGTAGCCAGGCAATGGAGTCCCCAACCCAAAGCACTCTTCTGGGTGGTGACAAGCAGACCACAAGAAGGCTAGCAAAACAGTAACGACCCCTACACAAAGTAACGACTAGGTCTGACTCAGGCTGAGTGAGTTGCCAGGCAAGGAGCCAGAGGCGGGGATGCATTGGGAGCTGCTGATTACAGTAACTGTGTCATACCCCCCAGCACACACGTGTTATAAAAGCGTTAACAATGTGCTTGAGAGCACATGAAACCTTCCCGATGTGTCAGGGATTTTTAGGAGCTGATAGAAGAGTGGAAAGGGGCCTGGAGAAATGGCCCGGGGGCTAGTGCTTGCTGTTCTTGCAGAGAACCCAGGCTGTTTCCAGCATCCACATGAGGCAGTTCTCCACGGTTGTAATTCCAGTGTCAGGGGATCCAGGGTCCTCTTTGGGGCTCCCTGGGCATCAGCGTGCACCACTGCACATACATGAATGGATGCAGGCACACGTAATACACATTAAAAACATAACCAAAAGTGGAGAGGTTTTCTAAGCAGAAGAACCTGTGTAGGGCTGGCGAGATGGCTCAGTGGTTAAGAGCATTGACTGCTCTTCGGAAGGTCCTGAGTTCAAATCCCAGCATCCACCGGTAATGAGGTCTGACACCCTCTTCTGGTGTGTCTGAAGACAGCAACAGTGTACTTATGTATAATAATAAATAAATCTTTGGTCCTGAACAAGCAGAGCCGGCTGGAGCAAGCAGAGGTCCTAAATACAATTTCCAACAACCACAGGAAAACTCACAACCATCTGTACAGCTACAGCGGACCCATATACATAAAATACATAAATCTTTAAAAAACAAAAAGCAAAACCTGTGTAAGCCGATGGGAGTATTTGTCCTCGGAACTGGGGATGCTGAGTGGCCAGAGCCCAGTGTCCTTGATGCCTTTTAGGAGGGGAAGGATGATGGGGTCACAATGTGAAGAACACCGAGTGTCCTCCTTCCAATGAGGCAGATGTGAGTATTCAAAACCAAGTCCATTCACGATAATGATTGCACAGCACGTACAGTTTTCTGGGTCAAACACCATCTAGCCCCAAGCTTTACCTGTCATACTTTAGAAATGGAATCTTGTTCAGGGCAGGGATGGGGTCACTCTCTGTTGTGCAAGACTCTTTGGGTAGGGGTTGGGGGTTACACAGTGCCTAGGAAGTGGG
The DNA here is from genome assembly GCF_000001635.26 of Mus musculus. Lineage (NCBI taxonomy): Eukaryota > Metazoa > Chordata > Mammalia > Rodentia > Muridae > Mus > Mus musculus. The sequence continues at coordinate 62,729,945 of NC_000076.6, read as the reverse complement.
GAGGGAGAAAGAACCTGGTACTTTTCCTGCGACCTGATGCCATGTGGTACTGATGCTGGGGGCTCCTCCCCCATCTCTGTTAAACTCAAGCTCTAAGGCAGCAATGGTTTACAGTAGTCTGCAGTGACCCTTGTTGAATCGCCTCAGCCTCGGGGACCGGCTTGGGGAGGTGCAGTCGACTAGACTCAGGCAAGTGGCTGCTATGTAAGGCACGCATGCGCATGTATCACTCCTCAATTCAATTCAAGCCATTAGCCTCCCGTTCTCTCCTCTCTGGGATGAGATAGCTTCACCTTCTTCACTGGTCTGAACTCCCAAAGCTCTTGACACCGGTCCCCAGAATGACAGATGTTATTTTGTTTTCGTTTGAGAAAAGAGACCGGGTCTCACAGGGCTGAGTCTGCTGTGGCTGTGGCGCACACCTTTAATCCCAGCTCCCGGGAGACAGAGGCAGCAGATCTCGAGTTCGAGGCCAACCTGGTCTACAGAGTGAGTTTCAGGACAGCCAGGGCTACACAGAGAAACCCTGTCCCGAAAAAACAAAACCAAACAAAAACAAAAACAAACAAACAAACAAAAGCCACGGGGTCCCATGTAGTCCAGGTTGGCAGGCAAATGAGACACAGAGAGGCTCCCTTCCCTAGAATACTGCTGTTTGTGGAAGGAACCTGGAGAAGTTCCAGCCTTGAGTCTTAGTTTCCCCATAAAATGTATTTTCCATCTTCCAGGTTCTTCATTGTCGGCTAACCAGTTGAATAATTTTTCTTTGTTGTTGTTTGTTTTGTTTTGTTTTGCTTTTGTTGCTTTTTGAAACAATTTTTCATGCCTTCAAACTAACTTACCATGTAACCAAGGATGAACCTTGACTTTTGACCCCCTGACCTTCTTGTTTCTACCTCCTACTAGTTAGGATTCCAGGCCTGCTCACCTATACTGGTTTACACAGTAATGGAGCTTGCCCACAGGGTTTGTGGACAGGAGGCAGGCACACTACCATTTGAGCTGGATCTCCCCCCCACTTATCTCTTTTATATTTGCTTTTATTATTTTAATTATGTGTACGAATGCGTCTCTGTGTGTAGGTTGCGTGAGCACAGATAAATAGCAGGTGTTGGGAACACTTCATCACTGTCTATAATCTCTGTCCTCAGAGACAATCTGCCTAAACTTGTTGAGACTTTGTTTATCTGTGAGAGAGATGGTTGGATAATACTACTCCTATCAGAGGGTTAATTTTACAGAAAAAATTACATCGCTGGTTTTAAAGAAAAAATAACATGGTTCTAAGCACAAAGGAAACTGAACTCGAATTGGTCACCATCCTGATTACAGGGAAGAAACCTTAGGTGAGGTTGCGGTGTGGGGATTTCAAGCCCAGGAGAATCTTGGGCTGGGCATGGTGGCCTTTATTCTCAGCATTTAGGAGCAGGGACAGAGAGAGAAAGCCAGATCTCTATGAATTCCAAGCTAGCCTGGTCTATGTAGTGGCTTGCAGGCCAACCAAGGCTACATGGTGAAGACCTCTCCACACACACACTGAAAAGAAAATTCTAGTTTTCCAAGAATCAGTTACACAGGAGCAAGACTTGGGTCCAGCAGGCAAATGGCTTGATAAGAGTCAGAGGAGAAATTGTTCTGTGTGAGACAGCTCAGACTGGGAACTGGCATTTCTTCTCTCTGCAGGATCTATCCATCCACCTCAGAATTCAGATGGGGAACACTTAATGTCAACTTCAAATGTTTATTTGAATTGAAGGTTAAGTCATTTACCTACAGAAGCCTGACTCAGTAGTTGTTTGGTTCCATTTCATACCCCCCATGTGACTGAGACATTCTCCCTCCTCCTCCTCCTCCTCCTCCTCCTCTCCCTCTTTCTCTTCTTCCTCCTCCCTCTGTTCCTCCTCCTCCTGTTTTTTTTTTTTTTTTTGGTTTTTTTCTTTTTTTTTCGAGACAGGGTTTCTCTTTATAGCCCTGGCTGTCCTGGAACTCACTCTGTAGACCAGGCTGGCCTCGAACTCAGAAATTCGCCTGCCTCTGCCTCCCGAGTGCTGGGATTAAAGGCGTGCACCACCACGCCCGGCCCTCCTCCTCCTGTTGCTCTTCCCCCTCCTCCTGCTCCTCCTCTACAAATCAAATGCCTCTGTTTTCACTCCGTCCCTAGCAAGTGAGAAATGGCAGTGACCTTGACAATAAGCTCTGTGCCTTTGTCCCATCGAGAAGCCAGAATTTCAATGCACCTATGAGTCTTTTCCCAGCATGGAAGGTGGCGAGCCACCAGCACCAGACAAGGTTGCCTGACCCTTGCTTGGTCTGGAGCTAAACTCTCTGTTTGCCTGAGTAAAGGTGGGATACTTTTTAACCTAACTAATTATAGTTTTTGTCATTTGAGGAAAAAAACCCAAAGTTTAAAATACAGGATTATGGCTGGGCTGGAGAGATGGCTCAGTTGGTAAAAGCAAAAGGGCCGAGTTTAAATCGTCAAAACCCATATAAATTGAGGCAGGATAGTACATAAGATATAGTATGTGTATAATCTCTAATGTCTGTAATCCCAGTGGTGCTATGGTGAGGCAGGGGGTGGGGGCAGGAGACTTCCTGGAAGCTCTTAGGTCGGTACCATGGTACACACACATACACACCCCAGCACTTAGGCATGGCCATTCACAGGCAGGCAGGGTGGCACACATGCATGCTATTGATACAATTGTCTCCAAGATGCTTGGGGACAGATAGCCCATTTTTTTCAGATGCTGGCACACTTGGATCTACTTGAGGAGCCAAGTTGGAGATGGGTCCCACACAATTCACTCAACTCATAGCCACCCCTTTTACACACATCCTGAAGTCAAGTGTGATGTTTTTTGCGTGTGAAACCACAGTAGTACTTAAAAAAAAATTCTTAGAGCATCTGGGATTTGGGGATTAGAGATATCAATCTACAATAGTTAATTTAACAGAGAGTTGTGAAACTGGGCTATTGTTATTAATAACATCTGTGATTGATGGATAGGGGTATGGATTATCTCATTATGGTAGTTATAAAGGTGGTGTAGTTAAAAATAAAAACGGTTGCACAAGCAAGAGGAACATGAGTTTGAGACCAGCCTGGGAGACATATGTTGACCCTGTCTCTCTCTGTGCCCACCCCTGATTATTATATCGATATTATGGATGGTAAGTCTGAAATGACCCCTCAGGTCTTGCCGAAGCACCTTGCTCTTTATAGTATTGAGTTCATAGTTAAGTCTAATGTCTATCCTGCCCGGTTTCCTTATTCCAATAGATCTTTATCCTCAGGGACCCAGGGCCTCAATTCCGGCCCAGCCTGTTTGTCCTTATCGCTCTGCGACGCCGGCCATAGTCTGCAGGGGCAGATCTCGGCCTTTCCTTTGGGGTTCTTGGGGCATGATCGAGTGCAGCGTCAGAATCCCCAGGCCCTAACCAGGGTGGGGCCCCAGGCTTTTGCTACCGCCTCTCGCTCGCTAACCCTGCTTTCCTCAAAATTCTCAAAAGAAGGGGATACACTAGGGGAGGAGACAGACCCTGGAACTTCAGAAAACCATGGATGAGAGGGTCCTCAGAGTCCTCTGCTGCGAGATGAGGAACCTGGCCAGGTCCAAACCCAGAGACGCCAGAGAACTAGCCTGAGAGGTCAGGAACGGAGCAGAGGCTCAAACCTGGGTCACCTCCCACGCGCGACCTGGGTCCTCCGGGCACTGCGGGTGGGCGATGCCACCGGCTCTTCTGGTTGCTGTGGGAACCGGGAGTGACAGCGACGCCCTAGAAAGCCCCGCCCCACCCCGGCCCCGCCCCCCTCAGAGGGCTCCCGGGGCAGCCGAGGTGGGCTCAGTGATCTCGAGTCCCGCGAGCGGGCGGCATGGCGCGGCCCGTGCAGCTGGCACCGGGTTCGCTGGCGTTGGTGCTGAGCCCGCGGGAGGCCGGGCAGGCGGCGGGGGAGCCGGGCGGTCGCGCGCTCTTCCGCGCCTTCCGCCGCGCCAACGCGCGCTGCTTCTGGAACGCACGGCTGGCGCGCGCCGCCTCGCGGCTGGCCTTTCTCGGCTGGCTGCGGCGCGGGGTGCTGCTGGTGCGCGCGCCCCAGCCCTGTGTGCAGGTGCTGCGGGATGCGTGGCGTCGCCGAGCCCTGCGGCCGCCCCGAGGCTTCCGCATCACCGCGGTGGGTGAGTGTGGGGCGGAGGTCGCCAGCGCCCGGGGTCATAGCAACAGGTCCCGGGAGCGCGCGGGTTCCTGGTGTTAGGGGAGGGGGCACTTTAGGAAAAGTGAGGCTCGGGTCCGAAAGAGGATCCGATTGCTCCTTCCTTCCTTCCTTCCTTCCTTCCTTCCTTCCTTCCTTCCTTCTTAGCTTCCCTTTCTTTTTCCTTCCGTCTTTCCTTTCCTTTTTCCTATCTTTTCCTTCCCTTTCCTTTTTCCGTCCGTCTTTCCTTTTCTTTTCTTTCTCCATTCCTTTCCCTTCCCCTTTCCTTAACTTTGCCATCCTTTCCTTTTTCCTTTCCTTTTTTTCCCCTTTTCTTTCCCTCCCCTCCCCTCCCCTCAGCTCCCCTCCCCTCAACTCCCCTTCCCTTCCCAGTACCTGGTGTTCCTGTCCTGCTTGTCTTGGATGGAGGAGTGGTCTTAGGTCGCTCAACTTTCAGAAGTTTTTTGGGGGGGGGGCGGGATCGTCCTTAACTGGTGGGGAAAAGAAACAGATGGTGCTGTAGACACATCACACATCATTCACCAAACAGAGAAAGTTCCACCTCCCAGTCTTTTCGGACTAACCCATTTGTTTCTCGGTTGAGAAACTGAACCGCTGCACCAGTGGGGTGGTTACTGACACAGGCCACTAACCTCTGGCAACTGTGTCAGCTCCCAGTAACAGCTGGTTCTGTCCTCATTCTGTCTGTGGGGGCTGTGGGACCATTCGATGGTTTGGTGGTGACAAGAAGCCAGTTGTTTCAAGGAACCTCTCCATCATAGTCTGGTTCTCCTCCTCCTCCTCCTCCTCCTCCTCCTCCTCCTCCTCCTCCTCCTCCTCCTCCTCCTCCTCCTTCCCCCATCCCCAGAGAAGCACCAGCAAAACAAATTTGTTTTACTCCCTGGGGTAAGGGTCAGGGCAACGGGAGACACCTGATGCTGTGTGTGGTCTTGTCCAGGAATAGTGACCTCCTCTGGCCTGAACCTGGGAAGGCCTCTAAACTTCATGCCATCTGCAACCACCCACCCCCAGCCTGTCCCCATATTTCTTTGATTAAGAAGAGAGATGGAGCCCGGCATGGTGGCGCACACCTTTTATCCCGGCACTTGGGAGGCAGAGGCAGGCAGATTTCTGAGTTTGAGGCCAGCCTGGTTTACAAAGTGAGTTCCAGGACAGCCAGGGCTATACAGAGAAACCCTGTCTCAAAAAACAAACAAAACAAAACAAAACAAAAAACAACAAAGAAACAAACAAACAAAAAACAAGAAGAGAGATGGTTGCCAGACTACATAGATAGGGTCTCATCTCCTTTCCCATGCAGGAATGTCAAAAGAATGGTTTCCGGGTTCTGAAACAGGGAGCCAGGTACCCAAAGTTGGAATCTTCTGCAGACAGGCTGGATTTTGAAAAAAGGGGCTTTCAGTTGCGTCCTGGGCTTCTCTGGTTTGAATTAGTGGTTACATTCTCCTGTCTCCTGACTCCTTCCAAAGGGTGAGTATACTGTGTACTGCAGAGAGGGAATTGGATGCAGTGTGTGTGTGTGTGTGTGTGTGTGTGTGTGTGTGTGTGTGTGTGGTGTCTAGACCCCAGGGCTGAAGTAAGAGAGGCTTTATGTAACATCTGAGGCAGCCATTGTAGCCCAGGGAGCCGTGGTGTATGCTGGTTGTAGGCATAGAAAGGTGAGCTGGCTATTAATCCTTTCTATCATTGCTACACCTGAGCAGTGCCCACGGACACAAAAAGATTTGGCAAAAATCCTCTATGTTTATTTATATCTGGGTGTGCGTGCCTTGATACATATTCAGCAGTTGACTGACAGCTCTTTGGAGTCTGTTCTCTCCTTCCACCGTGTAGAGCTCAGGAATTGAACTCAGGTTTTAGTAACAAGAGAAAAACATAACAGGTTTATTTTAAAATTTTAAACATAATTTAAAGGTTTTTTTTTTTTTAAAAAAAAAGAATAAATGTTTATGTGGTGTGGGAGGGGCACACGTGTGCTCTGATGTGTGTATGAGAATCCAGGGGACAGCTTAGAGGGGGTCAGGTCTCTCCTTTCTCCATGTGGGTCCTGGGGATTGAACTCAGGTAACCAAGCTTGGTAGCAGGCATCTCTATGCACCGAGCTGTCTCACCGGCTCTCTTTATGTGATGTGGGAACCTTTGGAAATGATCCAAGGGCTCAGAAGAAATTGCCTGTTTCTATGTCCATCTTTGGTAAAGGATGGATGGCCAAGAAGAAATTGACGAAGATAGACCTACATGATCACATTCTTCTTTTGACTCTGTGTAGCGTCTTCCTTCTGCTGAGGCAGGATCTCTCTGGAGTGGGGATGTTTCTTCAGTGGATATATTTTTAAGATGTATTATTTTATATGTGTGTGAGCCTGAGTGTGTGCTAACGCGTCTTGTGCATGCCGATACCCACCGAGGCCAGAAGAGGAGTCAGATGCCCCGGAACTGGAGTTACAGCTGGTAGTGGGCCGCCATGTGGGTGTGAGGACTGAAACCTGGATCCTCTGAAAGAGTAGCTGGTGCTCTTAGTCACTGAGACATACATTTATTTATTTATTTATTTATTTATTTATTTATTTATTTGAGGTAGGGTCTAATGCCGCCCAAGCTGGCCTCAGGTTGCCTGTGTAGCCAAGGTTGCCTTGAACAGGTCTTCCTTCATCTACCTCCTATGCCTTATTTCTGGGAGTTGAACCCAGGGCTTCATGTGTGCCAGTCAGTCACCCTGCCAATGCAGCCACAGTGTCAGCCTGGGGAAGAGCTGTCTGAGCTAGGGAAGGATGCCGGATGCCCATGGGGTGGTTAGGGATGCTTTTGTTTTGATTAGGATCGCTAATTACCATCTAGCTTGATGATGTCAGAGTCACAGGAACAAAGAGTCTGAGTCCGCAGGCAAAGGCTCCTGGACTGCCTCTGAGTCTCAGAAGGTGATGACAGTAGGAGAAGGTACTTTCCATCAAAGGAGATGAAGTTTCAGTCTGTGCTCCCATCTCTGGCAGCAGCGGGCTTCCAGAAGCCAAAAACAGGCTCCTGGGGACCCACAGGAAGAGCTGCTGGGGACAGGCAGGCACACGTCTTGACCCTCAGAGTAAAAATACTAAAAAGGAACACAGAGGTCAGTTTGGTCTCTGCTGTTGGTTTGGATTTTTTGGAAGGCTTGTACATTTTTGCATAAAAGGCATGTGGGCACAAGAAGTGTGGAAAGCCATCTTCTTCAACCCAGCTGTGCTTCCAGGACCCTTTTTAGGCTATTGGAGCTTGCAGGGATCTCTCAAACCCTGAGGGAAAAACTGGTATGGAGGGAGTTATCCTCTACTACCTGGTGAGAGTTCATCACCAGCCTGGGCTGTGTAAGACTTTGGAAAACCAAGTGCCACTGAGGTCGTTCAGCAGGGCATGGCATTTGCTCCACGAGCCTGGGGACTTGAATTTGATCCCTGAAACCTCTGTAAAGGGGGAGGGGGAGAACAGGTTTCGGGGTGCGCGCCTCTGGCCTCCGCACATGCCCTGTGGCACGGGCACCCACCTCAACACAGTAATCATAAAATGGGCAATCAGGACAAACAGGAAGACGGAGCACTCACTGTAAGCCTGTAGTAAGAAGGGATTTGGGTCCAGGGCGCAGCTGAACTGGGGAGACACAGAGGCTGTGTTCCCTCCGAGGCTGGTGCACTTTCTTTCCCTCTTTGCTTGGAGATCATTTTTCTCACTCAAAGGAAGCTAAGGTGGGGACAGCAGAGTATTTCCCGGAGAATGGGGCACTGAAACTTCAGCCAGGGGACCGCAGGTGGCTGCTCTTTCAGTGCCTAGGGCCTCAAGTGCTTTGTTAGGGGCCGGGTCGTTTGCTTTTAGTAGCAAATTGCATTAACTCACGAAAAGGGGAATCCTAGAAGCTGTTTGGAGACAGCTGGTTTGCTTTCCCAGCGGAGCTACCAGAGGTGGGGGGCAGGGACATGGCCTTTTGTTTGGACAGCTCCGAACAAAAGGCCACAGGTAAGCCTGGCAAACAGTGGGTGTCCCTAGTCCAGATCTGCTCTCACTCTTAGCAGGTCTTGGAAGCTTTGTTCTCTCTCTTCTCTCTCCCCTCTCTGTGATCTCTCACTGAACCTGGAGTTTACCAAGAGCTAGACTGGCTTACCAGTGGACCCCAGGATCCTTGCTCCACCCACACCCAAAGCTGAAGGTCCAGGAATACGCCCTCACAGCCCTCACGTGCGCATGTGTTCTTGACAGAACCATCTCAGCCCCAGCATCTTCTCACATTGCGTGAAGATGTCCTGAATGGCTATTCTTCTTCTTCTTTTTTTCTATTAATTTATGTGTATGGGTTCCTCCCCCCAAATGTGTGCATGTGTACCATGTGCGTTCGAAGTACCTGTGGACATCAAATGACAGCAACGGGTCCCCTGAAACTGAGTTAGGATGGTTGCAAGCTACCCTGGGAATCCAACTCTAGTCCTCTTCGAGAGCAACAAGTGCTCTAGGCCATCTCTCCAGCCCCTGATGGCTTTTTAAAAATGTGTGTGTGTGTGTGTGTGTGTGTGTGTGTGTGTGTGTGTGTGTGTGTTTGTATTTTTGAGACAGAATCTCGCTATGTAGTCCTATCCAGGAACTTGCTACATAGACCCGACAGGCCGACATAAATCCTTCTGCTTCACCTCCTGGAATCTGGAACCAAAGGCATGTGTCAGCACCCCATGGCTATTTTTTTTTTTTAAAGATTTATTTTATTATTATGTGTAAGTACACTGTAGCTGTCTTCAGACACACCAGAAGAGGGAGTCAGATCTTGTTACGGATGGTTGTGAGCCACCATGTGGTTGCTGGGATTTGAACTCTGGACCTTCGGAAGAGCAGTCGGGTGCTCTTACCCACTGAGCTATCTCACCAGCCCCGCCCCATGGCTATTTTTAAGTACAACCTTCGTGAAACAGAAGACATGGCTCACTGAGTAAAGTACTTGTTGCACAAACCCAAGGACCTGAATTTGGATCCTCGTCATCCATATAAAAAGCCAGCCGTGTTGGTGTGGACCTGTGATCCCAGCACTGAGGGTAGGTAGAGGTAGGCAGGTCCCTCGGTTTGTTGGTCAGCCAGCAGTGAGAGAACCTGTGTTGATAGATAGATAGATAGATAGATAGATAGATAGATAGATAGATAGATAGATAGATAGATAACCTGGGCCAGGTGGGGTGGCACACGCCTTTAATCCCAGCACTTGGGAGGCAGAGGCAGGCAGATTTCTGAGTTCGAGGCCAGCCTGGTCTACAAGAGTGAGTTCCAGGACACAAAGGGCTACACAGAGAAACCCTGTCTCAAAAAACAAAACAAACAAACAAAACAACAACAACCAACAAATTAAACTAATTCTAGCACTCAAAAGGCAGAAACAGAAGGATCAGGAGTTCCAAGACCACACTCAGCCACATAGGGAGATGGAAGCCAGTCTGGGCTATGGAAGGCCTTGTTTCAGAATAGAAAGAAAGGGGGTGGGGGGGAAAGGAATGAAGGAAAGAGATTGGTTTAATTCCTGTCTTTTCTCTTTTTATTTGAGTTGATTTAACATCTAATGTTTTGAGTTTGGGAACTGAATTTGCTGGGCAAGTTCTAAGTCACAAAGTTAGGTTCTTCCTGCAGGGCTACAGTTTCAAAACACAAAACAGTAATAACAAAATGTTCCTGGGGGCAGGGTGGGGTGGGGCCGTGTAGCTTAGGAGGTGAAGTGTTTGTGTCACATGCAGGCAGCTCGGGTTTGATCCTCCTTACTGTGTAAACTGCCTGTGGTAGCACAGGCTCCGTTATAACCCCAGCCCTAGGGAGGTCAGGAGGTGGAGAGTGGATTTTGAAGTAGTTTGTGTAAGTCACACATAGTGAGTTCAAGGCCTGAGCTACATGAGACCCTCTCAGAAAACCATAGATAGATAGATAGATAGATAGATAGATAGATAGATAGATAGATAGATGGATGGATGGATGGATGGATGGATGGATGGATGGATGGATAAATGGAAGGATGGATGGATTGATCAATAGATGGATGGATAGATAGATAAGTAGATAAATAGATAATAAAATAAGCATGTCATGGCTGGCGAGATGGCTCAGCAGTTAAGAGCACTGACTGCTCTTCCAAATGTCTTGAGTTCAAATTCTAACAACCACATGGTGGCTCACAACCATCCCTAATGAGATCTGACACCTTCTTCTGATGGCGTCTGAGGACAGCTACAGTGTACTTACATATAATAAATAAACAAATTTTTAAAAATCCCAACAAAATAAAATAAACATGTTACTCTGTTGGTGAGAAATGTCTAGCTATGGCTAGAGAGACTGATGTCTGACCACCACTGTGGTAGCTAGCCCTCTTTCTGGATGGATGTCATTGTCAGCTTGGTTATTTTTCTAGCCTGGTGAATGCTTGGGTCTCTCACCTCATCCTCAGCCCTCCTCTGGGGTCAAGATCTTTCCCTCCCTGGGAGGTTGTCAGAGTCACGCTGGCCTTTGGGGCTTTTTCCTCCTGGGGCATTAAACAAAACCAGCTGCTCTTAGCTACCTCCTCCCCAGCCCCGTCTTAGGCCACGTTTTTTTTTTGTTTTTGTTTTTTCTAAGTTAATTTACTGGGTGTTTGTTTGCCTGTGTGTTCTGCTTTGTTGTTTATTCTGCTCAGAGGCACCTGCAGGCTTCCCAATGGGGTGTCACATGCATGTGGTCATCAGACTACGAGAGCTGGATAAAATATCTGGTACTGAACAGTGTCCATCAAAATCCCATGCTAGCGAAGAACATGAGACTCAGTGTTCTCCACCATGGTGACTAGAACAGCCAGCGTTCTCAGAGAGGGAGAAGGAAGCTGCTTGCCAAAGAGCATTTGCAATATTCAGATCATTTGATGATAGCCTTAAAAGGAAAGATTATTATTTCATGTGTATGGGTGCTTTGTCTGCTTGTATGTCTGTGCACCTCCACCTGTGCACTTGCTGTCTGCAGAGGCCAGAAGAAGGCGTTAGATCTTTTGAAACTTTAGTTACAGACCATTGTGAGCCCTTGGGAAGAGCAAGCAGCCAGTGCTCTTAACTGCTGAGCCACCACTCAAGCCCTGATAATTACTCTCTTTTGAAAATGTTTGCCGGGCATGGTGGCACATGCCTTTAATCCCAGCACTTGGGAGGCAGAGGCAGGCAGATTTCTGAGTTCCAGGCCAGTCTGGTCTACAGAGTGAGTTCCAGGACAGCCAGGAAACCCTGCCTCAAAACAAAACAAAACAAAAGAAAAAAAAGAAAATGTTTTCATTTGGGGGAGAATGTATGCAAAAGGGGAACTTTTTAGTGTGTCTTTTTTTTTTTCTTTTTTTCTTTCTTTTTTTTTTTTTTGGTTTTGGTTTTTTCGAGACAGGGTTTCCCTTTGTAGCCCTGGCTGTCCTGGAACTCACTCTGTGGACCAGGCTGGCCTGGAACTCAGAAATCTGCCTGCCTCTGCCTCCTGAGTGCTGGGATTAAAGGCGTGTGCCACCACTGCCCAGCTTTTTTGTGCATCTTGAGGCAGGGTCTCATATCGAGTAGGCTGGCCCAGTACTGTGAGCTGTATCTGAAGCGACCTTCACCGATCCTCTTGCCTCTGCCTCCCGAGAGCTGGGGTTACCCATAGGGTTTGCCCATAGGAGGTATAAGATCCTTTGTGTGATCAAAGTCACCCATTCATGGCTCATAGCATTTGCTTAGCAGTTCATTAAGCATCAGGGGAGGCTGGGCATGGTGGCACACTCCTTCAATCCCATTACTGGGGAGGCAGAAGCAAGCAGATCTCTGAGAGTTTGAGGTCAACTCCGTTTATATAGCAAGTTCCATGGCAACCAGGGTGTCATGAGCAATACACAACTTGGTATAAGGAAAGTTATATTTTATGATGCTGAGGGTCAGCACACCATGTTTACATTCCCAAGTTCCTAACTGAGTGAGGTCCTAAGCCTGTCTCCCCAAGGCTGCTGACCTGTGTAATGTATCTTAGCTGACGGTCAGGTCCAGTCTCTAACAGAAGTCTCTTGATTCAAGGGTCAGGATCCTGGGGGAGATTCCAGCTGCAGGGCAGAACAAGATGGTGTCTCTCCAGATGCACAGAGTAGAGCATTGCTCTTGGTCTCACCTCTTGGGCTGGAGAGATGGCTCAGCAGTTAAGAGCACTGACTGCTCTCCCAGAGGTCCTGACTTCAATTCCCAGCAGCCATGTGGTGGCTCACAACCATCTGTAATGGGATCCGATGCCCTCTTCTGGTGTATCTGAAGACAGCAACAGTGTACTCATATACATAAAATGAATAGATAATTCTTTTTAAAAAGAGAATTGTTAACAGTTTCACAGCAACTTGTAAATCCAGGCCATACCAGGAAAAGGAGAAAACAAATAACTGTTGGGGTACATACAGGAGTCGCCTCACAAAGCACACGTTCACTGATCTCAGTCAGACAGGGATAGTTTATTGAGCGTACACTCCAGGGCTGATTGATCAGGGTCACGGTTCAGATTCGGGAGCTGAACTGTGATGTCGACGTAAGATCTTACAGGGTTTTTAAGCCTGAGATCTACAAACATCTGTGCCAAGTTATTCCACCAATCAGGATTTAGGGATAGGGAACTCCTTTAGGAACGTGTTTTTGTTGTACACTTATCCTGTTCCTGTTGGCTGGGCTACTCAACTGTTTTGGGGGGAACTTGCCTTGTCTACCATTCATGTCTTTTTACCCATGTTCATGCCCTTTCTGCCAAATAGGATGTCAATTCCCAGGGAGGTCTTGGGAACTTAAACGCCTACTTACAATGGAAGCCTTATTCTAAATAGATGTAGGTGTCTCTCTTATGTTGGGGTCCATCCCAGGGACAGCTTATAAAGCCAAATACCATAAAAACTCATACACAGGTGCAGGAAGTGCTGCTGGGTGGTCGGTTTGGCTAACTATACAAAGCAGTTCTGACTTCTGTTGTGATTGGTGTCCAAGGGCACAGAACATGAAATACACAATCAACTTAGGCATGAGAAAGTTTCCTAGTAATACTAATAACAGCACAAGATGGCAGGCTAGCCAGATAACAGTTACCTAGGCCTTAATACAATCAGTATCCCAATGATGAATAGACAAATAAATGCAGGAAAATACATCTCAGGCACTAAAATATACTATTATTAAGTAAAGTGGTCAAAACAATGTAGATCACAGGTCACGTGATCACTATGGCATATAGGTGTTTTCCCAAATGTTCATTTTCACCAGGTTTGGTATGCATCAAATTGAAAAACACATTCAGGATTAAAAGGTAATGCAATCGCTTTCAAACAGAAATGTAAAGGGGGCATAGCAGGGTCAGAGCTGTAGGCCTCAGCGCGAAGCCAATCATAGAAAAGCAGCATCCTAACATTGTTAGGTGTTTCTTCTTTTATTAATGAAAAGAACAACCAATAGTCCAGTAACCTTCACAATTAGCTCCCAGTGTTGTTTCTCAGTTTTGCACATGATAATGTTATAAAAAAAACCCAAATGATGGATATAATTAATATACCTGAGTCAAAAAGTGTCTCTGTTCAAAAGTTAGTGTGGAGATCTCGGACATGTTTGCCCGTCCTGAGAAATGAGATGTCGCTCTGGTCGCATTGTATATAGTCACACAGCCAGGGTCTGCAGAATAAAAAGTGGAGACCAAGGTATCTGTGGTGACATCATAAATGTCAGCTGTGGGTTGAAATCCTTCATGGAACATGCAATGAGGACTCCATTGCCAGGGTCTGTGGTTTTGGTTTGCAAAAACAGAAGGGGTCAGTTCTGCTACTTGGAGCTCATTGGACAGAGGGTGGGTGCCACAAGGGTGTTGGCCCCAAGTGAGATGGTGTGTTCCTTTGGGTAGTAGACATCCTCTGTATTAGTCCAAAGAGTCCATAAGAAAGAATCAGGGAGTATAACAGATCCACCCACAAGTTTCCTAGGCAACAGGTGTGTATGAGAAGCTGGGACTGCATTATATGTATAGACTAAGAATTTTAAATGTATTTTGCAGAATCTCTGCTCACACCAAGAGGTTTGCCTTGGATCCAGTAGAGTATTGTAGACTGCTGTTTCCATTCCAAATCCTTTAGGGAAGAGCCAGGCAGGCTTGTCTGTACTCTTCGAAAAGTGAATCTTGCTTGGATACATTCTTCTCTTTGTCTTTTCCTCTGAATGAGTTGTAGCAGATAATTTTGAGAGATCTGGCTGGCTACGGCTAGTCTCTTCAAGTTTTCAGCTCTTTGTTAGTGTCTGCCAGTGATTGCTTTAATAACTTTAGTCCCAGACAAAGGCCTGTAATCAGTTTGTGGGTAGTAGCTAGCCCATCCAGACAAGGTGTCTAATAGCCGGTTTGTTGTTCAGTAAGATTTCTGATGTCTGCCATATCTGCATTGATGTCCAAAAGAACAGAATTGGCCATGCCAGCTCCAAGTAAGGAGGAGACCAACGTGGCTCCTTCAATCACCAGTGGCAAAGGTTTTCTTGCCCCAAATCTATTTCCTGAAGTGTAAGAGAAGACTGATGGTCTCCTAAATCCAGACTCAGGCAGAGGTATTGAGGTGGGAGCTGTGGTTTGAGGTTGAAGGTGAGTGAGATTGTCAGGATCCTCAGTATGATTGTGAGGCTTGCAGGTAGGCTAAGGTCAGGAGCCATCATGGACACTCATGGCGGGTTGACAAATGCTGCTTTGTAGTGGGCTGTGAAGAATTTGTTGTTCCTTGTCCCATTCTCTTCTGTCAGTGATGCATGGTGGCAGGCTGCCTTCTATGATTCCACGGGATTCCCACGTTATGGGACAGACATATATCCCATCCAATTGGAGTGCCTTATGCAGAGTTCCTGCATGCAATGGATTGAATATGGGATTGTGGGTCACAAAGTCTCCAGTGCCCCATTCCATGAGCTGTTGTAGTGGAAGAATCATGGAGTAGAAATAATAGGGAAGTCCTGGGTGTATGTTTCCAAGGTTCCAGTTTGGAGCGATCCACACATGAAACTTTCCACCAATAGAAGTCTCTGTGGTCTGCCTTGTGTATGTGGTTGGTACCTTGGCGCAGAGGAATCAGAGGATCTAGGGCAGCCTCTGGTTGCAAATTGTATCATGTCCACTCTGGGGCTGATGTAATCAGTTTGGTAGCCAGTGTGAGTCCAGGCTGGAATGTCAACAGACAGGAAAACAATGTCCCATATTCTGGGAGGAAACAAGTGTGTGATGTTCCTGGTGTCTCTATCCAGAGGAATTGGGAAGCCTATCATTTCATTTTGGAGCGTATGTGTGGTGTTGCAGCTCCAAAAATTCTCCCTCATTTGCAAGCAGATGTTGTTGTTGTTGTTGTTGTTGTTGTTGTTATTGTTGTTTTAAAGATGGGTTCCAGGGGCTGGAGAGATGGCTCAGAGGTTAAGCGCACTGTTTGCTCTTCCAGAGGTTCTGAGTTCAATTAGTTCAATTCCCAGTGAAGATATGGTGGCTCACAACTATCTGTAGTGAGATCTGGTGCCGTCTTCTGGCCTGCAGGCATACACGCAATACAGAACACTGTGTACATAATACATAATTAAATAAGATAATTCGTAGAGTTCATTGTTGCTTTGGTTTCCTAATTTTCCTTAAAGATGTGTCAGTAAATGTAGTTGTCAAGTTGTAAGTCTTCTGAGGGTGGTGTATGACAGAGGCTGGTAGGTCAGTTAGGGCGGTCCATTGTCTTTCCTACAATTTAGACTTGGTTTGTTGGTGGTGTGTTAAACCCTGCATAGTGGCGAAATACATAGTCATGAATTGCATCGTGGTGAAATTGCAGTGCATCGTGGCGAGGCAGTCTGAATGGATTTGCTCTTTGTGTGGAGAAGACTGTTATGGTGGTCGAGGCCTTGTGCAACAAGCATTGCCATGGTTATGTTTGTATATGGTGCATGGGTCGTGTTTGTATAAAATACGGCCGCCGTGTTTTGGTGTAATCTGAGCTCTGGAATGCCATGCAGGCACAGAGCATCCAGGGGTCCGCATGGGTTCTCCTCATGTGGTGGATGGAAAGGGTGGTGGCAGCCGGTCAGTCAAGCTCAATGGAAATCTGTAACGTTGTGTCCCCAGGGCTGTGGTGTGCAGCCAGCCATGACAGGTGGAAGTGAATCATTTTCTGCTTTCCATATCACGTGGTTATTTCATATGTCCTCGTTTCCATGGTAGGGTAGCTTAGGAAATTTGGCTACACACAAAACAGTCACCTTTGGCCTGTTCAGTTGTGGGAATAGCCCAGAAAGTGAGTTTAGGCATTTGATTCTGTATGAATTCCAAGAGAGAAAGTGCTTGCATGGTGTTCTTGACAGTGTCTGGGTCAAATCACGGCTTCACGTGGGTTGGTCATGGTTGTGGCTGATGTCTCCACAGTCTAGTAACCTGGCTCCTCATTCTGGCCCCGACCCGGGTAATCGTATGCATTGTCATATGCGATCCCAGGGGTTTTATTGCACTGGTAGGCAAACATAATCTGATATGGCAGATGGTTCATCTGCCACATATATGGGGCAAAGAATGCTGCGAGGGATTTTGTGTCTGCTGCTCTTTCACATTTAAATATGGAGTCTGGCATCTTACTCCGGGGCTGGCATCTCGCATCTTCATTGTAAGGTGGAAGAATAATCTAGGGATATTTCTCTCCAGTGCAAGTTGTAGATGACTGATGCTTCTGTGATATTTCTCTAAATCTGTGTCAAATGGCATTTCAGTGGGTTTCTTTCCTAAAATTGGTGTTTTCAGCTTCCCCTTGGTCATCGGTGACCATAACTCTCAAAATTGGTGCAAAATGGGCATCAGCCTTTCTCCATTAGCCCTAAATGCTGTACCAAACAATATTCCCAATAGCTTTGCAGAGGGCTTATTAAACAAGACCAAGTTCCTGGCATGTGTGAGGCTTAGGATGAATTGTTCATGGTCAGAATTCTGGTAGGAATCCATTTAAGGTGTTGTAGGGTGAGTCACAAATATCATATTTTACTTTTGGTTTATTTGTTGCTGTAGCTGTTGGTTCTATGGTTGTTTCATTCACTGGTGCTGTTGCTATGGATACATTTGTTAATGAAGGTGATGATGCTCCTGCTGCTGTGGCTACAGTTGTTGATGAAGGTGATAATGTTCTACTGCTATGGATACAGTTGTTGATGAAAATGATGACGCTCTGCTGCTGTGGATACGGTTGTCAATGAAGGTGACGATGTCTCCGATTGTTACAAACCTCAGTGGTGTTGGTGACAGTGAATTGAACAATAGTGCTGTCAAGGAGCCTGAGCTTGACTTTCTGGCTCATGTTAAATTTACAGAATTCAACAGAGTCCCAGGAACAATGCTCAAGGTACCTTGGGCCAGCAGATCAATACCGTGATGTTGTTCCATCTTGTGTTCTTCTTAATTGGCTTGTTAACATTTCTATGAGGCATGGGGTGTAATTTGTTGTGGCCCTGCTTTGTCATTTACTAGTTTCCTCTCTGTCTGCTCAGTTAGCACTGGTACTGGGTAAATTAATTCTAGGACTATTATTACAATCCTTATGAAAGTGCAAACCCAATGTATAGGGCCAGGTCCTAGGCACATTATGTTTCTTATAGATCATCTGATTTTCTAAGGTTTAGATATTCCTTTTTGTCTGTGGTCCAGATTGTATTCTGGGTGCCACAATTTCCGTCTCCTTTAAGTCTTGAGCATTTCTGTCCCTGTAAACACATTTAGAGGAACTTCTTCTGAATGGCCCAGAAATATCTTGTGGTTGATCTAGCTCTAAGTCTGATTTAATAGCTTCTTCTAAGGGAGAAGCTCTATTTAATTGTGGTCTGGTATTTAACTCATAGAATGTGATTTCAATAGCCTTTTCCAAGAGGCTACCTTTCAGTTGTAATAGCTTAATTTTAAGCAGTGCATTCCATCTCTATATATTGCCAGTGTCTTGGGGTTTCCATTGCTATGAAGAGACTCCATGACCAAGGCAACTCTTACAAAGGCAGACATTTAATTGGGACTGGCTTACAGGTTTAGAGATTTAGTCCATTATCGTTATAGCAGGAAGCATGACAGCATGCAGGCAGACATGGTGTTGGAGGAGCTGAGAGTTCTACATCTTGATTCGAAGGCAACCAGCAGAGCCTAGCATCCTCAGGCAGATAGGAGGAAGCTCTCTGCTGCAATGGGTGGAGCCTGAGCATAGGAGGAGACCTCTTAAGCACACCCCTCAGTGACATACTTCCTCCAACAAGGCCATGCCTCCTAATACTACCGATCCTTATGGGCCAAGCATATTCAAACCACCACACCAGCAGCAGTTGGGTTATAGCTTGGGACCACCTCTGGACTTTAGATCCTGCAAACTATGTTTCTTCACTTGACTCAATAATTATTGGGTAGCCATATCTGGCTATCCAATTCCAGAGTGTGTATATTGTTGCCAGCTGTTCTGGTCCATGGCTTTCTTTAGCTAATCCAAGCATCTATAAGGCTGCAGACATGTAGACCCCTGTGAGTATTCAGTGGTCCAATAAAATCTATTTGTAGTTTATAATCAAGTTGCCTAGGAGTCCTTGTTAACAGCTGGTACTCCATGTCTGAATCTAGTCTTAATGCTGGACAAAGGTCGTAATCTCTGATGGCCTGTGTCCAGGCCTGCCAGGACACTTTGAGGTTCCTTTTACCAAGCCATTGGAGCAAAGCATGTGTGCCTGTATGTCCCAGTGTTTGTGTAGTCCTAGCTTTCACTCCTTACTAATTATGCTAACATTCTCAGGCTTCTTAGTTTTCCAGCCTTAATTTTCCTTAAATTTCCTTGTTAATAGTTATTCACAGGGTTGCCCTGACTTAATTTGGTTTTCTATTTACTCTTGTATTTTAGTGTTACAGGTAAACTTTCAAGTGTAGCAACTGTGTGATCAATTATCCTTGCTAATTTATTCAGAATTAGCAAGTTTTAATATTCTAGTCTTGATTGCACATGATGGCAATTTGTTCGGCATTTCATTATTTTCGGATGTTTTTGTCTGTCTTGCCTGTGTGGATGTCTACACGGGCTATATACATTTTGATACCTTTGCTCAGTTTTACCATTTCCATCCATGCTTCCCCTGGCCAAATATTATTGCCATTTACCTGCCAGTTAGCGGTTTTCCAATTTGATGACCATGTAGCTCTTCTGTTGCATAGGCACCATGAATTGGAGACGACAGAGACTTCCCTTTTGTCTTCCTTAGCTGTTGTGCAGATTAGGCAATTCCTTCCTTGGTGACAGCCATTCCGTCTCCCGGTCTACAGGCTGCAGCTCTCCATTTAGTTTTGGTTCCATCAGTGGCTGATGAGCCATCAGTGGACCGAGCATTAGCCAAATGTACCCTTCCGTTGGTCCCCACAGTCCAGTAGGTGCCTCTTTTTGGGGGAAGGGGTGAGCGATTTAGGGATGGGGATTACAGGCAACTGAGCTATTTCCCCAGTTTGGGAAGGCACAGAGGAATTCACAGGTACCACAGCAGCGTAGGCTACTGCATCCTGGTCACAGAGGAATTCAGATAGGTACCATTTCCACTGTAATACCTCTCCGTCCATGGCTAAGCCTGTGGAGGACTCTGCCTTCGAGCAGATCCAGTCCATCATTGGACTTGGTGCCCTTATGACCATAGGGTGGCTGGCAATGACTGAGTGTAGGGTTCTGCATGTCTCATAAAAAGTGCAAATTTGTTTCTCAAAGAGAGAATATTTATTCTCCGCATATGGGAAAAGCTTGCCGTAGAATCCAGTAGGGAAACGTTTGTGGTCCTTTTGCCTTATGAAGAGTTCTGGTTCAGCACTGGTCAGGGTTGCATGCTCAGAGGTGACCTTACAGGCTGTCACTAAAGCTTCTCTGTGTTCTTGTGGCTATTGGAAATCAGCTGCCATCCCAATAACCTTATAGAGGGTTTCATGTGATCTGTAAATATGGTGTGTGATCCCTCCAGTGTACAAACATACCAATTAGGTGTTGCATCTGACCTTTGTCCCTGGGTTGGGGAATATTTAAAACCTTGTGCAGCTTGCCAGCTAGGACCTTGGATCCTTCACATGCCCATCACAACTGATGGGGAAAGCTGATAATAGTCTTAGAGTCTACTACCAGTCTCCAGATTGACAGTCCACAAGGTGTGGTGTACTGAAGACAATGTCTGATACGTCTGTAGTGCCAAGAAATTTTGGATTGTAATTCTTTTTTTTTTTTTTTTTTTTTTTTTTTTTGGTTTTTCGAGACAGGGTTTCTCTGTATAGCCCTGGCTGTCCTGGAACTCACTCTGTAGACCAGGCTGGCCTTGAACTCAGAAATCCACCTGCCTCTGCCTCCCAAGTGCTGGGATTAAAGGTGGATTGTAATTCCTAATCTTCAGAATATATCTTCTGGAGCTGGAAGATGGCTCAGCAGTTAAGAGCACTGACTGCTCTTCCAGAGGTCCTGAGTTCAATTCCCAGCAACCACATGGTGGCTCACAACCCCTCTGAAATAGGATCCGATGCCCTCTTCTGGGGTGTCTGAAGACAGCTACACTGTACTCACATACATAAAATAAATAAATCTTTTAAAAAAAGGAATATATCTTCTATATCTCCTGGCATTTGTGGAGAAAGCTGATTGATGTTGCTATAGTCTACTGCGAATCCCACTGACCATTTGGCATCTTTACTGCCAGACAAGACTATTGGAAGTTTGTGTGGGTTCAATAACATCTTCCTTCAGTAGTTTACAGGGTGAGTTATGGTTTCATCAGAGCCCTTGATAGGGTGTTGCTTAGTAAGTGGTCCCTTAATTTTGGGGAGTTCTATAGGAGGAATTTTAATGTTTAAGTTTTTTTTAATGTCATGCCATTGGGAGAATAATTTGGGTCTGACATCCATCCCGGCACACAATTAGGGGCAGGTGTAAATATTATGAGAACATTTAGAGATAAATTATAGACTAGCAATTGCTATTCCTGCTTTAAGTGGCTTTCCTGCTACTCCTTTAATAGTTACATAATTTTTTGGGGGTGTGGTAGTGGTGGCTAGAGGTTGCAAGTTGTCACCTCACTCCTGGACTCAGCCACCTCCCCCCACCACCCCCATCTTTACTGGGTTCTGTATGAAGGGTATGGGGTCCTTCCTGGATGCTGGAGTTGTCAATTGCATACATTCTTTGGTCTGCCTAGGAATCTGTTTCTGAATCCTCCTCCTTGCGGCTGTCTTACTGGTAACTGATCTCACCTTTCAGATGGTTTTAAACCCCTGATTTTCTGAATGGAGGGTTGGGGCTGGATAGTGGTCTTGCCCCTCCTTTGCCTAAAAAAGGCCACCTTTTAGGTGAATTTTCCCATGGTGTTGGTTTGATTCTGTGCGTTGGACTGGTTAGTCTGCTTGAAGAAGTTGATAGCTTCTCCAAGAATTTGGCGGTTGGCCAGAGTTGAGGACAAATGTCATTCTCAAATGTGGAGGGGTGCCCTTAACTAGAATTTTCCTCATGCCAGGAGCAAGGGCTATGCCTGTGCTGTTGATCTGTCATGGTAAATTAAATAAATTATACCCATCTTCCTAGCCAGTTCAATTGCTTCTTTCATGGTTTTCCATTGTTCTTCTGCCTTGAATTGAGTTAGATAAAGTGTGGGGAAAGCCTGCCTCCCCAAACCTGTTACCCAATCCAATAAGGGGCAGGTTTCCCCTCTGGCTATATCTAAAATTTGTTCCAGACTTTTTTTTTTTTTTTGAGACAGGGTTTCTCTGTATAGCCCTGGCTGTCCTGGAACTCCCTTTGTGGACCAGGCTGGCCTTGAACTCAGAAATCTGCCTGCCTCTGCCTCCCGAGTGCTGGGATTAAAGAAGTGCACCACCACACCCGGCTTCCAGACCTTCTAATATGTGGGGATTTTCTAGGATCCCTTTGGCTCTTCATTGTTCCGAGGTTAACATTGCCATGTCACCCCCCCTTCCCATAGGATGTCTCCTTATCTTCTCTTTGTGCAATCTTGTCTTATGGCCATCAGTGGAAAGAGAGGCCCATTGGTCGTGCAAACTTTATATGCCTCAGTACAGGGGAACGCCAGGGCCAAGAAGTGGGAGTGGGTGGGTAGGGGAGCATGTGGGGGACTTTTGGGATAGCATTGGAAATGTAAATGAAATAAATACCCAATTAAAAAAAATCTTGTCTTATTTGTTTCACCTCTGTCCTTGTGTATGGTCTGGATTCTACTTGAGTGGTCACATGATTATGATTGGTTAAACAGCTATGAGTAGCCTTAACCTTATTGGCAGTTACTGGTAGAGAGATCTTGGGGTCACCAAGGCATCTGACTAGGCCCTAATCAGCTGCCTCCAAGTCCTCTCTGAACGGGTTGTTCCTCCATCTCCCTGCCAAGTGGCCAGCTAGATGTTTAATTTTCATTCCATTAGAGCAAATGTCTTTTATTATTTTGCATGAGAGCCCAGGGGCCTCTAACCCCTCTCTAGCAATGGCTCAGTGACCACTGAGGGGGACAGTAGGGCATCAACCGCAGGTTCCTTCTTGAGTGACTCGTTCTGTCCCATCTACCCTCGGGACGGTTCTTGTCTTTTATGTACATTTTTTTCCTTCCTCTTGTTAGTCTCTCCATCTTGTCAGTTTGTTCGCCAAATGAGGAATTTTACTTCTCTTTTTCTGAGGTAAAGTAGGCACTGACCAGCTTTTGGGTTTAAGGTTTGCCCTTCTTACCTTCTTACCATTCTCTTGGCTGTGCAACCCTCATGTAACTTGGAACTCTGGTCCTGCCTCCCAGGTTTTTTGTTTTAATTTTAATCTATGAGTGCTCTGTTGCATATACACCCACATGCCAGAAGGGGCCATCAGATGCCCTTATAGATGTGGTTGCTGGGAATTGAACTCAGGACTGGAAGAGCAGCCAGTGCTCTTAACCACTGAGCTCTCTCACCAGCCCCCAACCACCCAGTCTTAAGGCAGAAAGCTGTGCCTTTGTGGAGGGATGCTGTGCAGTCAATGATTCTGTACAGTCAGGAATTCACCCTTTCCCCTGGAGTGAGTCAGAGGATGCAAGAAGCCACCTTAATTTCACCGTTTCTTTCTTTTCTTTTTTTTTTTTTTTTAAGATTTATTACATATTCTGTCTGCAGGTTTGCCTGCATGTCATAAGAGTACACCAGATCCCATTACAGATGGTTGTGAGCCATCATGTGTTTGTGGGATTTGAACTCAGGACCTCTGGAAGAGCAGCCAGTGCTCTTAACTGCTGAGTCATCTCTCCAGCCCCATATATTATGTTTTTAATATGAAGTATTTGGGCCTCTTTTTTTTTTTTTTTTTTAGAAATTTATTGAAGTATAATTTACATGCACTTCTGGGTTTACAGTTCTGAGTTTTCTTTTCAAATTTTAAAATTACATTTATTGTGTATGCATGAGGAGCAGGAATGTGCCACATATGTGGGTGGAAGTCAGAGGGCACCTTGGGGGAGCTGTTTCTCTTCATCCACCAGTTGGTTCCTGGAGAGGAACCTCAGACTCGATGGCTGGCACCTTAGCTACCTGCTGAGCCATCTCATTGGCCCCATCTGAGTTAACTATTGCTTTAGTTTTGGGATTTCTTAAAAGAATGTGTATGAGTTATTTTTTTTTTTGTTTTTTTTTAATTGTTTTTATTCCTAACTTTGGGTCTTTTCACTTCTTTTTTTTCCTTCTCGCTCCGGCCTCGCTCTGTGCATGAGTGTTTTTGTCTTCATGTTTGTGTGTGTGCGTGCCTGGTGCCTAAGGAGGGCAGAAGCAGCCGACCTATAATTACTAGGAGTTGTGAGATATGCATTGTGGGAGCTGAGAACCCAACCTGGATCTTCAGCAAGAACAAGTGCTGTAACCACTGAGCCATCTCACCAGACCCCAGTTCTGAGTTTTGAATAAACAAGACGGGTAACTACCACTATAATTAAAGTGCAGAACCTGTCTGTCAAACCAGGATTTGTAGTGACACTTCACAACCAGTCATCACCACGCCAGCCCCACCCTTAAAGCTCCGTCTTTTCAGTAACATCCTACAGCCTTCATGTATGGCTTCCTTCGCTTAAGATGATCTTTCTGAGCCTTGTCATCGTGTTTACTGGTCTTTATGAGATGGTCCATCTCCAGCGTCCGCTGTAATCCTAGCAGGACAGAAGTAGAGTCGAGGATCGAGAGTTCAAGACCATCCGTGGCTACACAGAATGTTTAAGGGCAGCCTGGGCCATCTGTAAAGAAATACAAGCAAAAACAAGCATAGTTGGTAGCGTGCTTGCCTGTTCTCCAAGCTTCAGGTTCCATTCCCAGCACCGCATAAACCAGGGGTGGTGGCTGGCACACGCCTGTAATCCCTGAAGCGGTGGAGATCGGAGGACGGGGGGGGGGGGGGGGGAGGGTATGGGGGACTTTTGGGATAGCATTGGAAATGTAAATGAGGAAAATACCTAATAAAAAAATTAAAAAAAAAAAGAAATTCAAGGACATCCTCAAATACATAAGAGTTCAAGGGCAGCCAGGTCTCCATGAGATCCCACCCATCGCCAAGAAAAGACAGCTGGAACTCAATGAGAAAGTGACAAGCCGAAGTCAATTGAGACTTAAAACTTGGGCAGGGGTTCTGCTTAGAATGAAACAGGCCCAGGCCCACTGTAAGCAGATACCCGACGTACTAAGCTATACATCAGCCTTTGTCCTGTGTTTTTAAACGTTTACACTTTGTTTTATCGAATGAAACAGAGTCTTGCTTGGCATTGCGCCACACACCTTAAAGCCTGGTACTTGGGAGGCAGAGACAGACTGATCTCTACGTGAGTTTGAGGCCAGCCTGGTCTATGGAATGAGTTCTAGGCCACACAGAGCTACACAGCAGGACACACCTCCCCCACATCCCCACTTCCTACCATGTAGAGACAGCATCTCTTCTTGCTGTGTGGCCTCAGACTTGAGATTCTTCTCTCTGCCTCCTGTGTGCTGGAGAGTGTTTCCTTGGACTTGACAGTTTACCAGTTATTCATGTGTATGTGTATTTTAGCTGAATGTGTGTACACTGTGCATGCAGTACCAGTGGAGGCCGGGGGGGGGGGCACTGGGGTTCCTGGAACCGGACTTGCTGATGGTTGTGAGGCACTCTGTCCCTGCTGGGGATTGAACCTGGGTCTTCTGAAAGAGCATCCAATGCTCTTAACCTCTGTTTATTTTTTGAGATGATGTCTTAACATTGAGCCCTGGGTGACTTGGAGAGCCAAGTCCTACAGGTTGTCCTCTAACCTCCGTAGTCACTCACTGGTACAGCACTCCCATACATATAGAAATAAAATTAATTTAAAAACATTAAAAATTCAACTTATGGTTGGGTGGGTGAGATGGCTCAGCAGTTAAGTGCAATGTCAGTTCCCATCACCCACATGGTGGCTCACAACCTCCTATTCCTCTTGGAATCAGATGCCCTGTTCTGACTTCTGTGGGTATCAGGCATGCACTGGTGCATAGACATACATGCAGGCAAAACACTCATACATATGAAAAATAAAAATCTGTTATGAAACACTAAAAAGGTCTGTTAGTGGTCATCCTTCAGCAAGATCTAACATGCACATAAACTGTATTGTGCAGTGCTAAATGATAGTTTTAATTCCCCTTCAATAGAGTTGTTAGTGCTCTAACACCTCTTTGTTAGCCTGGAGCTTAGCTCTGTCTGCCGCCCAATGTGAACACTTGGGGTTGATAACAGCCTTATGACTGAACCACCCAGAAGTGGGGGGGACGTTTAAGAGATTGGTAACAGCTAAGCCAGGCCAGCAAATGTTCTTCAAACAAGTAAGCTTCTTGGTTCATTATCCTTGGTTCATTTGTCCTCTTGAGTCTTTATTCTACAGTAAACCCATACCAACCCAAATAGCTGTCCTGACTTCCAGACAGGGCATGAGTCACCCTGCACCAGCTGGAGGCGCACAGTAGCTCGAGAGAAGTCCCAAGGGCTGTTGAAATTTCAGACACAGAGACAGGTACTTTCTTCTCAGGCTTTCTTTGGAAGCCATAGGCTCTTAAACCAATCCAAAACCAGCTGGGCGATGGTGGTCCATTCCTTTAATCCCAGCATACAGGCATCAGAGGCCATCAGATCTGTGAGTTTGAGGGCAGCCTGGTCTACAAAGTGAGTTCCAGGACAACCAGGGCTACACAGAGAAACCCTGTCTTGGGGGAACAAACAAACAACAAAACCCCCATTCAAAACCTAGAGACAAACACCAAACAATGTTAAAGACGTATATACTTCAGACCAAAGGAACACTCACCAAACAGCTCGAGACCCAAGGCAAAGATTATGACCTCCTTGTCACCAGTGAGATGTGTCTTATGGCTGGCTGAACCCATGAGTAGGGAGGAGGGGACATGTCAGGGTATGTGGGTTGGCAGCTGCTGGATGTGACCTTGCCTCCTCTATGAGACGGACTCTGTCTCTAGTACAGTTCTCTCCTAGGATCACGGTTCCGCTGTGGCAGCTACATCATTTGGAACCTGGGAGCTCTTCCCTGGCCACCCTTGCCAGGGTTAGAGCCAGAGCAGGGAAATTTCCCTGCTCTCCATCGTATAGAAAAACCTGGGAAGAGAAATTGGTGGGAGACAGGATTATCCAAATCTGTGTTTGAGGAAAATGAGGTAGACGATGTCAAAACTGCCATTTTATTTTGAAGATGGTGGATTTTCAGGGACCCCAAAGCCTGTAATTCTATGTTAAGATATGGTCATAGTATTTCAACAGGATAGAGGAGGAGGCTACAAAACTTCTCAAGGCTGGATCCTAGGATTTATATAGTGTAAATTCCTGCCACATTCTTCATCATATTTTGTAATTTTTTTGAGATTGTTTTATTTTTTTCACATTTTCACCTTAGCATTTACTTCTATCCCATATTCTTGGAACTGTCTTCACCAAAGCTCAGGAGGAGATGGCAATGATGGCAGAGATGCAGGCTCCACCTCCAACAGCAGCTGCTGGAGCTGCCTGGGAAGACTCACACAGCAAGAAATAGGGAGATGCTGTTAGAGTGGGCAGCTGCCTGCAGCCAGCCAGATCTCTTGGAATGGGGCTGGGTGCAGCCCAGACTCTCACAGAGGTGTAGGCAGTGCCTGCACCTCCTCCAGGCACTTGTCGTGGGCCTCCTGATATCCTTCATGGGGCTTCACCATGATCACACAAGTGGGACGCTTGTAGCCTGTGGCTGCACCCACGTCTGTCTTAGAGGGACGTAGACATAGGGCAAGTTCTGGTCCTCACACAGAATTGGAAGATGGCAGTACACTTCAATCCACAATGTATCTCCTGCCAAAACCATGATCCCTTTCATGCC
Organism: Mus musculus; assembly: GCF_000001635.26. Taxonomy (NCBI): domain Eukaryota; kingdom Metazoa; phylum Chordata; class Mammalia; order Rodentia; family Muridae; genus Mus; species Mus musculus. Next base: position 62,702,357 of record NC_000076.6, on the reverse strand, counting down.
CTTGTTGACAAATTTCTGAACCCCCTTCCCTCCACGACGAATCTGCTTCTGCTTCACAGCCTTCTTGACAGACTTGTAGAGCTTGCGTGTCAGGCGGCAGGAAGCCAGGGGCTGCGCGATGGGGTTCGGGTTGACCAGCAGCTCCTGGGGGCAGCCCTCCTCTTAATAATTTAGTTTTGTCTTATGTGCATGATTGTTTTGCCTGAGTGTATGTATGTGTGAGGATGTTTGATTCCCTGAAACGAGTTACAGTTGTGAACTGTCATGTGAATTGAACCCAGGTCCCTTTGGAAGGATAGCCAGTGCTCTTAACCGTGGAGCCATCTCTCCAGCCCCAATATGATCTTTTCAAGCCCCATCCATTTACCTGCAAAGTTCATGGTTGACGTCTTCTTTACCGCTGAACAGTATTCTGCCGTGTGCATATGTGCCCGTGATCCATCCTTCAGTCGTAGGACATTTCTGTTGTTTCCGTTCCCTAGCTCTTGTGAATAGAACTTCACCGACCATGGCTGTGTTCACACATGGCGTGTGTGAGTCTTTGGGCATATACCAGAGAGCAGCAGAGCTGGGTCATACATAGATTTATTTTTAGCTCTTTGAGGAAACTCCACACTGATTTCCATAGTGGATGCACCAGTTTGGAATCCATCAACGGTGAATGAGTGTTATTTTTTTCCCACATCCCCTCTAGCGTTATCCTTGGATGTTCCAATGATCTTTGCCTTTCTGACACGGGTAGGATGGAATCCCAAAGTTGCTTTGATTTCTCTTTCCCTAATTGCTCGGGGTGATGAGATGGTTTTAAAGACATTTCTTAGTTTGTTGTTGTTGTTTCTTTTTCTTTTGAGAACTGTATTTGGGTCCCAGGCCCCCCTTTTTTTAATGGGTCATAATTGTTTTTTGACTCTTATTCTTGAATTTTGTATATATTCTGGATACTGACCCTCTGTCAGAGTACAGCTGTTAAGATTCTCTACATTCTGTGAGCTTCCTCTTCACCCAGTTGCTTGTTTCTTTGGCTGTGCAGAAGCTGTTTAGTTTCATGACGTTCCACCTGTCAGTTGCTGGCCTCAGTTATTGGGTGGGTGGAGTCCTGCGCAGGCTGTCCTCTCCTCCTGCAGCTGCATGGTGCCGGGTACCACCCATGCCCTCTCTCTCTCCTGTAGCCTCCTGGTGCCGGATATCACTCATGCCCTCTCCTGCAGCCGCGTGGTGCCGGGTACCACCTGTGCTCTCGTCTAGCAGCTTTGGTGTTTCCTGTCTAGGCCTTTGGTCCATTTGGACTTAGTTTCTGGACAAGGTCATAGATGTCTCTTTTCATCCTTTGCACATGTGGACATCCAGTTTCCCCAGCACCATTTGTTGAAGAAGTTTTCTTTTTGCCAGAATATATTTTTGGCCTCTTTGTTAAATATTAAGTGGCTAAAGTTGTATGTGCTCATGTTTAGGTCTTCAGTTTTGTTCTGTTGGTCCACAAGTCTATTTTTTGTGTGTGCCAAAACCGTGTTGTTTTTATGGATCTTGAATATATCTTGGATCTGGAATTGTAAACCCTTTGTTTTTGCTTAGGATTGTTTTGGCTATCCAAGGTCTTTTGTAGTTCCATATGAAGTTTTAGGATAGTTTTTATTTTATTTTTTTTCTGTAAAGAATGAGATAGGAATTTTGATTGGAATTGCATTCAATCTGTAAATAGATTATGACCATTTTCATATTCTACCAATCCATGAGCGTGGATGTTTTTTCTATTTTCTAGTGTCTTTATCTCTTTATTAGGAGGCTTAATGTTTTCACTGAAGGGGTCCTTCACCTCCACTATTAGGCTCATCTCTTTGATGTTCTTTTCTCTGAGGTCATACTGAATGGGAGTGTGCCCATGAACTGGGTGTTTCTTGTTGGTGTATGGAAGAGAAAAGCTATTGATTTGGACAAGCTGACTCTATATCTGCCAGATTTCTGAATTTTTTTTCTGGTGGAACTTTTGAGATCGCTTCAGTATAGTATCATGCATATAAGGATGGGCTGACTTCTTTCCCTATTTGTATTCCTTTAATCTCCTCTTGCTTCATTGGTCCAGTTAGTGTGCTTCCAGCACAATATTGAAAAGGAGTGGGGATTGTGGGCATTCTCCATGTAAGCTGATGCTGTTGGCTGTGGGTTTCGTATATATGTATTTAATGTTGGGGTATGGTCCCTATAGTTCTACATTCTATAACATTTTTTATCATGAAGGCATGCTGGATTTTACCTAAGCCTTTTTCTGCATCTATTGAGATATCGCATGATTTTTATTGGTAAGTTCTTTTATGTGGTTTATTACATTTTTTTTTGACTTGGATATGATGAACCATCCCTGCATTTCAGGGATAAAGCCAAATGATCATGGTGCGTGATCATGATCGTGGTGTGTGATCTTCATGTGTGTGCTCTCTTTGCAAGTATTTTACTGAGCAGTTTTGAGCATCTTCTTCGGGGATATAGGTCTGTAGCTTTCTTTAGTTGTGTCTTTACCTAGTTTGGATATTGGAGTAATACTGGCTTCATAGAGTTCAGGAGTGTTCCTTCTCTGGGGAGTGCTCCTCTGTTTGACTAGTTTAAGGACTGGCTGTAGACCTTCGTTCTAAGTCTGGTAGAATTCTGCTGTGAGTCCATCAGGTCCTGGACTTTTTTTTTTTTTTTTTTTGGAAGGCCTTTTTATTACTATTTCTTTTCTTTTCTTTCTTTCTTTTTTTTTTTTCTGAGACAGGGTTTCTCTATATAGCTCTGGCTATCCTGGAACTCACTTTGTAGTAGTTTTTTTTTTTTTTTTTTTTAAAATGAAATTGGGTACCCCAGAGTTTGGCGCATATATGTTTACAACAGTGATGTCTTCTAGGTTTATAGGTCCCTTGATTATAGTAAAGTGTCCCTCTTTTATCGCCTCTGATTGCTTTTAGCTGAAGTCTATTTGGTCAGATAGTGGGATAGTGACAGCTACTCGTTTCCTGATCTCATTTGATCAGAGTCCTTTAGTCTGTCCCTCTCTCTAAGCTGGCACCTATCTTTAAAACTACCTTGTGTTTCTCGTAGGTGCTTGGCAGATGGATTCTGTTTCTTTTCTTTTCTTTTTTTAAAGATTTATTGATTTATTTTATGTATATGAGTACATCAGACACACCAGAAGAGGGCATCAGATCCCTTTACAGATGGTTGTGAGCCTCCATCTGGTTGCTAGGATTTGAACTCAGGACCTCTGGAAGAGCAGTCACTGCTCTTAACCACTCCAGCCCGGATCCTGCTTCTTGATTCAGGTACTCCATGTCTTTTGATTCAAGACCTGAGGATGTTGACGTGGGAAGTTGGTGTTGAAATGTGTGTGCCATGGCCACTGTGCTCTTGAGTTTTGCAGTTACTGTGTTGTCAGTGGTGTTTGGGGTTTTGATAATGGCTTTTTGCATTTATTTGCAGTCTCTCTGATATGTTTATTTCTCTCTTTAGCCCCAAATAATGCTCTCTGTATTTTGCTTAGGTTTGACTGTTGGATATAGTTTTTCTGCTCTCTTTAATGATGACTCTGCAGGCAGGACAAACTGCAGGACAAAGCTTTTGTGGCTGGGTTGGTGTCCCAGTTCCTCTACGTGAGCCCTTGCCTGGTTACAGAAGATGGCCAGTTCAGGCTCCCTGTCCCCATTATTAGGAGACTAGGGTCAATGGTAGCATCTATGGAGTTCCATTGTTCTAGGTTTCTGCCTTGCCCCTGAAATGCTCCCCAATTCAAGTTGTTCCTCCCAGTATTCCCCGCCCCCACATCCCTCCTGTTCCCAACCACATCTGCCCCCATCCCACCCTGGAAATCTATTTCTCCTTCCCAGGGAGATCCTTGTGCGCCCCGCCCCCCAGCCCTCCTGTTTCTTAGCCTCCCTGGGCCTGTAGACTGTAGCATGGTTGTCTTTTACTTTACAGCTATTATCCACTTAGTGAGTACATAACATAGGTGTCTTTCTGGGTCTGGATTGTCTCATTCAAGGTGATTTTTTTCCCATCAATTCCTGCAAATTTCATGATGTCATTGTTTTTTAACAGCTGAGTAGTACTCCATTGTATAAATGTACTACATTTTCTGTATCCATTCTTTGGTAGAGGGACATATAGGTTGTTTTCAGTTTCTGGCTATTATGCTGCTGTGAACATAGTTGAGCAAGTGTCCTTTTGGTAGAACGGACCATCCTTTAAGTATATGCACATGAGTAGTATAGCTGGGTCTTGAGGTAGATCATTTTCCGAGAAACCACCATAGTGACTTCTAAGGTGATTGTACAAGTTTGCATTCCTACCAGTAACGGAGAAGTGTTCCCCTTGCTCAGCATCCTCATTAGCACAGGCTGTCACTAGTGTTTTGATCTTAGCCATTCTGACAGGTATAAGATGGAATCTCAAAGTCCTCTGGATTTGTATTTTCCTGATGGCTAAGGATGTTGAACATTTCTTTAAGTGCTTCTCAGTCATTAGAGAGTCCTCTATTGAGAATTTTCTCTTTAGATCTGTACCCCAAGTTTTAAATTGGATTACTTAGCTTGTTGTCTAGTTTCCTGAGTTCTTCATATATTTTGGATATTGGCCTTCTGTCAGATGTGGAGTTGCTGAAAATCTTTTCTCATTCCGTGGGATGCCATTTTGTTCTATTGTGGTATCTTTTGCCTTACAGATCATTTCAGGTTCATGAGGTCCCATTTATAAATTTTTTTTTATTTAAGTACCTGAATGGATGATGCTCTTTTCAGGAAGTTGTCTCTTGTGCCAATGTATTCAAGCTATTCTCCATTTTATCTTCTATCAGGTTCAGTGTATCTGGTTTTTATATTGAGGTCTTTGATCTATTTGAACTTGAATTTTGTGCAGGGTGATAGATAAGGATCTATTTGTAGTCTTCTACATACAGACATCCAGTTAGAACAGCACCCTCTGTTGAAGATGCTATCTTTTTTTTCTGGTGTATGTTTCTCACTTCATCAAAATCCAGGTGTCCATAGGTGTGTGGATTTATGTCTGGGTGTTCCATTCAGTTCCACTAATGAACATGTCTGCTATGCCAAGACCATGTGGTTATATTGCTATTGCTCTATATACAGCTTGAGAACAGGGACGATGACATCTTTGCAAGTTCTTTATTGTACAGGATTGTTTTAGCTATCCTGGCCTATTTTGTAAAGAATTGAGTTGGAATTTTGATGGGTATTGCATTGAATCTGTAGTTTAGGTAAGATGCCCATTTTCACTATGTTAATCCTACCCATCTATGAGCATGGGAAATCTTTCCATCTTCTGATATCTTCTTCAGTTTCCTCCTTCAAAGACTTTTCCCATACAGGTCTCTTTTATCGTATGTCTTTCACTTGCTTAACCCAAGATATTTTATGTTATTTGGGGCTATTTTGAAGGGTGTTGTTTCTGATTTCTTTCTCAACCCATTTGTCATTTGTATAAAGGAGTAATACTGGTTGAGTTAATTTTGTATCCAGCCTCTTTGTTGAAGGTGTTTATCAGCTGTAGGAGTTCCCCTGGTAGAACTTTATACATCTTGCTTATGTATACTATCATATCATCCACAATACTTTCGACTTCTTCCTTCCCAATTTGTACCTCTTTTAGTATTTTTACTATTTTAGATAGAACATTTAGATGCTACATTGGACAGTTATGAGAGTGGCAGACTTATCTTGTCCCTGATTTTTAGTGGCTTTGCTTTGCCTTTCTTACCATTTATTTTGGTGTTGGCTATGGGCTTGCTGTAAATTGCCTTTCTTATGTTTAGGTATGTGCCTTGTATCCCTGCTCTCTCCAAGACTTTTATCCTGTTGAATTTTGTCAGACTTTTTCAGCATCTAATGAGATGATCGTGTGGGTTTTTTTTTTTCCTTTCTTCGTTTATATGATGGATTACATTGACAGATTTTTTTTAACAAGGCAGACAGCTTTTTTTTTAAAGATTTTATTTATTATTTATTATATGTAAGTACACTGTAGATGTCTTCAGACACTTCAGAAGAGGGAGTCAGATCTTGTTACAGATGGTTGTGAGCCACCATGTGGTTGCTGGGATTTGAACTCTGGACCTTCGGAAGAGCAGTCGGGTGCTCTTACCTGCTGAGCCATCTCACCAGCCCCCAGATCTTTTTTTTTTTAATGTCCTTATTTATTATATGTAAGTACACTGTGGCTGTACACAGAGGGCACCAGATCTCACTGCAAATGGTTGTGAGCCACCATGTGGTTGCTGGGATTTGAACTTGGGACCTTCGGAAAAGCAGTCAGTGCTCTTAACTGCTGGGCCATCTCTCCAGCCCCAGACAGATCTTTTTTTTTATGTTGAACCATCCCTGCATCTCTGGGATGATAACGGTGGATTATCTTTTTCATGTGTTCTTGGATTTGATTCATGGATATAAGTTTTTAAAGGCTATTAATGTGGAAATTTTTCCTTTCTCCATCAATCATGGCAGATAATTTTGCTGGGTATATTATTATAGGTTGGTTGTCATAATCTTTTAGGAGTTGAAATGCATTGCTTCAGGGCCTTCTGGCTTTCACAGTTTCCATTGAGAAATCCAATGTTACTCTGAGGGTTTTCCTTTTTTCTCTTTGTTATGTATTCTTGGTGTTTTACTGTGCTATGCCAAGGGAAGTGTCTTTTCTGGTCCTGTCTGCTTGATGTTCTGTGTACTTTTTTGTTTTGCTTTGTTTTTTTGTTTGTTTTGTTTTTTGTTTTGTTTTGTTTTGTTGTTGTTTTGGTTTTTTTCAAGACAGGGTTTCTCTGCATAGCCCTGGCTGTCCTGGAACTCACTTTGAAGACCAGGCTGGCCTTGAACTCAGAAATCTTCCTGCCTCTGGCTCCCAAGTGCTGGGATTAAAGGCATGCCCCACCACTGCCCGGCTTTGCTTTGTTTTTTGAGACAGGATCTCTTTACATAACACTGGCTGTCCTGAAACTCACTATGTAGACCAGGCTAGCCTCAGATTCACAGAGATCCACCTGCCTCTGCCTCCTGAGTGTTGGTATTAAAGGTGTGCACCACCACCCTCAGCTTTCACATGCCTCTTGCATCTGTATGGATGTGTCTTTCTTTAGTTTGGTGAGTCCTCTTCTCTAATCTTGTTGACCATGTGGTCAGTGCCATTGCCTTTGGATTCTTCTCCCTCCTCTATCCCTAGCATTTAAAGGTTTGCCTTTCTCATTGTGTCTTACATTTTCTGTGTAGTCCTTTCCCGTTCACTTGTTTAGTTTGTTCTTTTTTCATGTCCCTTGCTATTTTGGTCTAGAGAATCTGTTTTATCTTTGAGACTTAATATTCTGCCTTCTGCTTGATTCACTACTTGTAAGACTTTCCTATGTGTTTTCTAGTTGGGCTCTTGGGTTTTTCAATTCCATCTTCATTTCAGCCCAAGTCCCCTTCAGCATCTATCTCTGTCCTGAGGAAGATTTTCAGGTCCTGGTTGGGCTTTGATGTTCTCACCTAGCCTTGGTGTCACTCCTCACTCTTTAAGGTCTTTTCCCTTGATTTCATTGAGCTGCTTCTCGAGTCTTCTTTAACTGTCTTGAAGTCTTTAAGGAGGTTCATGATTGTTCTTCTAATGTCTGTATTCTGGAGTCCATCTAGGTCATTCTGACTGGCAAACATTTCTATAGGACTGGTAGCTTTGGGAGAGATATACTGGCTTGATCTTTTGTATTGTTAGTATTCCTGCAAAGGGATCTATCGGGGCATGTGGAGTTTTGTTAGTTTTAAGTTTGTAAGGAGCAGGGTGGGTCTAGGGGTTGAAGTGGCTTAGGTAGAATGCAGTCGGGTTGACAGAGGGGACTGGGCTGGCATACAGGATGTGCTTCCTCTTCCAAGCTGGGAGGGTGGGGGTAGAAAGGTGTGTATGAGTGGGAAGTTTAGATATGATGCTGTAGGTGTCCTGTAGTAGGTACGGGGGATCCCCACACAAATCTTCACTCTTCTGGAGTCAAGGCTGAAAAGGCCAGGCTATATTGGAGAACTCTTGGGGATACCCAGGTTAAATCTTGTAGATTGTGGGAAAGGCTTAGATGAAGAGGTCAGGGGTACTGGCTGGGTTAGACCCTGGAGGAGAACTCAGGAAGTCTGGGTGTGGAGTAGTTTGGTAGAGGTAATGCAGAGTCCTGTGGGTGGATATAAATTTGGATTTTCATCAGCTCTGTCCCCAGCCAATGGTGGTGAGACTCTGACCTGAAATGAATCCCTCTCTTTAAGTACTTATGGTCTTACTCAGCTACAGCAAAGAGACATACATATAGGTAGGGTTGGATAGAGGAAGTAAGCCCTGTCAGGCAGAGTGGAGCAGAGTGTATGCAACACACACTTAAATTTTTTTTTTGGTTTTTCGAGACAGGGTTTCTCTGTGTAGCCCTGGCTGTCCTGGAACTCACTCTGTAGACCAGGCTGGCCTCGAACTCAGAAATCTGCCTGCCTCTGCCTCCCGAGTGCTGGGATTAAAGGCGTGCGCCATCACTGCCCGGCACACTTAAACTTCTTACCAAGGTTTTTGTTTGTTGGTTTATTTTGTTTTTTCAAGGCAGAGACAAAGTTTCTCTGTAGCCTTGGCTGTCCTGGAACTCAATCTATAGGCCAGGCTACCCTGCCTCTGTCTCCCGAGTGCTGGGATTAAAAGCACCCCATGCTTTAGCATGAAAGTTACCTGGCTTCTAAACTTTTTCCAATATGCTTTCATTTTGGCATGTACCTATAGAACAGTTTCCCGATATTTACATTGTTTAAATTATGTTTATTTACTTTGAAGGGAGGAGAGTGTGCCTGCCAAGGCATTTGAACATGTGGAGGTCAGAGGACAACTTGTGGTAGTCCGTTCTTTCTATCATGTGGGTTCTGTGGTGGCAAGCATCTCGAGTCACCTGCCAAACCATCTAATGCCCCAGCTTATTGGTGATTTGTTTAAATGGTTGTGTGTGTTTTAATGGGTTTCCACCAGACTTTTTTTTTTTTTTAAAGATTTATTTATTTATTATATGTAAGTACACTGTAGCTGTCTTCAGACACACCAGAAGAGGGCGCCAGATCTCATTACGGATGGTTGTGAGCCACCATGTGGTTGCCGGGAATTGAACTCAGGACCTTCCGAAGAGCAGTCAGTGCTCTTAGCCGCTGAGCCCTCCACCAGACTTTCTTTACTAGCTTTCTAATACTAACTTTCTTTACTAGCTTTCTAATACTGACTCTCTGAAAGTGGAACCAAGTTAGTTATTGTACAAATACCACAGGGTAATGTAAGGAACGGATAAACCACTCTTCAGTGGGAGGCTGGAGGCGGTTCCACAAAAACCTTCTCAGCTCATACGCAGGACAATGGCCGCTGCTTCTTCCCTTCCCAACAGGGGTGGGCAGGACACTGGATGAGAAGGCTCCGCCGGAGTCTTTCTTTCTCCACCTGTTTTGGAATGTAAATACATCTCTCTAGAGGTCAGAGAAGCACTGGTGCCTCCAACTTTTTGACTTAAGACATGGGTCTGAGCCTCCTGCTCCTTGGCAGTGTAAACACACGCCTTTAAGGTTCAGAGAGTCGAATGGAATTCTCTCTCTCTCTCTCTCTCTTTCTCTCTCTCTCTCTCTCTCTCTCTCTCTCTCTCTCTCTCTCTCTCTCTCTCTCTCTCTCTCTCTGGCTGAGTTTTCCAAGCCTCTAGGAACTCAGGTTTCTGATGATGCATTCAGAGTGGTCTAAACTTGAAGAAACACAAAATTCTCTTTTGTCTGTAGCACACAATCGTATCCCTTGGGCTCTCCACAGTTGATTGCTATTTAGATTCCCACAATACACCACTCCTCTCTGGTTTTTTTTTTTTTTTTTTTTTTTTTTTTTTTTTTTTGTACCAGGGTCTCATGATGTAGCCCTGAATTCCCTATTATAGACCAGACTAGCTTTGAATTTACAGAGATCTGTCTGTCTCCCCCACGTGGGCTGCTCTGTTCCAGTCTGATGAGCAGATATTAGGACCAAATTCGCTGTGGGTTTGTCTTAAATGGCACCCACCCAGCTAGTGCCTGCAAAACTCCAGAGGCAGGAGGATAATGTTAATTTTAATTCTACTGTCATGATATCAGCGTCCCTCTCCAAGACTTCCAATTCTGGTCATTTGAGCAAAGCTCATTTGCTATATAGATCTACTTTAAAAGCCTGTAGTAGAGCTAGAGAGATGGCTCAGTGGTTAAGAGCACTGACTGCTCTTCCAAAGGTACTAAGTTCAATTCCCAGCCACCACATGGAGGCTCACAACCATCTGTAATGGGATCCAGTGCCCTCTTCTGGTGTGTCTGAAGACAGCTACAGTGTACTCACATAAAATAAATCTTTTGTTTGTTTGTTTTTGGTTTTTTTTCAAGACAGGGTTTCTCTGTATAGCCCTGGCTGTCCTGGAACTCACTCTGGTAGACCAGGCTGGCCTCTAACTCAGAAATCCGCCTGCCTCTGCCTCCTAAGTGCTGGGATTAAAGGCGTGCGCCACCACCACCCAGCTAAATAAATCTTAAAAGAAAAATAAAAGCCGGTAGTAGAACTGTTCTGGATAGTTCTATGTCAACTTGACAGAAGCTAAAGCCATCTGAGAGGAGGAGGGCGGATCCATAGGATGCAGTGATTGTACTTTGGAAATTAAGGCATTTTCTTAGTGATTAATGGGGGAGGGCCCAGCTCATTGGCGGTGGGTGCCATCCCTGGGCGGGTGGTCCTGGGTAATATAAGTAGGCTGAGCAGGCCGTAAGGAGCAAGCCAGCAAGCTGCACCTCTCCATGGCCTCTGCCTCAGCTCCTGCCTCCAGGATCCTGCCCTGTTCCGTTCTGGCCCCCTTCAGTGACAGACTGCAATGCGGAAGTATAAGCCAAATAAAGCCGTTCCTCCCCAACTTGCTTTTCGATCACAATGTTTTGTCTCAGCAATAGAAACCCTAACTAAGACAGGCAGCAAATTAGTTATTATGCAAATATTGTGTTGGTGCATGCCTTTAATCTCAGCACTTGAAGAGGCAGAGGCAGAGGCAGGGAGATCTCTGTGCGGTCTAGGGCAGCCTGGGCTACACAGTGAACTCCAGAGCAGCTAAGGCTGCGCAGAGCCTGCCTCGAAACAAATGCCTGTCGCTTCCCCAAGTTACTGGGTTAACCTAGTTCAAGACATACTCGTCAGCAGGGTGGTATGTTAATAACATGAGCAGATTCTACTGTGGCTTCTCAAGAGAAAATATGCAGCAAATTCTTCCACGTGAGTTGAAGTCAACCTTAATGCCTTCCAGGCTCAGCAGTCGTGAATGGCAGAGATGAGGAACCTTTTTTTTTTTTTTTTTAAATCTTTCTAAGCAGAATATTGTTTACCGTGGGAAGCTGCCCATAGAGCTCACCCCAAGCTGCTTAATCTTTTGCAGTTTTCATAAATGCGTCCGTGTTTCTGATTACTGTTGAGGTATTCCGGAGGTCCTCTAGTTCCCTTTGGCCGGAGCCTGCGCTCCAAGATGTTTTTGCGGAGGGTGTCTGTAGCAGGGTTGGGGACGGGGCAAGAAGGTCAGCGTCAGAGGGGCGGTGCAGCCCCTGGGATTCCGAGGAGCACCCCTTCCTCCCATAACCTCCCCCCCTCAACTTGCCTTTGCCTCAAAAAGAACTTCAAGATTAGTGAATCAAAGTTGGCTTTATTAAGCAGAGACAGACGTGAGATTCAAGTGTATGTTAAGAACTAAATGCAGGATTTCGAGGCCTTTGACGTTCCTTACTCAAACGACATAATTTACAATCGGATTAAGCAAAGTGGTTTTTTTTTTTTTTTTTTTTCTTTTTTTTTCTTTAAATAAGTAAAAAAAAAAAAAAATACATGTGAGTTGTCTCGGGGCTTGGTTGGAAGAGCACTTGCTTAGCATGAATGAAGCCCTGACTTCATAAAGCAGGTGAGGTGGTGGCCCATGCCTGTAATCCCAGCACTGGGGAGGTAAAGTCAGCGGGACCGGTGAGTTCAAGGTCATCCTTGACTACATATGGAATTCAGGAGCAGCCTGGGCTGGCTACATGAGACCCTATCTCAAGCCACAACAAACCTGAGAAATTCTAAACAACAAATTTGCTGCTGTTATAGCTGAAAGTCTTCCCAAAGTATGACTCATGGAAGTTCCCCTGCCTCAGCCTCCCAAGGACCAACATTACACTACGTCTAGCTATTTCTTTCCCTAGGGAGTTTCCTTTTGTTTTTTTTTTTTTGTTTTTTTTTTTTTTTAAGATTTATTTATTTATTATACGTAAGTACCTTGTAGCTGTTTTCAGACACTCCAGAAGAGGGCATCAGATTTCATTAGAGATGGTTGTGAGCCACCATGTGGTTGCTGGGATTTGAACTCGGGACCTTTGGAAGAGCAGTCGGCACTCTTAACCACTGAGCCATCTCGCCAGCCCGGGAGTTTCCTTTTGTAAGCGATGCTGCCGGGTGGTTTAGGGATGAGAGAGGACTAGACTGCCAATACCAGTTCAACTCAAGGGGTCATATGGGTTCTAGCTTCAAGCAAGCATGTGCCCTGTTGGCTCTTGGCATTGTGAGTCATCTTCGGAAACCAGAACTCTGTATGGGTAATTGTCATGTGGCCTTCAACCATGTTGAAGCTATTTGACTCTCCACTAGTAGGAAAAAGATCCAAGCTGAAGGGCTTCTTTCCTTTCCCACAATTCCTTAATTTCCTGTGTCTTTGCTACTGCCTAGGGAAGAGGGGCACTTGCGGTGGGCTGCAGAGGCATGGTCCTGTGTACTCTGTTGGGGAGGGGCTCAGGGAGCAGACTCTGACAGACAGACCAGTGACCCCCTACACACCTGGAGAGCAACCCAGTTTCTTCTGTCAGGCCTGGCTCTTTGCATTGCCTCCAGATGAGTGTGTGACATCATTACAGCCTTGTCCTTTCCCGTGTCACTCTCCTGACCCTAGAAGGGTTGCTTATGAGCTGTGGGCTCTCAGAACATTTTCACACAGTTTTAATTTGTTTATTTGCATTCATTTTGTGATGAGCTTATCCCCATACTTGAAGTTTTGGAACCCTCTTCTGGCTTTTCTGTGTGTGTGTGTGGGAGGGGGGAGAAGGCGAGTGTAGGGGTGAGTCTGTTTTGCTCATTATTATATAGTTCAAAAGCAGGAGACTGCTTTCAAAGCTTTTGTTGTTTTTTTTGTTGTTGTTTTAGGGATTTTATTTTTTTTTGAGACAGGGTTACCATAGGTTTGACTATTCTCGAACTCACTATGTAGACCTGGGTGGCCTCAAAATCAGAGATCTGCTTGCCTCTGCCTACCAAGTGCTAGGATTAAAGGCTTTCAAAGCCTTAAGCTCAGCATGACTCTTGTGTTTTTTATTTTTAAATTTTATGTGCGCTGACATCTTGCCTGCACATATGTTTTGTAAAGTGTTTGAGTTTCCTCCTGGACTTGGAGTTACAGACTCCAGTAAGCTACCATGTGGGTGCTGGGAATTGAACCCGGGTTCCCTGGAAGAGCAGAGAGTGGTTTTTTGTTTGTCTGTTTTTTTGTTTTGCTTTTTGTTTTTGCCTTTTGATTTTTGAGTTTTTGGTTTTTTGAGATAGGGTTTGTGTGTGTAACCCTGGCTGTCCTGGAACTCACTCTGTAGACCAGGCTGGCTTCAAACTCAGAGATCCGCCTATCTCAGTCTCCCCAGTGCTAAGATTAAAGGCGTGTGCCACCACTATACTACAAAGCCAGCGAGCCATCACTCCAGCCCGTACTTTGTATTTTTAATTGAAATTTTTTTCTATGTATTCATATTTTGCCTGTGTGTATGTTTGTACACAATAATGGCATTCCTGGTGTCTATAGAGGCCAGAAAAGAGTGCTGGACCCCCTGGATTTAAACACAATTATAAACTACCCCATGAATGCTGGGAACTGAACCCAGGGCCTCTAGAGGCACAGCCAGTGCCCTTGACCACAGACCCGTCTCTCCCATTCCACTCCGTGCTTTAAACTGTGCAGGAGAATGCCACTCTTTCGGAGGTGGGGCACTGACAAGGACCAGTGACACAGATGCCTTTGGACACACCTGCCAACCCTACCCCTGCTGCGTCCAAATGACCCATGGTGCTCTGTAAAGTGGCAGCTCTCAAATACTCGGTGGCTTTTTGGATATGCATAGCCCCACTAATACAGGCTGTTTCCTTAGTGCTAGTAAAAAGAACACAAGGATTTGAGCCTCTTCATATGCATGCTTTTGTGGATCAAATGATTCTCACAGGTAACATTTTCTCAGCAAGAAACTGCTGGCTCTTTAGGGCAGAATTCTCCGTTTCAGACTACTCTTGGCCCGCCTACAATTGTCAATCCCCAGCTATGATCCAGTGATGGTGATGCTGATGAGAATATAAAAACATTTTGGGGGCACACCAACTGAGGGAGAAAGCAACTGCACAGAGTCTCCACAAATGGCCTCTGACTGTTGAGTGGCCTCCGCCAGAACCAGCCAAGGCACAAATTACCAAACCGCACATGTTAGAGTCCAAACCCAGAAAGCCAATAGCCATGACATCTCCCCCAGAGGAGACCCCAGTTCCATCTTAGTCTACCCAAAGGACAGAGAAGCCACACTCCTGCCCATTCTGCCTTCCTTGCCTGGCAGCTTCTGCTAAAATTCCCACCAAGCTCCATTCTCTAGGGCCTTATGGGAGGACAGCCCTTTCAGTGAGCAGCCTGTGTGGGTTTTAGCTCTACAAAGCTAAAATAGGGAAGGATTCCTGTTCAGTCACCAGGACTTGGGACTCTTGAGTCTGGCGAGGGACGCTCCACTGAGGAGCCGCTCACTGTGGGAGCTAGTGAACACTGGGGCCCTGTCTGGGTGGCACCCAGCTGCTCACTGAGGCCCCATTCTGTGGCTTTGCCTAAGACGTGGCTGTCCCCTATGTTGCAAGAAGAAATCTCTGGTGGGGGGGGGGGGCACAATCTCTGTGTGTGTGTGTGTGTGTGTGTGTGTGTGTGTGTGTGCGCGCGCGCGCGCGTGTCTGTTAGGTTTACAAGGTTTCCCTCAATTGCTGGTCTGAGCATCTGGGGGCCTGTGTGGGTTTTAGCTCTACAAAGCCACAGAATGGGGCCTCTGGGAGTTCCATTCAAGTCAGTCACAGAATAATTGAGTTGCCCCTGGCACAGACACTTGAGCTGAGCTCATTAGCAAACATAAAGGCAGCTTTTCAGGAAAGTCAGTATCCCAGAAGTATAGCAGGGACCTGGAAGACGCCCTCCCTGCCCCACGCCCCTCCCTCGCTTTCATACTCTCTTGCATATTGCGTTTCCTGGGCCAGAAATAAACTCTAAGCCAAATATGTTCTGGTATCTGGAGTCCTAGATTCCAGACCCCATCTCCACGGATAAGAAACTGGTAGTTGGCTGGGTGGTGGTGGCACATGCCTTTAATCCCAGCACTCCGGAGGCAGAGGCAGGTGGATTTTTGAGGTCGAGGCCAGCCTGGTCTTCAGAGTGAGTTCCAGGACAGCCAGGACTACACAGAGAAACCCTGTCTCGAAAAACCAAAATGAAAAAAGAAAAAGAAAAAGAAAAAGAAAGAAAGAAACCAGTAGTTTTCTTTCTGCCGGAAGCCCCAGCCTTAGGAAGCATCCATGCCATCCCAGACCAGCAAAAGCAAGAGCATCTCACAGAGTCTTGCAGCCTCTGAGGTTGTCCTCCTGCCTTTCCTGGGTCAGAAGCTGTCTTCTGGCCCTTAAGGCAAAGCACCAGCAAGACACCCACATCCATGCCCTTTCCCATCATTACAGTGCAGACACAGGGACAGCAGAGGAAAATACAAAGCGGTTGTAAAGAACTTTGACAGAGGGGTATAGTGGTGCACCCCTTTAGTTGCAGTGTCCCCAAGACAAGAGTATGAATTCTAGGCCAGCATGGTTGAGACATGAGAGAGAGAGGAGAGAGAGAGAGGTGAACTTCACTTTGCCATTGTGAAGTTTTGTACAAACCCTCTAGCAGTTAAGTTCAGCATTTAGAGGGATCAGTCACAGCTGGAGGTGGGGGGGGGGACTTTCCTCCCTGCTAAGGAATACAGACATGGTCCTCGTGCCCACCTCTTAGGGTGGCTCTTTTAAAACCCACCCCGTCCCATTCTGGTGCCCGTGGGGCTTCTCTATCTCCCCCCCACCCCTGCCCCAGCATCTTCAAGAGGCCCTGTGACCTCTTGTCCCCTTTTAGCATCCACAGAGCCTCCACACTCCTGGTTCCCCTTTGAGAGGGACTAGAAAGTTTCTCTTCACACGGGTTAAATTGGGGGATGGTAATCAGCCAGCGCAGAAAGAAAATGGAGGAGGGGAGAGGATGGAGGTGAGCCAGAGGTGCTTGGCATCCATCTTGGCTCTGCAATCTTGTCCTTACTCTAGCTGTGGCTACTCGTTAACCTTAGTTCCCTCTGGACTGTGAGAGAAGGCCACGCTCTCATCTGAACACTCTCGTCCCACCTGC